>NW_015640468.1:1120416-1167051 GCF_001515625.1 Sinocyclocheilus rhinocerous
ACAGTGGTGTTTAATTGGGTCTCACTGTAAATCTGTCATTCAATGTCCAATTTAAACCTAATAATGTTTAAACATTGAAAACCCTGTTGCTGCATGATTTTGTCCCATTTCTCCCAAATAATGTAGCCTTCTTTAAAACTGTGGCACTCATAAAGTAACATTATTTGGACTCTTTCTAAAGAATAGTGGGATTTAATTTGGATGTTTATTTAATTGTGCAAATTTCATATAAAATGAATAAGAAAATAAAATTAGCTAATTTATTACGACTTTCTGAGGTTGATGATTAACATTTTCTGAAGGTTAAATACTTATTTTCACTGACCATAAAAGAGAAATAATTTAAGACCTCTGTGGAATGTTCCAGTAGCTAACTATAGCCATTTCCTCTGTTCCTTAACCCTGTAGTCATTCGTGAAATTATTTAAGGATAAATGCAATAGAACTTCTTTAGTATGTATTTCTGTACATCTTATATTCTCTTGTTAGCATGCAGACCTCATTCCAACTAACAATTTTGTATCCGTAATCAACAAAACCTGAGCTGTTGGTAAGGGTTGAAACACTGGCGTTCAAGGTGAAGATTTTTTTTTTTTCAGGTAATCAGCTTACTTCTCTTCAATCTCTACTATTCATCTGAAGAAGTTTTTCTTCTTGAAATTTCAACCCTCTGGCAATATCCTCAAAGATTCTCTGTTTGTGGCTGAGCATGTGAGTTTAGAGAGGAATGTCTGTTTTATTTTTCTCTTTACTGTAGATCTTCAAAATGAAAAAAAAGAAAAAAGAATAGAAGATTTTCTTCTGGAGACGGTTCACCTTTTATATAACTGTATTTCACCCTTTGAAAAAAAGAAATAGTTCACCCAACGATTAAAATTTGCTGAAAATGTACTCACTCTCAGGCCATCCAAGATGTAGATGAGTTTGTTTCTTCATCAGAACAAATTTGGAGAAATTTTTAGCATTATATCACTTGCTCACCAATGGATCCTTTGCAGTGAATGGGTGCCGTGAGAATAGGAGTTCAAACAGCTAATAAAAACATTAGAATAATCCACAAGTTACAAACACACAGCTTTTCACTTCACAAGATACTAACTGATGGACTAGTTATGTGAATTACTTGTTTATTATTGTGAGGTTTTTATCAGCTGTTTGGACTCTCATTCTGACGGCACCCATTCACTGCAGAGGATCCATTGGTGAGCAAGTGATGTAATTGTAAATTTCTCCAAATCTGTTCCGATGAACAAACAAACTCATCTATATCATCTACATTTTCATATTTGGGTAAACTATTCCTTTATGACTATTTTTTTAGCCTATTATTATTATTATTATTATTATTATTACTATTATATATATTTTTTTAGGGTGGACCAACAACTGTTTCCCAAACAAGGATGCAGATCGCTTGTTATTCAGCAGAACTGAATCACATTGTTACAGGATCTGTGCAAAACAGAAAAACAGTCACCGCAATCTAATAGCCTGCCTCCATTGATCAGGTAATATGCCCAGTTCTGAGGCAAATTTGATACCGGTACATCTATAACTCTGAAATTAGAGTGTTTGCTTCAACATTAGAAGGTATCATCATACTAATGAAGTATGAATATTATTTAACAGTGAAAACGAACATATTTTGTGTTGTTTTGGAGAGATTAAGGCGGAAGTGGATTTTGCTAGTGGAACAAATTACCTACAGATCAAGCCAAATTTGGTTCCTGGCCATTCTGGAGATAGTCAAAATGAATAATTTATGTGGAAGGACAGAAACCTACTCATTACTCTGCTCAGTCAAAATGAGGAGGGAAAAAACATAACCACTAGATGATTCAAGGTGGCACAAAATTGGGTTTTTAATTAAACGCTTGATTACCTCCTATTAATTGGAATTCAAATGATCTAGAATAAAACCACTTCATTTGTATGTATGCGTTATCTCTACTTAACCTTTATGTCACATAGAATACTGTTTTGTTTATAAAAAGAGAAGCTGATATGAACATAACACATGCAAACCATATAAAACATCAAATAATGTTCAAATAATTCATTTAATTCCACTTTTCACTAGATATGTCTGAAACTAGATTGAGCTCTTGTCTAATATACATACTAATGGTTTCAGCAGTGGTTTTCAGCTAAAATATTTATCATCGATTAACAACCTCAAAGCTTTCTTATTTCTAGAACCCGACTGTTGTGCATTTATTTTACATTCACAGCAATGTACCATGATTTTGTACTTTGCTACTTGTTATATGGAATTAGGGGTAGGGGACATCCTCATTCTGGAGAGCATACTGTATATATTATTTTAAAAAATCGTTTAATCAGCTTTAAAGAGTACACTAGCATATACAGTATGGTGTCTTAAGCTAAAAGACTAAAAGGACTAAAGTCCTGAAATCTCCCAATTTAACTTCATAGCATGTTTACAGTAGACTCGTAGAAACAGTCACTTCATAAACAGTTGCATTCCTGTATTTAACTTCAAATAAGCTATATATAAGCAGAAGCCTATACAACAAAACATGCACAACACCAATCTATCATTCAGTTCAAATGCATAAAAGATCAGTCTGACACGTTTCCATGTGTGAGTATATCTGATTCAAAAACCGAATGTTTCCACTGAGACAGAGCTGACTTTGTATGTGTTTGTGTGTGAATGTTTGTGTTTGTGCGATGCAGAAAAATGACTGGTTCCACTGAGACAGTACTGGCGGTTTATTGAGTTGATGATTTATGTGCTTGCTGCTGCCCTTTCCACATCCTACTCTAATAATGCAAAGTACAGGTAGGCTGCAGCTTTTTAGGGAGCTCTCGCAATTTGTTTGTGTGTGTTTCTCTCTCTGTGTGTGTGTGTGTGTTCATATCCTTGGCTGAAATTCTGATGCAACATTGTGCCTCGGGCAGTCAGGACTATGTTCTCAAATCCAGGCAGTTCATCACTGACACCTTGGTAGACATCTTACCAGAGAACTGCTCTGACACACTGTATGTGCAGGGGCGAATGTGGCCTCGTATGTCCATCAGCATAAGTGTATTTATACAGCATGCATACCATAATATGAAGGGTTTTCTGTATGTGTCTCAACACCCATGTACAGTAGATATCCTGGGTATGCACAGATCCTTCTCATGTGTCTAGTTTCTCTAAAAAAAGGTTCTCTTGCTATATTTTTAAAGAATCTGTATTCACATCTGTTGGCCTCAACAGCAGAATTAATAAACAAGTAATGTTTTACCCTTTTGATATTACTCCTTTTATTAATGTGGGTAGTTGACATTTCATACTTTTGGGATGTTGACTTGTCCTGCAGTTTCATGTGCATCTAAAACTACTCTTGTGTAATTAGTATACAATTTATTGAGAGGCTATATATTTGTGACCAGTGACCAGCACCCAAAATATGCACTTTGCCTTTTATACTACCGTTCAAAAGTTTTTTTTTGTTTTTTTTGTTTTTTTTGTATGTGTGAGGAAAATAATATTTTATACTTTAATTCAGCAGGAATGCAGTAAATTGATCTAAAGTGACAGTAAAGACATTTATGATATTACAAAATATTTCAATTTAAAATAAATGCTGTTATTTTATACTTTTTATTCATCAAAGTATCTATATATTCTACAAGCAGCACAACTGTTTTCAACATCAATAATAAGATAATGTTACGTGAGAACCATTTTTCTATGTCTCTTGAGTAATTTGGCAACACTAATATTTTTATGTTAATTAATGTAGTTAATTAATTAATTTATCTTTTGCATTGGAATTGGAGAAGAAAGAAGAGCGAATTAGCAATAAATGCATCCCAAAACTACAGTATGTGCAGATAAGATTCCATATGGCAAGTTTTATTTTCACAACACATGGTATTGCACTTTTTACAATATTGATAGTCATGCGGTCTGTATCTGGCCATAACATTATAGCATGAGCTTTTTTGGCTTTTTATTCTTTATATTCCAAGATGGAATCCACAGATTTACTGAGAAAGACTTGCCTGAACAGGCAATGTGTTCAGGATAACTTAAAGACTATTATTATTATTATTATTTTAGAATAGTTACATTCTATTGCTAGGTTGTCATATTTCAAATAATTATCAGGACAAAGCTTGTAGTCTCATTCACAACACAGGATTTGCAGAAATGAAAAGATCTGTGAATCTGATACTCATATTATTCAGTGGCAGAATATTCCAAAGAGAAGGAACATTTTCCAACTTATTCAGAACTTTGGATATTTTTGTTACCAAAGCCGAATACAAACTTTCTACTTTGTGCATTAATCTCTAAATTTCCTTTTGTCAAGTTGTTTTTCTGTTTGTGCAGGCTGTGCTTATTGAGAGCCAGGTCTTTGATATACCCCCACATTGAGCTGTGCAGTAAAAAAAAAAAAAAAATTCATCTAATGAATACTGTGCATTTATACTGATGGAAAACTTCTACCAAGCGATTTATGAAGCCTATTGAAATTTGCATGATTTGCAAGGGGCCACATAATGTGAAACAATTCACAGTATCAGTGCTTCAACCTTTGGCTCTCTGTTGGGTATATTAATTAATTGATGGTAGACAACATTGAGTTATGGCTAAAAAGATCAAAACATATATCTTTCAAATATTGAAGAAGTGTATGCCTCCATTACATTAATGAGTCTGTGTGAAAAAGGCTGACTGAGGGAGAAAATGCTTTCTGAAATGACAGGGAAGGCAAAAAGTTTGAGTTACCAAGAGTTCTGTGCTGTTCCAACATAAAAGTGCATGTCAGAAGAACGTCACGTGTCTGCAGGAAGTTTCTTCACTTCAGAGCCGTACATTGAAAATAGGCTCATTAGTTTTCATTTTTTAAATAAATCACAGTTGTGTTAATATTCAGAACGGCAGAAATATAACTTAATGTGACTGAATCAATACATTAGGTTACAAACAAAAGTAGGTTTAGGAAACAAGTCATTTTTAAGGGATAAATGAAGAAGAATTTTTTTTTTACACTTTTTACAGTTCACGGTGCGTCGAAGAAACAGATTAAAGTAAGGTGTTGTCAGCAGTTCAGAGTTTAAATGAAGAGGTGGATTCAAACCTTACAGCATTAACTTTACATGCTACAAGATTCACTTGTGCTGTCATCTCAAAATTTACCTGTGTACCAACAAAGTAATTTCAGGCTCATGAAAACAAGCTTTACAACGAGATATTTACCCTCCCAGACTCTGTGCATCAATGTCCTTAAAGCCTGAAATCCCATTCATTTTATATATTGCATATGCTTCTGCAGAAGCTTGAAGTCAGGGTGATTTAAACTTGGTTTAGAAAGCGTTTCATTGCCAAATTCTTGGAAAACTGCTGCACTCCCTGAACTAATCAGAAAAGACTGTTACTATGGATTCTTTTTGTATGTTTTTGAATATTTTGTAATCATGGAATGAGCAGATTTTCCCTCATGAAGGATGTTAAGTATACAGTCTTGTACCCTTGTATTATTTCAATTTTCAAAATACATTTTTGTTTCAAATAAAAAGTTTAAGAATTCTCTGTAATTCTCAGAGCTGGCTCTTTGAAATGCATATAGAGAAAATTCATGGAAAATACTCAGATTGGAAAAATACCTGAAACCAAGGTGTCACGGTGCGTGCGGGGAGATGAAGCGAGGACTCAATTGCAGGAGAAATGGTTATTTATTTTGATAATAAAAATGAAGGATTGGAAAAATACCTGAAACCAAGGCTGCTGTAATATTGGGCAGTCACTGATGTGCTTAACAACCCTGTCAGGCATAGGGCTGTCGCGGTGAGGGAATTTCCCTTGCGGTAATTTTGAGTGGCATTGCGGTTATCGCGACAGCCCTAGTCAGGCACATCTCAGCTGTTCTAACTCTGAGACCTAACCATGTGCAACACGATAAAATGCCAAGAGATGGATCCCATGTTCTCCATGTTATTCAAAATTGTGACCCTAACTATGACAAGTAGTGATTGACAAGCCATTGTTAGTGACTTGGTTTCTGTGTTTGTTGTTTTGTGCTATATTTTTTCTTGTGTTGTGTGTTTCACCCACATTTAACTGTGATTGGTCTACATAACTGATTGCCTGTCTGGTTACACAGTAGTACACAGTATATCTATCTATCTATCTATCTATCTATCTATCTATCTATCTATCTGTCTGTCTGTCTGTCTGTCTAACTTGTATTAATTTTTTTTCCTTTTTTTCAATTTAGCACTGAGCTAATGTTGAGGATGTGTCAACATCAAGATAATCAACATCAGAATGATTTGGCTTTTTCCTGTCAGTGGTGTTCTTGAATATCTGTGGCACAAGAGTGACAGGATAATGACCATCAACCTATTTTACTGCATTTCACTTTCTTTTTATCTGAGGGTTCTTCAGTAAAATGTCAACAAATGATGAATGACGTATATGCCACTTAATTGGATGAATGCAATTACACAGAAATTTTATGATATGAGATTATAGAACCATGAAATGATGCATAGAAAAATAAATTAAAAAGTTTAAAAAATACTCTTGTCTAAAGCAGCAACAAAAACAAACTCAATTGTAGAATTACATTTTGAACTGGTAAGAATTTATCACAAATTAACCACATTTAATTAGCCAGATTAAATAAGTACATACATAAATACACAAATAAGTACATAAGTAGTTGTTAAGTAATGATATTCACTTAAGCGCCATATTAAACTGTCTGGTTCGGCCTTATTTGCCATCTTGCAAATAAGCCGTCATCCAAACAAGATCCAATTATTCAATACCAATCCTCAGACAATTGAATGAATGAATGAATGAATGAATAAGATACATCTACAAACTAGCAGGGATTTCACTACCTTTTCCTACACATAACATGCAATGCAAAACAGGATGCTTTCCACCAAGGTAATTTGTTGTCATGCTGCTGTTTTAACATGATAAGGCACATGTAACAATATTCAGACTTTTTGGTTTGTCAGTGGGCTTGTTTAATTCAGTGGAAATGAATGCGCTTGTGCTAGCATTGTTGTTGCTAGGACTCAAATGGAACACAGGTAGCCCAAGTTTGTATAGAGGTAATAATTCATGCTGAAATTCTGTCAGTAGACAAACAAATAATTGGGTCCGTTCTAGAGCTCTGTGTCACAGGGTGAAACATGATTTAGTATGAATACTTTCTGGTTTCTGTTTAGTTCTGCTAACTTCCTGCTGTGCCAATAATCACATACTGTACATTTGGTCTGTTCACAAAAACAAGTATGAAAACTCTACTCTATGAAACACAGAAAAGAAACATGCTGGTTTGTCATTGTATTGAGCTAAAGAATATTATCCATTATAAATTAATTGTGAGAATGTAGTTTATTTAGAGTGAGGCAATGAACTCAATTTTATAATAATGATGAAGAAAAATTATCTTTGACTCATTTATCTGGCAAAATAAGTTTTTTCTTCTTCCTAGCAATAGTGCAGCAGCATGAAAATATCCTCTTAAATTCTTCACATTGAGGGATGATGGTGGTTATGCTTTATATCATGTTGGTGTATGATTATAAGTTGTATGTTATAGTTGTAGAAACAGAGCAGTTACAATGGGCTTAACTCTAATCTATAATATTTGGTTCAGCACCATCACTTTCCCTGCTGTGGCTATTCAATGCAATCTATTGTTAATTCACACAGAAGGAGACTTCTGATTAACAGGGTCCCTGTGGACCACCAAGCTCCTCGCTACACTCATGCAACTCTTTTTAATTAGGACACAACACTCAATGATACATTTCTCAGAAATTCATTAGAATTCAAGTTGCCTTGAGCCTGTGTCCCCATTCATTTCCAATAGGTGGCTTTACACCAGGGCAGTCAATCGATTCAGAAGTAGAGATCCTCTGCTGCTGCATGTGGCCAAACGTTGGGTAGGTGGGTGTGTGTGAAAAGACAAATTGAACGGGTGCTTTTTGTGGTCACTCTGTGTAATTTACAATATTTTAAATCAGAGTTTTTCCCAGTGCAGTTTACCTTAAAAATACCAACTGTAAAGTAGTGCAATTCACTCAGGCTGGGCTGTTGATTTGTATTGCTTATAATTTTATTGTTGAAAATCAAAATAAAGGTTCCTTGTTAGAATTATTTTACTTGGTATTTGTGTCTTGTTTGCCAGTACAAATATCTGAATTTTTTTTAATTCAAGATATGTTTAAGACAAAAATGACTTAAGATATGTAAAAAACAATTTTTTAAAATTAAAACAAGAAGAAGAAGAAGAAAAAAAAATCTGCCAGTAGGTAAGAAAACAAACAAACAAACTGAAAATATATCTTAATTTAAGAATGTTTAAGTATTTGTACTGGAAAACAAGACAAAAAAAAAAAAAAATTTTTTTATATAATTTTGAGACAAAACTATTTTTCTGTGGAACATAAACAAAGATATTTTGAAATATATATTTTTCCCCTCCAATCAGTGAAAGTCAATGGAATCCAAGATGTGGTTTTGGTCCCGATTGGCTTTTATTGTCTGGACAAAAACATTCAGAATGCTCTTCAGCTGTCTGTCAGTCAGTCAGTCATAACCATGTCAGTTCAGAAAATAACTGAGTTGTTCCACAGAAGAAAGAAAGACTTACAGGTTTGGAATTGCATGAGGGTGAGTAAATGATGACAGAACTTTCTTTTTTGGGTGAACTATTTCTTTAAGGAAATAGCCGCTGTAGGAAAATGTGGCCTTGGAATTCTGGAAATGTCCTCCTGTACCTGTATAGTCGAGTGCATCCTTAGGATGTTGTCTCCTGCAATAGGACTGCTCCTTAAGGTCAGTCCTTAGATGTCTGTCTTCTGTGAACAGTTTTGGCTAAAAGGGATTAAATTCAGAAGTATTAAGTGGAAAAGGCTGTTGAGGAGTGATATGCAGGTGTTGTAGGCTACTTGCTGCTATCCAACATCAAAGACATCCTTCAATCCTTACCTTTTAGACAAGAATGTCTGCCTATTTACCTGACACGCAAAAGTAATGTTAGGCAGCTTTGATATTATTCCAACACAAATTGTGCGATTCTGTTTGTTGACATCAGCCAGTGGCAGGTATCTTCAGTATTTAGTCAGGTCCAAAAGTCGTGACCTCTACTGAAAATACTTCTATCTTGAATTTCTTGTGATTTAATACACATTATTTCATGCTATTAGCATAAAAATGAGTGAAAATTTGACTGAAAAATTAACATGAATTTCATAATGCCTTAGTATTTGGTTTGTCAACAGTCAAGCTGCATGAACTACACAAGTTTGTCAAACCTGGGGTCGGATTAGTAAAACATTCCTAGAAAAACTGACATTTAAGAACAATTTGTAATAAAGAACATTTTACTGTTTTTATCTAAAAAAAAAAGCTGTGTAAATAATCTGTTAAAGTTAGGATAACCTCCAACCAACCGACCGACCGACCGACCGACCGACCGACTGACTAAATAGTTCTTAAAGTATTTGAGAACTTAAAATTGTTTCATTCTCCAGCATGATTGGAGATGATCCAATGGAATGGAAAAACATTTGATTAGTGACTTAAAAATATTGCAAACTATGACATATTCCTTATTCATTTACATCATAATGTTTCTTAGTTCAAAGTTTTTTCAGAAAATCCAAACATCTGAAACCATATTAGAAATCTGGGAATATAATCGAATTTAAATCTGAAAATAAACTGAGAGCTTTACTTTCAGTTCAGATTTAAATTCGATCATATTCCCAGATTTTTAAACATGGTTTCAGATGTTTGGATTCCACCATCCTCATTACACAATAGCATCCTCTTCTTAATGCATTTGAGACTTTCCTCAACAAGTCAGTAAGAACAAAATGGGATGAATCCGATCCTCTTCACATAGCCATCTATACGTGGACATTTAATCTACCCTTCTTGAGGCTTTCAGTATTGTACAAACACCAGAACATACCCACAGCTTACCAAGAAGACAATGAAAAATATGAGCTTATAGAGTTTTGGCTCAGTGAGTGATGAAAAAGAGGGAAAAGTGTGTGCGTGTACAGGTTCTCAGATGCCTGCGAGAGAAATCCATCCACAGCATGGGATCAAAAAGAGTGAGAGAAAAAGGAGGAAAGGTGAAAAATCATAGGATGAATCTATCTCTCCAGTACACAGAGGAGATGAAACAATCGATCCTTTGCTCTTGAGCACAGCCTGTTGATGATGATGAACCTTTGCAGAACTTTCCTGCTGGCCACAGCACTGCGGCCCTGTTCATCCCAGTCCCCAAACCCAGCCGTCTGCAACCCATCATTCTCTGACAGCCTGCCTCTATGCTGCTTACAGCCCATTCTCGCCTCTCGCTGCACTCTGATATACAGGGCTGGAGAGAAACTTCAGGAGATGATCTCGCAATTGAAATCTTGTTTAAAGGGACTGTTTAGCCAGAAATGAAAATCTATCTTCGATTATTCACCCTCAAAAGGAAGTGGAAAGGTCAAGTGTTGTTACTGTAGGGTAATGTTGAATTTCAGTCACAGCATCAAAGCTCAAGACAGTATCAAACATTTTGGATATGATCTGGCACATTTGGTCTCGCTTCACTTGCCCAAAGAGATTATCTGATACGATAATGACATAAATTGCGAATCAGTGGAGCCTGCATGGCTGATATTACGATAAAAGTGTCCATTACTTTTCAAGTGTATGTCATAATTTTCTGAGAGGAAGGTGTGAAATGAAAGGCTGCGCATGGCCAAAGAAATTTAATCATATTTTTGTAGCATTTAAATGATTTTCATCCTTGTCATTTTAAAAGAATGTGTCTGCTGTTTGAACCAGTAAACCTTGTTGCTCAGGATGTTCTGCAAGTTTTTCTTCTCTCTTCAAATCACATTTATATTTAATTTTCAGTTTCTGCAGGTGTGCACTATGACAAATTCATTCCCTTTAGCTAAACTTTAATATATGCTTTCTGTGGGACACCCTGAAGACACAAATGCACAATCACGCTGATTCACAAAGTTACTCCATGAATCACATTCTTGCAGTGCTCCTGCTCTTATTTTGCCAAGCTTTTGCGTTACAGGGAATTGAAGAGTTTATTTATTCGGCTGACATTTACTCTGTCATGCACATTGCAGGGACAGTTTAATGTTTTCAAATAGAAGCAAACACCTCAGCTTAAACAACTCAATTATGCATGGTTATTCAAAACACTTACTTATATGTGTGTGTATGTATGTATATACACTCACAGTCCACTTTATTTCTGTAGGTACGCCTTGTTAGTACTGGATTGGACCCACTTTTGTATTCAGAACTGCCTTAATTCTTCATGGCATAGATTCATCAATGTGCTGGAAACATTCCTCAGAGATTTTGGTTCATATTGACATGACAGCATCATGCATTTGCTGCAGATTTGGCAGCATACCAATGACTTGAATCTCTCATTCCACCACATCCTAAAGCTGCTCTATTGGATTGAGATCTGGTGACTGTGGAAGTCATTTGAGTATAGAGAACTCATTGAGATGAGTTGAGTTTTGTGATATGGTGCGTTATGCTGCTGGAAGTAGCCATCACAAGATGGGTACACTGAGGTCATAAAGGGATGGACATGGCCAGCAACAATACTAAGGCTGTGGCTTTTAAACAATGCTCAACTGGTACAAAGGGGCCCAAATTGTGGTAAAAAAATGTCCCTCTAACCATTATACCACCAGCAGCATGAACCATTCATACAAGGCAGGATGGATCCATGCTTTAATGTTGTTTGCACCAAATTTTGACCTTACCATCCGAATGTCGCAGCAGAAATTGAGACTCATCAGACCAGGCAACCTTTTTCCAGTTTTCTGTTGTCCAATTTTGGTGATCCTGTGTGAATTGTAGCCTCAGTTTTCTGTTCTTAGCTGACAAGAGTGGCACCCGGTGTGGTCTTCTGCTGCTGTAGCCCATCTGCTTCAAGGCTCAATGTGTTGTGTATTCAGAGATGCTCTTCTGCATACCTTGGTTGTAACAAGTTACTTGAGTTACTGTTGCCTTTCTATTAGCTTGAACAAGTCTCAACATTCTCCTCTGGCATCAACAAGGCATTTTCATCCACAGAACGGATGCCTACTGGATATTTTCTCTTTTTTGAACCATTCTCTGTGAACCCTTGAGATGATTGTACATGGAACTCCCAGTAGTTCGGCAGTTTCTGAAATACTTAAACCAGCCCGTCTGTCACCAACAACCATGCTATGTTCAAAGTCACTCAAATCACCTTTCTTCCCCATTCTGATGCTTAGTTTGTACTTCAGCAGATTGTCTTGACCACGTCTACATGCCTGAATGCATTGAGTTGAGCTGCCGTGTGATTGGCTGATTAGATATTTCCGTTAATGTGTAGTTGAACAGGTTCACGTACTAGCCATCACAAGATGGGTACGCTGTGTTCTATTCTTAGGGTCAAATAAATTTTTTTTCTTCAGTGTTTTTTCCTGTTCAAATACGTCTGTGTTTTCGTGTGTTTTGTTAGAGCAAGCTTTACTGTGGACTTTAGCTCCTGCTGTTCTTTTATCTCTGCCTCCCAGTTTACCTTTATCAAAGCCTTCCTCAGCACAGACTGCTCTGGATTACTGTGCGTGTGTGTGTGTGTGTGTGTGTGTGTTGACCTCACGTCTGATTGTCTGGGTGTGGGCTGAAAACAGTGTTGTGGTGGATTGGTATGTTTAAGTTTGCATGAAATAGCACTTTATTTCACATCCAACTGCCTTTCATAAAGCAAGCAGCAAAACATGACTGTACACTCAAATGTGTTCGCTGAAGGTATTGGTACCCACCTAAACAATGTTTGACAGAATATCTGCAAATAAAAATGGGACATACGAGATTGGTTAGGCTAGGTTAGGCTGTCTTTGCTTGAAGTAAATATCTAGCTGAACAAAATATTTTTAATTTTCAGACATGTCAACTATCAAACTGTATTTAGAATACAACATCAATTACCTATGAGTTACACTATTTGTCAAACAACATGTTTGAATGTTGACTGATAGAAAATGATGACAAGCTGTACAGGAAAATGTCAACAGTGGGTTGTTCAGCTGTGATGTACCTCATGAATTTTGTAAGGTTAGTCTGTCTAAAAATATACTGTTGTGGGGTTTCTTGCCTCGTTCGTTTTGATGTCTCAAAATGTAATCAAAGTAGGTTTTGGCACTCGGATTCTTGACGAGACGTGAGCTGTTGTCAACCAATAAAGTGTTTTCTGTAGCACAACATGTCAGGCTTCATAAAACATGTTTGCTCTTGCCAAACTGGCAAGAAAAATAAATTAATCTTTAGGCTTCGATTTCTCTCTGGTGTAGTTTGGGGAGCCTATTGGGCTTCAATAATCTGCAATCAATATCTGACAGGCCCTGACTCTGATATAGTTCTCCAGCTGGGATTCGTCAACTGTGACACAAAAGGGTTATCGCAATGACATGACTCTGACAAGACACTGTTTCACTGACCTGAAAGATAAGACAGATCTGCTGAATACATACAAGTGCATTTATGAACACTGACTGTGTAAATGGACAATGTCTATTTTGAATAGCATCAATGTGACTTATAAATCTTTAATTCTGTATAAGTCATCATTCTTATCAGGACAAGCATTAACACCGAACAGACCTAATATGCCAGTCTATTTTTTATATATGTAAATAAATATCTAAATGTAATCTTTTTTTGTATGGCTGTTTAAGTTTAATCTATTCATTTAGTACGATTAATTATTAAAAGTAATATGATACAAGATGGATGCATTTAATCATGCAGCTTGACGCATAAGTAAATTTTGTGATACAAATGTTGCAATTTTTTCATTAAAATAAATGCCACCTGATGCTGAAGTTTTTCATACATACATACATGTCATACACACACACACACACACACACACACACGCGCGCACACATTAAACTGATCTAAATACACATTTATACTGTTCCAAAATATTTCTTTCAAATAAATGCTTTTTTTCAACCTTTCTGTTAATCAAAGAATCCTGAAAAAAGTATCAGTTTCCACAAAAATATTAAGCAGCACAACTGTTTTCAACATTGATAATAATAAGAAATGTTTCATGAGAACCAAATCAGCATATTAGAATGATTTCTGAAGGATCGTGTGATACTGAAAACTAGAGTAATGATGCTGAAAATTCAGCTTTGCCATCACCGGAATAAACAAAATTTTGACATATATTTAAGTAGAAAATGGTTATAAATTTTAATATATGTAATGTAATTTAAATTGTAATAATATTTTACAATATTACTGTTTTTACTGTATTTTTGATCAAATAAATGCAGCTTTGGTGAGCATAACTTCAAGAACATTTAAAAAAATCACCAATCTTTTGATCAGTAGTGCACATTCTTTTTAAAGTTTCTTTATTTCTGGAGCTTTTTTCCCCCATAAAATATCAATAATGTGATTAATTCTGATCAGGATTTAATTAATTAATTAATTAATCAGTCACTCAGCATATCATGTAATTAATTTGATTACATTTTTGAATAAGCTGAAAGCCCTAATATTTTGTCATTTCCCCCAACCTGAAAAAAGTATAGTTTTTAGACAGAATGTTTCATTGATTTCTTAATGTCAATTTCCGACCCCACATTAATCCATTACTAATGAGCTGGAATGGCAGCAGAAAAAATGAGATTAGACAACAAACCAGTCTAAGTACACCTCCAGGTGTTAATTTGTTCATTAAACATTCACAAGAGCAGGGTTAAACAGTATTTTAGTACACCATCAGTAAGATAAGGCGAATGCGGCTGGGCTACTTCCTCATTACCTCTCCCTCAGTAAAGTTTTGCTCTCCTCTTTGAATGAATGCACATTCACCTACACTCCTCTCATTAATCAGAATTCAGCCCCGCTTCTCCAATCCAATTACAGGCTCTTGCAGGAGGGCCTGATCAGGGATGAAATCAGGCACAGATTTGTTGAATTTCATTATCAGGAGTTTTCCAATGCTTATTTGATTTTTTTATTGCCAGGAGAAACTCTTCTTCAAACTTCTTCAATCATCCCTTCATATTTGTCTAGGTGCCTCTGGGTTATCACACTTTTTCAGGCCGTTTTTCTGTGAGAGATCAAATCATTACAGGCTCGACTGTGATATGTTGTACTTCTTCAGAAGTTCTCCTACCGTTTTCAAATATTTTTGCGAGACAGTAAGAAATAGTACCTTCTCCTAGTGCTTCCATAAATCACACACAGACACCAATACCAAAACACCAATTGTATTTTAATAATACCTCTTGACCTCAGAGCCATGAAACAATGAACAGCTGACAAATGACTAACCTTGAGGAGAGTGCAGCTCTAAGATGTGCGATAAGGGGGCTTCTTTTTTTTATTTTAATTAGTTTCATTTGAGAAGACCCTGTGTGAGAGGTGAATCTGACAGGGTGGCATTTAAACTCTGTTCTGCCGAGTGTTCGCTCTGCTCTTGAGCTGATGCTGCTGCAATGTCTTCACTTATTTAGCTGAGCCATTCATTATGTATCAGCTCAGCACCGGCTAATGCAAACCTCTGGATCTACCTGTGAAGAACACAACCTGCTGCTGTTTGAGGCATAACAACAGTGAAATTCCTCGGCTAGACTCAGGATGCTCTAACACAATGGTTCTCGACCGGTTTTGCTGTTGCTGCATATAAATGTTTAAAAACAAATTACCAAATGGAATCAAGTGATGTGTGCCTCATTACAAGTCACAGAAGTCTCTTTTTTACATCTTTTAACATGACATGTTTTGCCAAAACAAGGTTCGTTCACTGTGTAATATGTCATGTGGTGTGACTCACAATTACAATATTTATGAATTAAAAATGCTAATAAAATAAAATAAAATAAATAATGTTTACTTTGAAAAAATATATTTTAAAACTTGATTAATGTTGTACATTCATATCACATACGTAATGTTGTGTAACAGAATCCAGTTGATGTTACACCACATGACATTTCTAGTCATTAAATTGAGATTTTAAGAGTCATGAAACATTTCTTGTTTTCAAAACCATATAAAACCAACATGTGTACTTTTCTAAGAAATTAAAAATGTTTTAAACTAGATTTGTAGATTTATTCTAATTGACTCAGTTTTATTTAGCAATGTTTTCCCCTCAAAATCAGAACTAACATTTGACTTTTCTATAAACTGTATAAACCTTTTTATGACAAGGCAAGCTTTGTTCAGGCTTTAATATGTCATGTGGTGTGACTCTCCAAAAATGTAATACTTATGATTTTAAAATTCATAATATTTGTAAAATAAATAAATAATTATCAAAAAAACATTTACATTTTTTTTTTAAAATAATTATTTAAACATGTATTCGAAATATACTTTATTCAGTACTTAATGGTTATACCACATGACATTTTTAGTGTCATTAAATTAAAACTGGTTTATTTAGTGTTTATTTAGTGTTAATTTAGTGTTGATTTTCCTCTCTTTTTCGCTATGACTAACAGAACTTACTCAACTTTTTTTTTATAAATAAATAATAATAATAAAAAACTTTCTCTGCTTCATTTTTATTTCAAGTCTATGGCCTTCAGGCCTTGTGCCCCACCTTTGAACTTCATCAGTTATCTAGACTGCATTCAGAGTGAGTCATATTGTAAAACTCAGAGACGAAGGTCAGAAAAGTTTCTTAATTTGGAGTAGATAGTTTGGGTGCTGCCTCGAAAGTGGATTATCTTGTGGTGTTCACAAATATCTTCACAAAAAAGCAGACATTTGATTCCATTTGGATACAGGTATGGACTGAGTGCTTTCAGGCTTTTTACATTATTTAAATAATCCATCTTGTCTCCACCCTCATGATGTCAAGTTTTGAATGACTGGTATATTGTAAATTTCAGATCCCACGCATGCAGGAGCATTAAATAAAAATGATCAAGTTCAGAATTCTTATTGCCAGTACATTTGACAGGAGCTCAATGCAAAGACCATTTAGTAAATTGCTGAGGAGAGCCGCAGTTATACACGGCTGTACCGTCATCTCTTCTAAAACTATGTTTTCTGCTGTGGTGGCAGAACTGTACGGGGTGGGTTTATGTGCTGTCCGATCATAAAACAATAAACAAATATTATTAATGGCCACCATTGCAGGGCTTAACATTTCAGTAAGTCTGCAATTTCAGGAAATGCTCTAAGTCCAGACTCTCTTGAAGTTCTTAACCTTTAATGACTCGACCACTCAGAGTCCATTATTCCACCCGAGAATCTTGTTTACTGCTCCAGGTTAGTATGAGTGTTGTAACTTTAGATCTGTATAAACACAGTGACAACAGTAACTCAAATTTAAATCATGCCATTTGCCTTGGCTTTTTGTGAGTGCACGCATTAAAACCGCAAAAGATGCAGACCTAATGAAATGTCATTTCCCTTCCTCGCGAGTCATTACCATTATTTGTGGGGTCTATTCATTTCAGTCCAAAAGCAACATAACCCAAAACCGAGGCCTCACAGTTCTGCTAGAGCAGCAAAACTGGTGGTTTTGAAGAAGTGCCTGTCCACCACGACTCTGCAATTTACTAATTGGTGATACTAATCAACTCTCTACTGTCAGCTGCGTTTGGTGTTGAGCGCATTCAGACTGGAACGTTTTACTTCACAACAGGGGTACAGTGTGAGGTACTTAGAAAGCCACACTGAATTGTTTTGAAATGAATCAGCAGAGAATGGCCACAGAAAATGTGTTTTTAATAAGCGTGTGTGTCTAGTTAGCAGTATTCGCACTGATCACACTGACTGAAAATGTAGCCTCCCAAGCTACAAGCTAATCATGATCACAAGCTCAATATGATTTTGTGGCCAAGTACATTAAAGGTATTTATTTATTTACAGGGAAAAGTGCTTTTACTGATAAAGCTACTCTGTTTTAGAAATAGTTGAGCTGCTGCCACTATACTGAAAAACCGTAGTTAATGACTTCTTTTAGTTATGTACTGAACAATTTCCCTATTGAAATTATCTTTAAAAATATTTGAAGAGGGTTTAAATAATTCAGGGCCTGATCAGCAGTCTACATAATGAACAGCCATTTGCTGAAAAAAATGAAGATGTTGTGGAGGCCATGCCAGTGGATAAGAGGCAACCAGACACATGGCTGCATAGATTTTAAATGTCACTGTCTTCCTTTAGCTTATCACTCTCTCTATTCACACAAAACAATTATGGACCTAAAATCGTACAGTGCGGTTGTACAAAAACACTGTCGCTCCAGACGCGATGCCCCTGGATACCGCTCACTCGATAAGCTTTCAGTCTTTTGAAAGACTTGAAGCAGTATGGTGCTCTTCACAAATGTAAGTACAGCAATACAACAAGGTCAAACTGTCTTGAAATGGTTAGAAATGAGTTAGAAATATCATCATAAACAGTTCAAGTAAAAATGGCAGCATTCATTATAAATTCATAAAAACGTAAGAATGTATTCATGAAAGCCCACTTGTAAAATTGCTTTAATTTTGCACTGAACTAACTTTGTAAGTTATGTTGTATTATCCGCCTTACCATTTGAGTGACAAGATTATTGAAAATTTTGAATGAATTTGAGAATGTCGCTGTTTATGTTACATTTCGTTTCTGGTAATGGATTGCCATTGAGCCATTCGTGAATGGGTCAATGACGTATAAAAGTGTCCACAATAAAGAAAAGGAAAGAATGTTCTTATTGTATTCACGTTGGTTTCACGTGGTTTTGAGAAACTTTATTCCATTTTCAAGGAAAGTTTCGATTTAATGACTCATGTGGTGTATCAGTCAAGTGAAAAGAACATTTTCTATACAGTTATATCTGTAAAAATATCCATGCATATAGATAGATACATATTGTTAATTATTATTACTTAGTACTTGTATGTATGTATGTATGTATAATTACATTGTAACAATAATTGTATTCATTTAATGAAGTTTTCTTCTTCATTATGATATCAAGACCATTGTTTCCCCATATGAGCGTTAATAATTCAGAAATAAAAAATGTGTTCCTCATAGAAAAGGTATATTTAAGTCATTAGTCATTATATAAAGGTATATATAAGTCATTGTATATTGAAATGTTTTGTTGATAGAAATTAGAAAAGGAGCATCATGACATTAATCCAAATAATTTTTTTGTGCTGAAATACTGTGTGCAAACGTTGCATAACTACTTTGAATCTGCCATAAAAGGTGAATGTTTAAATGCTGGTGTGTGCTGTGACTTCTGAGTAATGCTTTAAGTAGTGTATGGAGAGCAGAAGGACTCTAGAGCAGCAATTGGCAGAAGAGTGTTCAGGTTTATGATTTATGCTGAGCCACGCAACACTGCGTTTCCACTGCTGATGTAGCTTTGAGCAAGGTACTTATCTCATGGTTCCTCTGGGGCTGCTGTTCGCCTGATCCCAGCAGAGCGCTCCGTGACCACAGGGTCATGACCCTCTGTTGCTTGACCACAACTTTGGAAACAAGCCCTAAAGCTCTCAACTTGTCTCTGATTGCAAGCAAACAACTGACAGCATCTGCCAGGAGTAGAATGGCAAATTATCACTCCACCTAGCTGGAGTGGACATTGCTCAGCTGTCATGGTTTGGGAATCAATCACACACACACACACACACACACAGATCCACTCTATTACCGTTCTGAAAAACCTAAGCTCTCCGAACTCTGTTTTCTATGTAAGCAGAGAAAAAATCACACCGCTTTCCCCCAGTAGTAATTCCAGAATAAATTGAGGAGATTCAAGAATGGTGGGGGAGTAGATAGGAGGTGTAATGTCTGTTGATTATAACAGTGACCCTTCCTGCAGAGCAGCTTTGTACTGGCTGTCTGATAGTCCCACAGGCCGTCTGATGAACTTCTCTGTTGTTTTTACGGCCGTGAAACCTCTGAAGTAAATTTCATCTACCCTGAGTCATGAGCAAACTTCCCATCAACTATGAGTCAGACACCTGCAGTACTTGTCCACTTGGCTCTTTCCACTCATTCATTTCTTGTTAGATGGAAAACAGAAAGAAGAGGAGCTAAAGAAAATAATTATGGGTCATTCCTGTAATGCCGTAGATTAAATCAGGGTGGGGTTACACAAAAATCAACCACACTTCTGAATTCCATAGACAAACAGCTTTTAGTGCTATGGGTTTAATGGTTATAGATTATGGACTAGTATTTTAGCCAGAAGCAATGGTTTAAAGTTAAAACACCTTGATGATGGATTTGTTTCTTACAAACACACAGCTTTTCACTTCACAAGATGTTAATTGATAGACTGGAGTCGTGTGGATTATTGTGATGTTTTTTACCAGCTGTTTGGACTCTCATTTTGACGGCACCCATTTACTGCAGAGGATCCATTGGTGAGCAAGTCATGTAATGCTACATTTCTCCAAATCTGTTCTGATAAAGAAACAAACTTATCTACATGTTGGATAGCCAACTATCAACTTTTTTTTTATGACTGTATGATTTTGAGATGATTTTAGCTAATTGTGCAATACATGTTCTCACGTTTAACTGCAATACTGGAATAAAAGTAAACTAGGTAATATGATCACTATGAATTTGTAATATAAATTTGTGCAATTAAATATTTGATTCGACATATTAAAACATTACAACTTAAGTCACAAATAATGCACAGGATTGCCCATTAAAATAATACATAATGAGGGTGGTGAATAATAACAGAGTTTTCTTTTTTTGTTAACCATTTTTACAATTTTCAGTTGCAAGCAAGGACAAAAACACAAGTGATTTATATGCAGTATATGTATAGACAACAAATATACAGGTAGATTCTTACTGTAGATACTATGAAAAGACTGTTGAAAATGTGCTGCATGTGTGAAGTGTGGATCATTTTCACTGGAGCGGTATTACTGAGGGTGAGCAGAGGTGACTGAAAGCCAGGCGATGTGGAGAGCGATAAATGACAGTGAGTTTTTTGTTTCTCCAGTGAAATCTGATGAAACGATGCACAGAGTCATTTATATCCTCTCTGGATGATGGAAACAAGTCCTGAGAGATCTCAAGCATTTGGCTCACTACTTTAAGCATCTTGTTAAGAGGCATTTTATTGTGACTCAGAAATACTGGTTTGATTTATGATTGCCCATGTCTCCTAGAAACTTTCTGCAGATATGAGTTTGGTTTAACTCAATTTGGTTACATAAAAAAGTGATATACATAGATACTTATAAAGCAACAAAAAAAAAAAATTTCTATATTTTACTTTTTTTATTTTGTTGTTGTTTAACACAACAATAAGCTTGAGTCTATTAAGACAAAATGTGCTATGCATGCTGTAATGAAAAGAAAGTCATAACAGTGGGTGTATTGTGCACATTATACAAGTTTTTGATATGAATGGAACAGCTGGATGACCAACAATACAGTATAAATCTGAGACAATCTTGAAAATAAATCTTGGATTTGTTTTTATTTAATACTGGAAATTAGAAGAAAAAAAGTTGCTACATTCACATTTTTAAAAACAATACAGTGCATACTGTGCAGTATGCAGCTATTCCATTTGTAACATTACGCTTATCTTAATGGGAGACAGGCAGTGACAAATGGAAGCAGGAATCCAGAAGAGCAAACCACATCTCAGATATGATTAATACACAGTGGAATTACAGGGATAAAAAAGACAGCAATCATCATAAAACAGATGATGGTGAGAGGATTGCACTCAGGTTCATCATTATTGGCCAGATCAATGTTTTCATCTCCTCTGATGAAACTTTTATTTGCTCTTCTCAGCCTTGCACTAGGCTTTTTTTTTTACTTTGCTCTTTTCTTTTCTTAAGCTCTGCTTGATCTTGTGAGTTTGTTCAGGTTTTTAGACTTACCTCAGGAGATGCGTACCTCACGCTACACAGGTGGATATCAGAAGCTGATTTTTATCTTTATCTTTCTCAACACATGATTGACAGCCTGTTCTATATCTATTTCTATATGTATGGTAAAGAAAACATTAAAATTTTTTTTTGAGAAGTCATATTTATATAGCTAAAGGTTAGAATTCTAATTTAAGTTGATAGTGGACATACTGTAATAAAAGTTTTTGATTTTATGTGAGAATGATTCTCCTCTTATACCAGGTGATAAGTTTTTTTTTTTTTTTTAAGATCTCATGTTTTGCCTGAAATGAGGTCAGAAAGATATTTTACTTTATTTCTTTATAAAGAAAGCAATTCTTTTATTGAACAATAAATCGGTATTAAATTGATCAGTAAAGATATCTATAGTGTTACTAAAGCATTCTATTTCAAATAAATGTCACATTTATTTATACAGTAGAAATAGTTTCAAAGCAGCTTCACATAATAAACAAGTCAGTTCAGTGTATTCACAAGATGCTCGTCTTATGAACTGTCTGCTCATCAAAAAATCTTGAAACAATTATCACTGTTTCCACAAAAATATCAAGCAGCACAACTGTTTTGAAAATTGATAATAAGGCAATGGATGGAATGGAAATGTTTCTGAGCACATTAGAATGATTTCTGAAGGATCATGCCACACTGAAATAAATAGCTTTTTAATATATTAACATAAAAATCTGATATTTTAAATTGTATTAATATTTCACAATATTACTGTATCTTTGACTTTTAAATAGTGTATCATTTGTACATTTGTCATTATAGGATGGTTCTGTTATGAATTGTGAAGTTGAACCACAATTACAACAATTTAATTGAAAATGAAACGAATAAAAAATGAAAACACTAATAATAACAACATGTAAGATATTCCAGGAAATAATTCTACATTAAACATATGCTGTCATGAAAATTACTCATTTAATGACTCTATAATGCAAAAAAGTTGTTTAATTTAATAAATATTTTATTTGATGAACCTGTTCAAAACTGTACATACAATAGACACAGGAAATCTGCAGTTCTTGCATTTATCTCGCAGTATAGAGAACATTAATATTGACACATATCAGAATAATATCTCATTTAATGTGCTCTAGTATGCTGGTCATCGGACCTGGCTCCATGGGGAAATAATGACTTTATTATTATTGTTATTACCAAACTTGAACATTTGGATGGAGATCATTTGAAAACTCCATAAACCTTCTACTGATGACCTGTGGCAAGAGGCACTTAGAAAGATAGTCAAACAACACGTTGGACAAAATTAAAAGCCTCTTCACACTTACTTAGTCTCATTGCTGGATGCATGCAGAGAGTTGTTTTCAGCCACTGAGATTATTGTTTCATGTGGCTTTTTGTCTCCTTGCATCACAAGGCTGTATGCTCACTAGAAAAGGACATTGTCTGGTTCTCTGGTGGCTTAAGGCTCTGTTAACCTCTCATGATACTGCTCCTTCCTCCAGGGGGGGCACTCTCGCAGAGTGATCACATCAGCAGAGGAGATGTGCTCAGCATGGTAGCCTCAAGTAATGTTTAATTATTCAAATTGCACATTGCACTTAGCTGTCAAGGCTGGGTATGTCTCTGTGCAACTTTTACCCACCAAACTGGAACGTGCTTAAGAAAGAGGCTTTTTGTGTTGCCGCCAAATAGACTTTATGCCATTTAATATGTAAAATGAAACCTTTGCCCCCTCTTTTGTAGCAATGAAGAGAATTCCTTAGGTTCCAGCCAAATTATAATTTCATTAATTACAAACTAAATATGTGGAGTGGGTTAGAACACTTGTGTATTATAGCAAAAGCCATCGTTCATTACATAATAAATTCACGATATTCATAATTAATGGGGTTGGTTATAATTGAAGCCATTGAACTCCTAAGACATCTCATTCTTGTAAATGTAAAATTGTAACCATAATTACCTACTAATATCATAGGCAGCTTGTTTTCATGGCATCGCATAAAAGCTGTGTACTATAACCTTTAATGTGCAAACGCATTATTTATTAATAAATTTGAGATGCTTTTCCCCTTGATAATCCTCTCAAAGCCTTTTATAGCTAAATTCCATGCGGTTTTCCCAGTCCGCCGAACAGCAGGATGTTACAGTGGTGTGTTCGACCGTCTGCAGCTCCTCACAGGAGGTGGAGAGCTTGCACCACAAGTCAGTAATAGATAGCCTACACCCACAACGTGAATGAGAGAGATTCTCGCCTGAGGATTTTACGTATGTAGTGGGAAAGATATGGGCAAAAATCCGGAGAATTTTACAGGCTAGTAGAACAGACTGATGCATTAGACCAGCACTGCATTGTCAGGAGAAAATATGGTTGTTGTTTTTTATCTTAGAGACACTTCCTGTTAAATATTGCTGTCAGGATGTTTTTGTCTTACTACTGTTGGTTGACTCATTAACCAGTCTCATGTGACTTATCCATAACCTTGATGAAAACTCAAAGATAGGCAGCCAGACTGCATTAGGTTTTCACTCATCTCTTAAACGGGGTTAAATCACCTAATTCTCTCGCTTTTACACATCATTACATCAGCAGGGGTACTGATGTTGTAAATGGGAGCCATCAGAAAAGCTGTAAATGTTGCCTTTTAAAGCTGAAATGTGTGAAAATATGATTAATACATTAATTCAACTTATTTAAACACATTTGACAGCTCTTTTGAAAACATTAAATGTTGTTCAGTGTTTTTAAATGCAATAGAGTTTTAGGTTTTGTAGCTGATAATCCAAGCTCATTGGCAGGGGCGGATTTAGTTAATTAGGGGCCCCAGGCAAAATATAGGAATGGGGACCTATACATTTGCACACATTTACCTAGATCAACTTTAAGGTTCCTTTTTTGTTGTGATGCTTGCTGCTGCATAATAGTGCCCCATAGTTGTGTCCAATGTTTCTAAATTTTTCATGTACATGTAATGGCTTTATTTAATGTTGTAGACCACAAAATAGCAACTGATTTACAGCTGAGATACAGATTTTCACAAAAATTAAATTATAAAATGATAAACCTCACAATTGAGCCTTTAAATTTTTTTTTAAAGAAGTCAGAAGTATAAATTATTGTATTAATTTAAAACAGGGTTATGTGGGTGGATTTTCACATTGGTCTGAACAAAAACTGCAGACTGGATCAAAAGGTTGTCGTGGTAATAACCGTTTGTGTGTCAGCGCTTAATGCGCATCTTGTATATGAAAAGTATTTTAGGGGGTTCTTGGCTTTTGAGGGCCCAAGGTGGACCTTTGCCTAATGGATAATTCTGCCCCTGCTCATTGGACATACTTGCCTGTGATGAAGATATTATATTTCTTCTTGCACGTTTTGCAACTCAAAGAATATCCAGTGAGTGGCTCTAAAAGCACGTTCAGTTTTATCCAAAACAGAAAAACGTTAATCTGGTGATGTTTTATTATGCTAGTTATTGCGTGTGTATCGTGGCAGTTCAGAAATGAAATATCCAGCGAGTGGCGCTAATGCTTTATCACGTTCTAAAATAACGTACCACCTATACTAAATCCTACCCTTAACCTAATAAATAGTGTTAACAAAAGCAAATGTGAGATTTGTGAGATGTGAGATTTGCTGAAGCAACAATGCCATTTTAGCTTGCTTCTACAAGTCTTTGAACTCTTTAATCATGACTTGTCTTTCACTTCACATTACAAGTGTAGTACTATACCAGATGCGCTACCAAGCAAGTTTTCTATGTCAGAAAATAAATACATATGGAGCAGGTTATGTGTGCAAACATTACAGTGAATTAGTTCACAAATCATGCACTACGGCAAAAGTGTTTTGAGGTCATACTATAGTATTGTGCAAGGAACTGTGCAAAAACAAGTCTTTATTAATCAAAAATATGTATTTTTTCTAAAGATGTAGAGTTTAGTTTCAACTCTGTTCTAACATTCTTTCCTGTATAAATCTTTGAAGACCTTGATTAATGGCTTCAGGTGTGTTTGATCAGAGTCCTGATGTAAATGACCATGCTGAGTTAAGCACTCCTGCCACAAGTAATCTGTTCCTCTGACACCTAAAACCTATTTACATTACGAATGTGCTGAATATATATAAAGCAGTGTGTCTGGACGGGCAAGATGTATTTGGATAGATGTAAATATAGATGAGAGAGGCTTGAGTACCATTTTCATTCCATTTAAAGTCTTTAAATTCAATTCCGCATTTTGACTTTTTATTCAACAAGAACACATTAAACTGGTCTAAAGTAATAATAATCAAGCGTAGCGTTAGTTCTGGCAGGTCACGTTAGTCAAGCTCGCATCAGCTGACTCTCAGCTGATCCCCATCAACCTATGGGAATACGACACCTATCTAAGCATTCATATATAAGGTCCCGCAGCAGTTTTCGCATTGCTCAATAGCTAATTACCCTCCTCCATCCCCAACTCTGCGCAGGGAGTTCTTGCCCAGAATGGAACCATACCGCCAAATCCAAACTGTATGCTAATTGTCAATCATCTTTGACGATAGTGGTCCTGACAGAATTAGTTTTAATAATATTTCATATTATTCATATTTCTGAATATTATAATATAATATTTCAAATATTTCTGATGTTACTTTTATTTATTTATTTTTTAATCATAGAAATGCAACCCTGGTGACCATAAGAGACTTTCTCAAACACACACACACACACACACACACACACACACATATACTAGGGCTGCACGATAAATCGCATGCGATATTTAACACGCATCTTGTCAGAAAAGCTGGTTCTGTAATCAACGGTAAATCTCCATCACATGCGGGCTTTCACATTGAGCAGCATTAACTACACAGAGCCGTTGTTCACTGACGAGCTGCGCAAAGAAATCGCGCGAATATGAACGTGGTTTTGCGCAGCTCGTCAGCTCGTCAAACAACACTTGCACACATATAGAGTGAGATGCCCACCTTCATTTTGGCACAAAATATCATCTTAAAACCTTTGATAAATGGCTACACTATTTAATTTTTACTTTTCATCTGAATATCAACATTTGTGAGATTTAGTCATTTGAAACAGTTTTGAGGTTAACCAATCTAATTCTGTTTCTCTGGAAAATAGTGATCTATGACATTGTATTATCAAAGTTTTTGCGTCCGTTCATTAAATTACACCTTTTGGGTAAGACCCCCCAGAACTGTCACAGAAGGCCCCAAGTGGCATGTTGTTACTAGTGTTATTATTATTATTTGTAATATAATACTTAATGTAATTCACTGGAGTTATTATTCAGTAATTCCATGAATTAGAAGTGCATTTCAGCCTCCGCCGCCTTTCACAAGAGTACCACGACGCATGCATGTGGTGCTGCTGATGCAGGATCCGGCGTTCTGACATTGAACGTCCATCTCTCTTAGTTCATCGTCTATATTCTAGTTCAAATAAGTAAGACTGGGCAAAAAATTGCAAGTCATCCTCTCTGTCGTAATCTTCAGGCATGTTTACGAAGACTGACATGGAAGATCAGGCCCTTTCTTTCAGAACATGCAACACAACTCCTTGTTCAAGCTCTTGTTCTATCCAGGCTGGACTATTGCAATGCTCTCTTGGCAGGTCTTCCAGCCACTTCTATCAAACCTCTACAATTAATCCAAAATGCCGCTGCAAGATTAATCTTTAATGAGCCAAAAAGAACGCATATATATATATATATACACACCTTACTAAGTGTACTGCGTTAGGCTAACCGAGACTTGTCATTTGCACTTATATATTGTTGCTCTTTTGTTAGTTTTGACTGCTTTTATTGTCCTCATTTGTAAGTCGCTTTGGATAAAAGCATCTGCTAAATTACTAAATGTAAATGTAAGAGAAGAAATGATTGAATTAAGTCATTATTTTTGTTTTCTTTGCGCATAAAAAGTATTATCGTAGCTTCATAACATTACGGTTGAACCACTGATGTCACATAGACATTTTTCAGTTGCATTGCTGTCTAGTCAGAAAGCTCTCGGATTTCATCAAAAATATCTTAATTTGTGTTCTGAAGATGAACGAAGGTCTTACAGGTTTGGAACGACATGAGTAATTAATGACAGAATTTTAATATTTGGGTGAACTATCTCTTTAAATATTCTTTTGTCAGTATATAAGAAAAAAATAACTTTTCAGATTAATTTCTGAATGGTTGATTCAGTATTTTACATTAATGCCCTTAAAATATTAAAAAAATTACATGCCTCTTACATTTTGCGCTATGGCAACTACACTGTAAAAAATATTTTTAAATAAGACAAAGATTGGAGTATGTATTAAAAGAAAATACTATTTTAGTTTTTCTACTTAAACATTTCATATTTATTTCAATGTGTTACTTGCCATTTCTTTTCATTTGTAATTAATTGAGAAATTTACTAGCTATTTTTGGATGAAAATCATTTCTACAACATTTTTCAAAAAGTAATTCAGCAAAGGATTCTATTTATTTCATTAATAACACACTGGCCGTTGCATCATCATCCTGAACATCCTAAACTTACCTTTACCTTTATCTATATATCTATATCTATATCATGTTACAATTTAATAAGACATACATAGTGTTCTTAAGGGGGACATCTTCCTCCATCTTACCCCACTCACTAAATTGCGATTAAATACCTACATAATCAGGTGACATGGATACTGAGTGGAACCCTGTCCAGAAACTACCCTCAAGCCATATTTTGAGACAGCATTTGGCCCCATGTGGCAGCATGTAGCCCTTCTCTCGCTTTGAGACAATTGATTGCAGCGCTGCCTGCTTGTCCTTTGGGACCGAAATAGGGATGGGGTATCAAGGCCACTTGAATACTAATGAAATTCGGAGAAATGTATTGCTGACTGTTGTGTCCTAATTAAAGGGAGCTGCATGAGTGTGGCGAGGAGCTTGTTGGTCCGCAAGGACTCTGTTAATCAGAAGTCTCCTTCGGTGTGAATTAACAATAGATTGCATTGAATTACCTGGGCAGGGGAATTGATGATGGGCCCAGGGAGGGGTGTTCCTCTCTTTATGCACTTTCTCTAGTGTGAAAATAATGATCTCTCTCCCTCCGTGACTGCCTCATCTCAGACACGGGTCTACAAAAACAAGCCACACACACACACATGTCTGGTCAGCTATCCTTGTGGGGACTCTCCATAGGCGTAATGGTTTTTCTACTGTACAGACCTTATATTCTATTGTCCTACACATGCAGCCGACCCTAATTCTCTGGGCTTTTGATACCTGATGTTATAGTATTGTGCTAAACCCAGCAGCACTCTAATTGGGAACTCGCTGCATTACTCCATCAATGTACTGCTGCTTTGACATGCAAAATAGACAGATTTAACACTTGGCGTGAAAAGTTTATGTGAAATGATCTGTACTGACAAAGTACAAGTATTGTAAAGTATTGACAAAGTATTGACAAAGACTGATACACCAAAATTCATATAGATAAATATGAAATTGTTACTTAGTGAAGTGACAAAGTGCAGTTCAGTTAGCATATCAGAAAAGCAGTCATTTTGTATTTTTATTTTATAAGTGTAACAATGTATTTTAGCAGTCTGATAAAATAGCAAGTAATAAAAGGTGTTGATATTTTGTGCATTCATCACAATTGAAATTGAAGGTCAAGCTGTACACATTGCATTGTGGGGTAATGCATTCCCTGGAGTACATATGAGGTAAGTAAGATGGGAAAGGTTAAGATGAAATTCTACAGTCTTCAAGAGGGTTCAAGTAACACAAGCAGGTATTAAAATGCTATAGATTTTAGGATTTAATCATTTTTTTGCAGAGATTAATATGTTTCTGGCATGTTGTATGTTTGGCATCAATTCTTTTAGTCCTAACTGATGCAGTGTAGTTTTGTAGTTTTTTTATTTTTCAAACAGCAATGTTGGAAGGCGTACTAATGCCCATATTCTAGGATGGCGGGGTTCATCGGCTCAAAGCGTGATTCAGTGAGCATGAGGAATCATTTTCACAAATAAACTGGCCAGAGTTGTTACCTTAACCCCATTGAAAGTCTTTTCAAGAAGTTGTGCAACATGCTCCGTTAGGAAGGGCCTGATCTTCCTGATGTTGTGCAATGCAAACCTGCATGATCAAACTGTCTTTGCTATGTGGTCTTTGAAGGTCAGCTGTTCATCATAGATTACCCCAAGATTTCTGATTAAATTCGATGGGATAATTGTTGATGAACCTAGCTGGATGGTGAAATTGTGCTGTACAGTCGGATTGGCGGGGAAGAAGAGAAGCTCAGTCTTTGCAGGTTGAACTGCAGGTCATATTCTTTCATCCATGCCGAGATGAGTTTCCGCCAGGCAGTCTGAGTTTCATGCAGCTATCATTGGATCTTCTGGTTGAAATGAAAATTAGATCTGTGTGTCATCAGAATAGCAATGATAGGAGAAACCATGTGCCTGTATGATGGATCCCAATGATGTAGTGTATATGGAGAAGAGGAGGGGTCTAAGGACTGATCCTTGATGAACCCCCGTGACCAGTAGATGTTCTTTGGATACCTCTCCTCTCTAGGCAACCCTGAAAGACATTCCTGTGAGGTAAGATTCAAACCAGAAGTGCAGCTTCTGTGATGCCCAGTGATGAGAGGATGGACAGAAGGATCTGATGATTGATGGTGTCAAAAGTGGCAGATAGATCTAGCAGTATGAGAAAAGATGATTTAGAATCAGCTTTCACAGTCCACAGGGATTCAGTAACCGACAGTATTGCATTCTCAATTGAGTGGCTGCTTTTGAAACCTGATTGGTTAACGGCCATCTGGTTATTCTGTGAAAGGAAGGATGATACCTGGTTCAAAATAACACGTTCAAGTGTTTTCGCTATGAATGGAAGGAGAGAGACAGGTCTGTAACTTTATACAAATGAAGAAGTGTTTAATGTTGGTTTTTTAAGCAATGGGGTTACCTGAGCCTGCTTGAATGCGGTGGGGAAAATGCCTGAGAGAAGAGATGTATTGATGATGTGTGTGAGTGCTGGTAGAAGTGTAGGAGAGATGGCTTGCAGAAGTTGGGAGGGGATGGGGTGTAGAGGGCATGTTGTAGGATGACTGGAGATACTTAGATACTTCTGCCTCTGTAAGAGGAGAGAAGGAGCAGAGGATATTGTTGGCTGTGGATGTGGTCGGAGTTCCTCTGTGTATGGAGATAAAAACTGACTGGTTATAGTTTTGTATGTGAAGAAACTAGTAAAGTTATCAGCTGTTAAAGACATGGTGGGAAGTGGTGGAGGCTGGTAGAGGAGAGAGTTGAATGTTTTGAAGAGTTTGCATGTGTTTGAACTGCTGTTGATCTTGTTGTGAAAATATGAAGTTTTGGTAGTGTGGACCCTGACAGAAACAGTTGAATGAAGAGAAGTTTTGGTAGTGTGGACCCTGATATAAAAAGATGCATGCAGAGACTGATACATACTCAGGTCAGATGTAGCTTTTGATTTGTGCCATTTTCTCTCTGCAGCCCCGAGTTTGAACCGGCATTCATGGAGAACATTGGATAACCAGGTGTTAGGGGGAGTAGCACGCGCCAGCCTGGAGGGGAGACGACAGATATATATAGCATAGTGCGAGGCCCAGTGCGAGTTAGTGGATGTAAGTCCCAAACACCTACCACCCTCTCTGTATATGCAAAATCATTGAATAATTGTATAATTGTTAAATTGAACTGAATTGAAATTCTAATTCAGCAGAGTTTATGCTAGTAATGCTATTACTAGTGCATTCCCTTCAGAGCTAGATGTGATCTGCCTTGTGAAAGGGATACGGTACATTTATAGTAAGCTTCAGAACTGTTTGTCAGGAGCATCATGAAGGAATTTCCTTTGGCATGTTGTTGCACACAAGCCTAAAATCAGCATGTGAAAATGCAAGTGTCAGCTGGAGTGGTTGAAAGCCTACCGCCACATCTCCGGTGCAGTGAAAATACACTCTCTGGAGTGATGATTTATGTTTTACCATATGGCTGTCTGATGGACGAATCTGGGTTTGGCAGATGTCAGATAAACACTACATGCCTGAGTGGCTAAAACCAACTGGAAATAATTATAATAATAGATTCAGCCTGTTCAAGTGTCTTAATTCTGCTGAAGGAAAATCTTTTCTAGATGCTTTTCCAAATTGGCGACAATATTTTGTGGATGCCCCCTTTGATTCAAGGGTTGAATTGTATTAATTATTATTTTTTTTTTGCAAAAATGCATTAAATAAAATACATTACAAATTAAGTAGGCATATTTAGAACTGTTCATGTAATTTAGGTTTAAAGGGGTCCTATTATGCTTTTTCACTTTTTCAACTTTAGTTAGTCTGTAATGTTGCTGTTTGAGCATAAAAAAGATCTACAAAGTTACAAAGTTCAAAGTCCACTTCAAAAGCAGATATTTTATTCAACAGAAATCACTTTTCAAAAACTACAACGAACGACTCGTTTGGACTACAACGCACATTTTCCGGGATTTGTGATATCACAAAGATCGACGAATGGGACAAGACCTGGGTGAGCTGCAATTGCATGTGAATAAGTGTTGTACCTGTTTAAATCATGATTTCACCTGAAAATATTCAGTATCTAGAGGGAACAAACTAATTCCTTGATAACTACCCTATAACTTCCCGCTATGTCCATTGCCGTCAACATAGCCTTCACATTCTTTCTGATTTTAGTGATCCTTCTCTATCAAGCTAGTTAAATATGTTTAACGTGAATTCTTGCTAAATGTGCAGTTATATTACGGGCCGTTGGCATGAATTGTACTCGTGATGGAGCGGTGGTGGAGTGCTCTTGGAGCGAATGAAAACCACGACGCTCCGACTTTAAAAAAAATCTTCTCCTCGCTCCATTCAAAATCACACCGCTCCACTCCGCGCTCCGTTCTGCTCCCACTCCGCTCCGCTCACATACTCTGCACAGCACACACTGGCCCAGCTAACCAATCACAGCACATTTTCGTATTTCAGAAGGCGGGCTTTCATTTGATACAGGAACTATTCGAGCCGTTCATGCCAGACTGGGGAGAGAGGTGTTGTAATAATGTAAAATATGTGAAAAATAATGTGTTTTTCGAACAACCTAGTATGAGAGCCTGTTCTAGTACACCCCCAAAACAAAATCAAGACTTTGTAAAAGAGCATAATAGGACCCCTTTAAAAAAGTAGTTAAACATAACAGTACAATAATAAATTAATAATGTTTTATTATTATTATTATTATTATTATTATTATTATTATCACATTTAAAATTGACAAATAAATTGACATTTATTATTGTTGCTGTTATTGTTTATACATAGATAATTAAAATAATACATGAATAACTCATAATCAAGCGTAAAGTTTGAATTATATTTATTTATTTATAAAAAATATATTTTTTTTTATTTATTGTGAATGTCACTTGTAATATGAAGGTATCAAATATCAATTCATTAATTCAAAAACAAAAATGTAAAAAAAAAACCATTAAAGTACATAAATTGCTATTCAATTTAAATAGGCATATTTAAAATGTTTATTTAATTAAAGTTTAAGTAGTTAAATGTAACAGTACAGTAATACATTAATAACAACAAAACAACAACAATGATAATAATAATAATTATTATCATCATCATCATCATCATCACATTTTAAATTGATATTTAAATTGACATTTGTTTGTTTGTTTGTTTTTAAAGCTTTGGCCAGCTGGTTTTCTTCATGCATTTGTCAGCTGAGTTAAAATGCCATTAGATAGTTCACAAGTGGGAGCACAAATTAACTTTCCATTCTGAAATGCTGCTTTTAGGTTAGTAAGGAAAAGTTTGAACTCTACTGCAGATCACCCAACATCAGCGTCAACCTCACCTCTGGCTCCTGTATTTGCACAAATGCTCCAGTATCTGGAAGCAGGGAAGAGGGAAACACTGCTACAGCAGCATTAGGAGGCTGACTCTATATTAATACCCCTTAATTTGGGTTAATATGAATGAATGTATATTGTCCCTCCTTCTAAACAACAGAATAACTACATTCTGTAATTCTGCTTTAAGACTGTGGTCATATTGCTGATGTTTCTGACAAAACTAACCTGCCCTGCAGTTGTACTCTTGAATCTAATTCTCTGCTGCCTTGTCACAACACTCACGCTTTATTACCTCGGCTGACCTGCACTGACCGCTGCTGCACTGCGGCCTAATAATTTCTCAAAATACAGATGGCATTCATCTGATAAACACAGTAAGGCCAAATGAAGTCTGTATGTCAGCAGCCTTTGACTCACTGTCTCCTTTGAGCCAAAATCTCTCTGTCTTTCATCTGTTAGATACCGCACCCTCGCACTGAATTACATCTGAACATACTTTGGTAAATGCCAAGCATGCCAGAGCTGAAATGTCAGAGTAATAGGTAGGTTCACAAGCACAATGTGTTCAGAGTGTGAGTGAGCATATTTGAGGGAGGGTTCAAATGTACCGTACTCAAGGTGTGAAAATGCCCTAAAGGTTATGCTACTGAAAGGTTAGGCCGCAAAACTGCATCTGTGATGTGCAAAATTGAGAAATTTAAATTTTTGCCACAAGGGAAATTGGTTTAGTTTGGTTTAGTTATTTTGATGAGTTAAACTAGCGAAAAGGATAGTATCATGACATATTAATCACATAATTTTTTACAGTATTTCACACAGTATAACATCATATATAATTACATTGTAATTACCTATATTTTATTGAATTTTATAATAATAATAATAATAATAATAATAAATGAACACACTGTAATATATTAAGGCTGTTTAGTATAGATTTTTAAATTTGAAACATGAAATTTAATTTATTAATTTAATACAGAAAATATAGTTATGACCCTTTTTCTAGTAAATCTTTATTTTCTGATTTATAAAATATTTTGCACTTTTATTTTGACTTTGAATGTACTGTAAGTTAAATAACATCGCAGTCTTTATGCTGACAGTTAATAAATGTTAATTGATAAGTGCAAGAAACTGTAGGGTGTAAAAAGTATTAATTATTAATAAAGTAACTCATACTGTAAATATGTACTGCAGTAAAAATATATTTTGTGCTCCTTTAGCTTAAACCATCTCAGTTTATTTTACACAGTATTTTAGGAGTAATTAGTTACTCTGCAGTTTTGCACTTGGTTTCTTTGAAGAGTTTATAATTTACATCTTCATTTCAGACTGCAAGAATGAGTCATTATTGTGCTTTTTGTTTTGATATAAATTCACTGCTACATATGCAGGAAGAACACATTCAGATTATACACATGTTAGGGAAATAAATGGCTTTGCTTAAATGAAGGGCAATGCTTATGCAACCTTTTGCCAATATGATGCATGAAAGTCTCCTTTGAAATCAACTCTGTTGTGTGGAAATGTGATAAAACGGTAAATATTCAGGAAAAAGACACAACAAAGTCGCAAGAAGTCTCCAATTCCTTAGCTGGATTAAAACACTGCAATACCCACATAGACAAATCCTCCAGTTTACCACTCTTCATTATTTCATCACAACTTTACATAAGAAAGCCTTAGAAGCCACCCAAAGGATTTGCAGTGCTTGGAAATCAAAGAAGACCCTTCGAACAGTGTAATTAGACATTTCTCTAAGGTACACCTCTAAGGAAATCTTCCCTCGCTCTGTGTGGGAGTTGTAGCAGACAGAGCACACACCTTTAAATGTGCATCTTTAAATAAATAAGCCAGGGTAATGGGGGGTAACTCTAGGTAATGTGCTGCTTTAATACCAAACAACTCAGCAGAGACAGGTTTAAATTAAAGCTGTTACACACTTGATTAACCTTTTTAAAAAGATTTTTAAAAGTCTGTATGGAAACTTTATCTGTCTATCTATCAATCACTAAACAATTTGGGAGTTGAAAAGAATCCATCTATCTGTCTGCAACTGTTTCTGTTACATCATTCTTAAAATGCAACAGTGCGTCAGTTTCTTTGTGTCCTTGCATCTTCTACACTTCTTTAACTTCCTCCCTTGACTACAAAGTGCTTGCAAACAACTGTCAGCTATAGCAGCCTACCCACATTTGCATGTCAGATTATTCATTCTCAAGACTAAGTTGCTTGTTACCTTAGACAGGGCAGGGTCTCTTGTGGGGTAATGCAACGTGGCTGGGAGCAGTTGTTTCACCATACAAATTGCAAACAAACCAGAGGATGACTAAGAAGGATGAGGTCTGTTCTATCATGGGATGAATTATTCTGTTTATGTTGACTCTTTAAGCAGATGAGTAGAAACTGACTGATGCTAATATGTAACTGCATGTGCTGCTGCAGAAGATGAACAGCATCACAGCATAGAGGGATCACTGTGACACTTTTGGTTTTTGCTTATTTATTCAGAAAATGTTCACCGTAAAGCGTTTTAGCAGTCATTATACCCAGGTTAATGGAATTTACATTCATAATATCCATGCAGTAACATAAATATGACAGAAAATGAGAACATTATGTGAATTCATATTTTTTATATAATAAAGGTACTAGGTACAAATCATATTTTAAATGGATAAAAGTTTTTTAATGATAATTCATTTATTAAGCATTACAATTATCTCTGTTCGATGGAAGTGGCCAAGTGGCCAAGCGATTAAAAATAAAAAATAAAAAAGGTAATTGGACTCTAAAAGGAATTTTTATCTCAAAATTCAGACTTTATCACAGAGAGAAAAAAAAGTATTCTAATGTTAATTCCCAGAATTGCGAGTTTATATCTCCATGAGAAAAAAAAACTCTTAAGTGATTTAGAGTCCAATTTTTCTCATTTTCTTTTTTTCCTTGCAACTCACAAGTATGAGTTTTCCCCCTGAATTCTGAATTTGCCACAAAATAAAAAATAAAAGTAATTGCAACTTTTTTTTTTTAATCTCACAAATCTGTCTTTTTGACTTGCAGTTCTGATAAAAATATATGACATAAAGTCAAAATTGCAAGATAAAAGGTCATAATTGTAAGGTAAAAATTCACAATGACCTTTTTTCCCATGGCAGAAACAACTTTTCATACTGTTCTGTTTTACAACATCAAATTTCAATTTAAAAAAAAAATCCTTTCTATAATGCTTTAAATAGGAATACATAATGCATTTTTAATGCATTATATATTTCCATAAATAACTGTAAGCAAAGTTAAAATGCATTATACTATATGCAGATTCCTTGTTACTTCTGAAATTGGTTGTTTGTCATGCATTTTAATACACTGCACTTTCTAAAGGTGTAACAATGAATAGATAAGTATGTTAATGTATTATAATTGTAGTTACAACTATTATAGGTATCATAAAATGCATTATAAGGTGCATTACAAGGCACAGTTAATGCATTAAAATAATTTTATAATGCATTGTATACTGTATAAAGGCTTCAAGTATTCAGGCTCCAAGTGTTACTTTAAGTAAAGTGTTACAAAGTGAATATGCTGTTAAAGTGTGCTTCACTGATTTAGATGAATGAAAATTTAATGTTATTTCATCCAGTGTGGATTTAAAAACATTCTGTAGAGAAAAAAGCCTTTTGGAACCTTTATTATTAAGAGTGTAGAATGTGAAGAATCCAGCTTTTTAACTGAAGGACGCTGTGCACTCCTCTTTCATACAGATTAAAAGAAAATATTTACCATTTGGGCTGTATGGCTAAACTACATCTTGGCTTGTTCCAGTTTTGTTTGATTTCCCCTGAACACATTCATTTTAATCCATTCATTTGAAGCCAGTCCATGGATCTGGCATTTCCCATTAAAATAATCCCATTAGTAATATTCAAAGAGCTATTCAAAATATATTTCCCTCTCTGTTAGAGTGAAATCATAGTTCACTCATGCTGTTTCTAATAGATTTACATATGTTTCCTCATTAGCAGAAATGCATGACATGGATGGGTGGATGTTTTTATACTGTATGCTCTGATGGCTCGCAATGAGTGGAAAAACCTACTCGAATATTACTGATGCAAGTAATAAGACCTCTCTGAGATGGAAGATGGTGCAAATAAAACTGGAACTTAAGGTTTAGCTTTATGAACGCATTCCTTCACAATATGTACATATGAATAGTTGCCCTTAACATCCATAATGCCTGGCCTTCGGCAGAAATGTTGCTGCCTTGCTGGAGTATGTTAACTGCTGTGAAAAGTCTTATGGCGCCTTTTATTTGCATTATATAATTATTGCTAAAATGTAAGTTCAGAAAGCTGTTAAGGTCCTAATGAACTTTGAAGTATTAATTTTAAGTAAATTCATATTGAAAATGTACTTTTACTTTGCCACATGATGTGTGGATAATAGATGTCTATTTCTTTGTCGTTATGTATTCTGGTTGTCCCTGCCAACATATTATTGGCCTGACATTTTTTTCCTAACTAAAAATCCATTAAGGTGCTTTTGAATTACATACATTACTAAGTTATGGAGACCCTGAGAGTTGTGCTCTCTGCAGTGTTGTTTTAGTACAATTGACATGCTATTATAGTTTTCCTTGATTTTTTGAATTGGTTTTTATTTTTGTTTTCTCTTTTCATGTTCATTTATGTATTTTAAATTTATTTTAGTTACATTTTAATTTAGTTATTTTTAATAAATCATAGTAGTCTACGTTCAGTTCTGGGTGTGCTAACAGTTGTTTTCGGCTTTGTTCAAGATCATGCACTGGAATAATGAGCAATATTTCCCCTTTGATTTCATGACACAAAATGGGATTGTTATAAAAGCAATCTGACATCATTTTGCTCTTCTTGACAAAACTGTTCTATATAAAGCTTGATCCTTTCATTTACCACTTTAGTTTGTGTTGAGGATAGAGATGGACAGTTGAAAGGGGGCAGTATTGTTTGCTGGGATCAAATAAATGAAATAAAACAAGCGGCGTCAGTGATTTGTGTGGCGTTGCTGTCAGTATTCTGGCACAAATTGCCTGTGGCCGTCCCTGGCTTTCAGCTGGGCTCACGATTTCACAGCTGCTTTTAAAGCTCTTCGTCATTTATTGAAGTGTCAGAATGCACCATTGTGGCGGGTATTTATCACTGTTAAAATGCCTGAGATGGTGAGGACACGTCTCATTCTACCTGTCACTTCCACAGAAGAGAGCCAGCATAGTCCATATTTAACCATCGTACTTTCTTCCTCGCTTGTTGTTTCTTCACTCTCTCTCTCCATTTGAAGGGCCTAAACAAACTACCTGATGTTCTGGATGCTCTATTTCCCTTTAGTATGTTAGGCCAGCCAGAGAAATATTGCAGTGGAATAAATCCCTTTCCATATGACATTTGCATCAGGAGGGAAGAATCAGTGACAGTGGAGAGAATATGGTGCTGTCTGCAAAGCTGAAGATGTTAAAATCAACATGAAAAATGATTGCATTTGCATTCTTAATGTTTATGGCTGTTATTCCAAATGGATTTTAAAATCCTTTTTTTAAATGTGTATTTTTTTTATTATATTTTTTTATTTAGAAACATTACTGCAAACATGACCGAAATTACCCATTTGGTCTTTCTTTCTTTCTTTCTTTCTTCACCAAATCATCAATATAGAATGATTTCTGAAGGATGATGTGACACTGAAGTAATGATGCTGAATAAAAAAAGTTTTTCCTTTTCTTTTCCATGTTTTTCTTATTCTTTCCACCCTCGTGTGGTATGATGTGGGCCAAATCAGAGATCATAACAGGTCAACTTTGGTCAGTGTGCTCTGCTTTGGGAATGCATATTACAGTCAATTCCAGATGGCCAAAATCCAGTTCTACTTTTTTCTCTTTTTTTCTCATTCAGTGTTCTGTTACACTCAGAAATGCATCATATTAGGGAAGTATTGCAATTTAACGTTGACTTTCAGTATGTGCTGTTCTTGGTAGTGTGTCAGATGGTGTCAGTTTCCGTAAACTTGTATGATGATGGATTTGTTTATTTGAGTAGTAACATCCTTGTAGTCTTTCTCCAGGAAATAAACAGACACAAAATGGAAAGATCTCTTTGAATGTAACTAATGGAAGACAGATAATTAGAGACAATTGATCTCAATTTCCTTTTCCTTAGTGTGTAAATAACTGGCCATCTAATTTTTTTTTTCTGTGTACACAGAGAACAAACAGATTTTGAACAGACGAACATGAAAACTGAACTTGAGCTAACTTTTGCATTCAACTTTGAAACTTTTGCTCCTGTCCTATATTTCAGAAACGGTGGTGGTGAAGGAAGCGGAAGCCCTGGGTCAGTCTAGAGTCTAAGTTTTATTCTGATTCAACAAATGTAAGATAAAAAAGGCATTTAAACCTCTCGGGAATCCCATGCTCACCATCACACACTTCTGAAAGCCTTTATGTCTAACATGTCAACAGGAGTGGTGAAATTTTAATCCAGGATGACATTTCAGATAACTTTTGTTCCTAATCTCACCCTTATCTGCTACTAATGGTATTGTTCTCCCAGGTTTACCCATCTGACCTGGATGCTTAAAATATATATAGCTCTGAAAAAGATCATTCTACTGAGGGAAGAACTGTATAAATCTCACACCACACAATTTCTGACCCATATTGCCTATATCTTCTTTCAGATTTTTTTTTTTTCACATGCTTTCACACAATACAGCTGATATGGATTTTGCATTTTTGAGGATCCTTGAGTGTGTAAGTACGACAACAACCATAATAATTTGAGTCTACATGCTTGACAAACCAGTTATAGTCCTTATGTAGTGACTTTTCAGGAATTTTAAAGCAGTGTGGTTTGAGGTATGACTGACGAGTAATTTATGTTTGTCTTACATCTGACCTTATTTAACTCAAAAACTCTTAAAAGCCCCTTAAGAATTTCCAAGGGAACTCATGGCATAGACCGATCTCATTAGTATTTGTGCGTAACACATTCAGTTTGTTATGTTTAGATACTTTGTTAAGGACAAAATGTGAATATTGTCCACATAACATGGAAGAATTTATATAGACTGTACACAGCTTCAGAAAGTTACTTAAAAATCTTTGTTATATTAAAAAAAAACATTTGTATAAGTTACTTTTCACTATTAAAAAGGTACTTTTGAGCCTCTAACCAAACCACTACTCCAAAAATATGAAAAACGGGTAGTACAATGAGGTTCAATTTATTAACTACATTAGCTAACTTGAACTAACAACGAATATTATTTCTAAAGCATTTATTAATCATTATTTAAATCATCATTATTGACCTGAGCTAACACAAACTAACAATGAACAGTTGTCTTTTTATTAACTAATGTTAACAAAAATTGATAAATACGGTAACAAATGTTTTGCCTGTTGTTAAAATGTTAGGTAATGCATTAACTAATGGGACCTTATTGTAAAGTGTTACGTTACCAAAAGCATAATAGACGGTACAGTGACAATAATTTTAATTACAATACACTACTATTTAGAATTTTAATACTATTTTTAATCTTATGTAAAGTTATGGCACAAAATAAGTTGAGTATGGCACCAAAAACCACACAGGACAGTGTTAAACCATTATAATGTCAAACTAGGTGAATGTGTTAAATAAATGCAATAGGATTAAATATATTTCTTTATTCTTAATGATTGAATACAATAAAATCAACTTATTAATTTAATTTAATAAATGTTTTGAACCTAAAAGAGTTTTAGAAGAATTTGTAAGCATCTCTAAAGTTTTTCATACATGAAATACTTATATTTCAGGTGTTGCCAGCTAGTACTTAATGTATGTAGTGTTTTAGGAGAAAAACTGTTGGTGACGCTAGTGCAACACACATTTCACACTTTGCTTAAACTCAGCAGTTCATATAACTGAATGTCAGTCCAAATTCATAAAAGTTCATTTGTTCCAGCGCAAGCTGCTTCCCTTCTGATATCTCTTTGTATTATGTACTCATTAGCAACACAACAAAAAGGTCAAAGCGAGTGAAAAGAAAATTACCCGAGGGTAGATAGAGCCAAAAAAATTACAATTGTAAATTAGCTTTGGTATTCCCCATTAAAAGCAGCCTTTATTATCTGCTATTTGGCAATGATGTTTCAACAAATAAGAGGATTCTTAGTCACTCAGAGGATGTGGGCAGATTGAATTTTTCATTTATTTGTTTCAATCCCGTCACCATAAAGGTTTGGCCCTCAGAAACCCCTTCATTTTCTTCTCTACTTCTTCATGGTTTTTATCTCAGCGTGCTGTATTACCACACGTGATGGTGGAAACTGGCAACTGTTATTATTCCGCCCGCCTTGCATCCAGCAAAGATGCGTGAAAATTCAAGAGGAAGCTTGATTCACACCTGAGGCCTAGTGCTCCTCATCACCGATGCCATAAATTTCCATCAAGGTATTGGAAAAGGGCTTCTTGTGTCATCATGAGCCCACATTCCCACATCTGAAAACCTCTCCATGCATACGCTTTTCTTATTCATTTAGCACACCTTCCTCTTCACTCCATCAATCCTTATTTTTATGATGAAATAATTCCTCTCTAGGGCTCTTCACAACCACTCCACTGTGTTCGCCGTCATTGTACACCACATAATGTTGTTACTTTGATTGCGGCTTACTTTCAACCCCAGCGCACAGCATCTAATGAACAATACTGACAGGAACGTTCACGGTTTGCAGAGAAGTTTAAGGTTCACTATTCACTCATTTAGCTTTATTACTGTAATTGAATTGCACAATACCATGAAGTTGATCGCTATGGCAACAAGGCCGGCTGCTCTTTGACTGGTGGATGCTCAAAACTCATGGCTAAGGCTGGACACAATTGTCATTTTTCATATTTAACTGTGCTAACATTAAAGGATGCTGGGATTTATTATCTCATTTTGTTCTCTGTTTTCTAACACTTCTTTCCACTTGTGCGTCTCATTTCCACATACTCTATTATTCATAAAGATATTAGTGCCATGTAAAAGATGATTTTTATAAGCTGTCAGGAATCCAGCGAGGAAGTGAGAGCGCTGAGGAGCGACGCTGTTGCGTCTGTCAAAACGTAAGCCGGATGAACATTGGGAAAAGATTCGTTGTCCTCCTTCCCTCTCGTTCAGAAGACCCTCAATCTGATTATATGAAACAACATCAGTGCGGTCGCAAACACAAAAGCATAACTGTCTCAGCTACCCGTCTCTGTAATAGGAATGAATTCGGAGATGCATCACTCAGGCCCAGTGGAAATAAGAGGCCATTTAGCCTCAGCTTTCCCTCACACTGCTCGAATTCATCCCCATTTAGAGAAGCCTTCAACATGAGTCCAACAGCATATTAACGCAGTATTTATGACTGGCCCATTTAGGCTTCGCAGAGTCCAAGGTGCCCTCATTAGCCTCTCATTAACACAGGACAAAGAGCAGAGATGTTAATAAATCCTTAATTGAATTACATTCCTCCCTCTGGAGAAAAATTATGAGAAAAAAATGGGGAGTTTTGGTGCTAAAGGGATTAACACGATTTTAATGACCATAATTCAGTGGCATTTCATTGCTGGTTTTTCATATAGCAAGAAAATGTGCCTTTAATATAACTAATACAAAATACATAATTACAATGAAAAATATAGATGGAGAAATTTAACTAGACAAACAATGAAAGCGACAGCAGCTGTCATTTGTGTGTGTGTGTGTATATATATATATATATATATATATTACACATTTTAGAGGCTAATGTGTGAACATAAATGCTGTCACATTCTATATAAAAATACATATTTATCTATATAAAAATGATATATGAGTGGAGTATATCAATATTTGCTGAGAAAAGCCCTTGATCCCATTCTTACATTCTATACGTGTATAATTAATCATTCATAAAAAATATTCCTGTGATGGCAATATGCTAATATGCTGAGTTGGTGTTGACTAATGGTGTTGAAAACAGTTTTTGCTGCTTAATATTCCTGAGCACCAAATCAGCATATTAGAATGATTTCAGGAGGATCATGTGAAACTGAAAGACAGGAGAATTGAAACATTTCAATCATTTCAATAATATAATAAAATTATATTTTGTATTTTTTTAAATGAATAAATTACATTTTAAAATAAATTAAAACAGAAATTATTTTAAATTGTTGTAATATTTCACAATATATAATATAAATTGTGATGTAGCCTAGTTGCTTTGCTGAATGCATATTCCTGGTCAAATCCAGGTCACGTTATTCCAAGACAAAAAAAAAATCGTTGTAATTTTTTCCCTATCGACTGATGTCATCAGTACATGTGGGCTACCGGATAGTGTTAACCAATTGTGAAATAGCTATTTATACATAATTTTAGCCCTCCCATTCAGTGTAGTATGTATCACCCACTTTCCACAATCCATTGCGTTCCTGAATCAAGTACCGCTCTATATTTCTCCTAGTTGTTTCACTCAGGTATATTCCAAGTAAAATGTGAGTTGCAAACTGCATTTCGCGGTCATGGCCTTATTTTGAGAATTTCCTCAGTTGAAAAAGTGTTAAAATTGCTTTTGACACATAGAAAATCTGTAATAAAGGGAATTGCTTTGGGTTTTAGAGGGCAACATTTGTGTTATGGCCAAAATATCATTTGATATTGCCACAGTAAGTGATATTAAAACACGTACCAGCCTTTCTGTCACTCTTAGGGTCAACTTTAATACGTGGGAGTTATTTTATTGATGTCATTTAAATGTGAAAATCTTCCCAGATCATCTTTCATCTTACTAAGTTCAACCAATTTCAGTAAATGTTTGTCTTGATAAAATGACATATTGGTTTTTGTAGCTGCAGAGACTGTTACTGCAAAATTCTAACCATTTTTGCTTGTCTATCTTTTTTTTTTTTTTTTTTTTTCTTGTGTTTTTTTTAAATGTATGGTGGACCAAATTTTTACAGTATGCTGTATCCATGAATTAGATTTTTATCTTCACTCTTTTCTGTGCTTGCAAATCCATGAATGGCAGAACTGTCAGAGAAACTCCAGGAAGTGAGTTCTGTTCAATATTTACCCATTCTGCCTCCTTATCAATACCAAGCCAAGCAGCCATAGCCCTCAGCTGAGCAGCCCAATAATAGTATCTAAGATTAGGAAGGTTCAAACCCCCCCTATCTTTATTTGACATAATTATTTTAAGTCTTATTCTTGGTCTTTTGTTTTGCCAAATAAACTTCGAAATCATTTTTTCTAGTTTGTTAAATGCTGAGAGCGGAACCCAAACCGGTAGGGATTGAAATAGGAACAGAAGTCTCGGTAATATATTCATTTTCACTGTTTCTATCCTACCGAACATGGAGAGAGGTAGTACTTCCCATCCTGCCAAGTCTTTTTTTATCATCTCAAAAAGCCGTGTATAGTTATCGCTGATACATTTAATCTCCAGTATTTAAATTGTTTACCTTGTCCTAACTGAAGTTTTAACCTGACTGGAGCATGATCGGATATGCTTGTCTATCTTAACATCATTAAACTTCATATATTATGTATTTTTTTTTACCTTTCAAACAATTGACTTCCTTTGTTGGATTATACTGCCTCTTTAAGTTTTAGCGTTTTATCGTCATGAAATCTGCATTTTATAAACCTAAAAATGCAGATATGGTTTCTCGAATCCCATCTTGTGCAAAGGCCACTGCTCCTTGTTTGTGTTTGCCACCTTGTTGGTTGCCTACAGCTGGGTTTTAATGAAAGTGTCCACTGACGCTTTCAGAGAGACAGATGTGAGAGTCTGTACCCTTCTAATCTTTTCCTGCTGTAATCACACGAGTCTGGCATATTTATTGAGGAAATACAGTCCTCTCCTCTCGACTGAGTACTATATCATTATGGGACAGATTTAACCGTAGAATACAGATGTGTCTCATTGGCTCTCGTTGGATGCCTTCAGTTTCAAGTTGCTAGAAAAGGAGTTTTGTAATGAGGCAGGAGAATATGCATGTCTCTTGATCTAATGGAGGAAGTAAGGTACTGTATGTGCCTATATAAACAGTTTAGTGGGGTGGAGCAGAGGATGGAGGTAAAGAGTGGGTGGGGGGTTACAACACGAAATGGCAGGTTGGCGTTTACACTAGATTAATGAGCTAAAGGAATGATGTTCCTTATCACTGCACTGCACATGTTTCTAAATTAATGCAAAAGAAGGCGCTCCTTCTCTTTCTCCCTCTCTTTTTTTCTTGTCACTTCTTTTCTTCTGGTACTGTATGCGTCAGGCGATACATTTGCATCCAACCAGCCCCCCTCTGTTTTCAACCCCTCCCACTTAGTGCTCACCATAACAAGGCTTGTAGAATGGACCAATAGGGATTCAGCTTGAAGAGTGCTTGTTTGCTCACAGTGCTTGTGAGGCAGATATATTGATATTCCTCCAGCTTTCTGGAATGGGGTTTGTTCTAAACCTCTAACGTGATTTCTGCAGTGTATTCAGCCTAAACATTAAAGACTTCCTTCACACTTTGATTTGTAGATAATTAGGCAATTTTTATTACATTTGAAATGAAAAGTTTGAAATTATCCCGGAATGTGCAGCTTTCAAAACAACCAACTGCAAAGTTCTTACGTATATATATATATTAGTGCTGTCAAACGATTAATCGCATACAAAATAAAAGTTTTTGTTTGCATAATATATGTGTGTTCTGTGTACATTTATGTATATATAAATACACACACATACAGTATATATTTTGAAAATATTTACATGCATTTACATGTCTA
>NW_015640468.1:1167064-1197071 GCF_001515625.1 Sinocyclocheilus rhinocerous
TAAAAGTTTTTGTTTGCATAATATATGTGTGTTCTGTGTACATTTATGTATATATAAATACACACACATACAGTATATATTTTGAAAATATTTACATGCATTTACATGTCTAAATATTTTCAAAATATATACTGTATGTATTTTGAAAATATTTACATGCATTTACATGTCTAAATTTATATTCATATAATTTATATTATAAATAAATATATTTAATATAAAAGTGAAATTATTCATTTTGAAAGGTAACATTTAGTAACATGAAGTAAATTAATTTTACTTCAAAATACTGTTCAAAAGTCTTTTGTGCTTACCAAGCCTGCTTTTATTTGATCAAAAATACAGTAAAAACAGCAAACTTGTGAAAAAGTGTTACAATTTAAAATAAATTATATTTTATTATATATTAAAAAAATAATTTATACCTGTGACTGCAAAACTGAATTTTCATTTTCAAGCCATTACTCAAGTCTTCAGTGTTACGTGATCCTTCAGAAATCATTCTAATATGCTGATTTGCTGTTCAAGAAACATTTGTTTTATTATGATCAATGTTTAAAACAGTTGTGCTTCTTCATATATTTGTGAAAAAAAACAACATTTTTTTAAAGGATTCTTTGATTAACATAAAGAACAAAATAACAGCTTTTATTTGAAACAGAAATCTTTAATAACACTATAAATATCTTGGCTGTTGCTTTCAATAAATTTAATGCATTTTATTAAATGCTAAAATTATTAATTTCTTAAAAAATGCACTGACTCTAAACTATCAATATAAATAAAATCCATTGTGCAGTAGCTGAATGTTGGTTAAAGATTTTTGTTTACTGAAATAGTGAAAAGCGTAAACAGGTCAAGCAGCACCTGACTCGGTGAGTCAGTGAAATGGGGCTGGTGCTCTGCATTGTGTAATTCTCTGCTCCACTGAAGACAGACTGGACATTGGATTTTAAGAATGAAAGCTCACTGCACTGAAACAATAATACAGATGGCTTCTCCTTTTTCCATCCTTCAGCTGTGGATATATGTCCACTCTTTGTTGGCTTCCCAGCTCAGATGATTATTGATAAAGCAATCGCTGTTAGAGGACTAACAACGGGAGTCAGAACCAATCTCTTTTATTCAACACTGTGATTGGATTTGTAGGGCCTACACGGCTGTTGAGGATTTATCGAGCAGAGCACATGGCAGATATAAGAGATAAAGGCTTTTAAGAGCTTGATTAAATGTCAACTCTGATTACTTCGCTGCTGACATATCTATTCCTGTCAAGAGTGGACATCTGATGCTGATCTGGAGAACAACCGTCTGGTGCCTCACTTAGAAGTTTTGTGCTCTTTATTTTCAGCTGGAGTGACATTGTGTTTGGTTGGGTAACAACTGTTGCTCAAAGATTCTCCTCTTTAGATCATCTTGAAAATGGAAAAGGTGTATTTGAGTTTGTTCTGCATTTGTGTGGTTGTAACGACAGTAACATTTTCTGGGGAGAATAATGACAGAATTTTCAATTTAATGGAATATTCTGGGTTCAATGCAAGTTTAGCTCAATCAACAGCATTTGTTGCATATAATGTTGATAACCACATACAGTACATAGACAGATAGATAGATAGATAGATAGATAATACTTTTGATGTTATTTATAATAGAGGTTATGATGAGGCACGTACAATGGAAGTAAATAGGGCCACATGGTTTTAAAATAAATAAATGAATAAGTACATACATAAATGTGTTATAGTATAAATGTATATTAAATACAATTAGTTGAACTTAAGAGTTTTTTGACCACTTTAATTAGGACTTTAGTAACCCTTTATATGTAGTTTCATAATTAATTCCTTCTTGTCTTTGAAATACGGTTAAAGTGCACTGCTGGGTGTACTAACAATTATTAATGGTAAACTAAAATATACATGTATATGATTTCATTGGTTAATTTCATAATACATTTTTATTATGAAAAAAAAAAAAAAAACTGTATTACCAAGAAAAAAAAAAACTTTTCTTTTAAAGCATTTCAAAACTTTTTTTTGTTTTCTGTGCAACTTGGCCACTAAACATGCATTTTCCCCCTGAAGCATTCAAAAATTACTTGGCACAAAATCTGAGGGGCCTTGATACTTTTGACATAAGAGGCCAAAATATATTTCTAATTATAATAAACATCAGCATCACCATAACTGTAATTTTTCATCAAACACATTAAAGTGTAACTGAATGGTTAAAATGAATCTCATGTTGCAATGCAGTGCACAAGCCACACACACAAACAAAATTGCACCAGTTGAATGTGCATCATTTTGATCAAGGTTACATTTCATTCCTCCCTCTCTGAGCTGCTCATCTGAAGTGTTTGTGGGAGATGAAAAGAGGCTGAGCTCTTTGAAGCTGATTTTCTACTCCTGCAGCTCCCGTTATCTCTGCAGCTCAGCATTCTCTGGAGTTAAGAAAAAGAAGGAGACAGAGAGAGACAGGGAGAAAGAGAGAGAAAATCTGATCTGTAATTGTAACCTATTCCTTGAACTTTTCCCCTCACTTACTTGAACCGTCATCTGACCAATAACACTGTGATCTTAAATGAATAGTTCACCTAAAATTTAGCAATTATTAAACACATATCCTGTCATTATTTACTCAACCTCATGCTTTTACAAACCCACATGCTGTAATTGTTTTTTTTTATGTATCTTGACACAGTTCTTTTCTATACAACATCAGTGATATCAGTCTTTTTAAAAAAGAAGTACACTTTTGCATACTTTTAAAAAATAATACATATAACGGAAATAATATACTTAATATACTTAAGTGTGGAATTCATGTAATGTTTTCAGACACTTAATTGCATTTTAGTTGCAATTAATTGAAAAAGAATAATAAAAAAATAAATAAGTACATACATACATAAATGTGTTGTAGTATAAATGTATATTAAATACAATTAGTTGAACAATTAGCTGGGTGTTTTTTATTCATTTAAGTAGCACGTAAGTCTTACATTTTAGATATTTCTCTGTAATTCATATTTAGTTCTGTTGTCTTTGAAATATGGTTAAAGTATTCTGCCACATGTACTGGCAAGCATTAATTGTAAAACAAATATACTTTAATGTAATTAATATTAAAACTTTGATGTTATGTATTGAAATGCATCTGTAATTACATAACTGTAATGCAGCAGTTTTTTGCACATTTAATATGTGTTAACTTAAAGGGGTCATATGATGCGATTTGAATTTTTCCTTTCTCTTTGGAGTGTTACAAGTCTACAGTTAAATTGTCATCAAATATTTTACATGTGTTTTAGTATGCTTGTCAACCCATCAAAATAAGTGTACTCCTTTAAAGCATGAAACATGATTATTAAACAATGTTTTAAAATGTACTTTTAAAGTAAAACTTTTCATTTGACTATTAAAAAGTGTACTCTCTACACTTAAGTGTAGAAATGGCCCTGTTAACATCAAATCTAATGCAATACATCTAGAGGCACCATATTTAATTCAAGGATTACAGCAGAGGGCAAGATTACTCAATTTCAAATTATTATTATTTTTTTTGTCCCCCACAAAACTATTCCATTGCTACAGAAGACTTGGAATATAGCACACAAGTTTTATGGATGACTTTTATAACACTTTTTTTTTTTGACAGGCTGTTATTGTATGGAAAATGTATGTGTGAAGATTAAAAAATTCTGCAGTAAAAATGTAAAAGTTAATACACTTTAGGAAAGGAGATGTTGTTAACTCTACTGTACAGTAACATAGCAGCTTGGTTGTTTGTTTCCCTTTAATCTGTCTGTTTTAATTCTGCGGTAATGCTCTGATATCTCTGCAGGATGGATGGATTGATAGATGAATGAGAGCACTGGGATATACAGTATTGATTGCACAGTTTGTCCAAGGTTAAAATGTTTTGAAGTATGCATCTACTTCCTTTGTGGAAAGGTCTCATGTTTCATGAGCTATTCTCCATTAGGACCCCATTAGGTGGGTAGGTGATGGCCATACTGTAACTGACCTTTATGCATGATTGATTCCGGCACTGAGTATTTGTGTGATTTGTGTGTGTGTGTGTGTGTTGAGGAGTGAGAAACTGAGTGATGAACTTATGTGGAGATGTGTCATGTAGCCTTGGATGCATTTTAAGGAGTTGGCAACTTCTGAATGACTCTTAAAGGGCTCTTATAGTTCACCCAGTCAATGGGCTTCAAAACGTCCATTTCATTTTTTCATTTCTAGGTGAACTATCCCTTTCAAAATTGTTCTCTGAAACACTGCCCACCACGATTAAAACTCTCAGTTGGTTACAATGAAACACATTTCACCCAAGAAAGCACTAAATGTTGGATTCGAGGACGTCACACGGCTGTCTAAGAAAACTGATCTCAATTCATAATGGTATCAGCTTCTCACACACATTTCTCTTGTGAGTGTGAAGGTTCAAATTGAAGAGCAGCTATATAAAGACATTCATTCACCTTCAATCTGAGTCCTTCATGCAGTCAGCTCTCCGCTTTCCACCGCTGGTATCCATCACCTCTGACAGACTCAAACTGGCTTTTTCCTTTGAAAGACACACCATGCTCTGCTATCCAGCAAACCTGGATCAAAAAAGGTCACTGCAAGGTCAAGTACACTATGAGGGTTTTGAATACACATACTGTAAAATAACATATTTTCTTGTTGTAAACATAGGAATATTCATTAAAAGTAGACAATGCTTTAATGTTACAGTAAAATGTTGTTATACTTTGCTGCACACTGTATAGCAGTCCTTGATTATTCATCTCAACCTCATAAATCAGCTATGTAGTTGGTAAACAATGTCTTCTGTTGAACATTTAAGATTCTTACATATCAAAGTTGAAGTTTTAGTTAAAATTTGTATTATAAATTCAGGGTCGCATAATGCCATCCAGTGTTTGTGGACCAGTAGCAATGGCCTAGTTTACCCATCATTAGCCTTAATTCACTTGACCTCAAACTGTTTGTGCACACAGTGTTAGACACTTTAAAACATTGCGGTACATTTTGCTCATTATACACAAAGTGTTCTTCTGAGAGCAAAATGCAACAAAAAACCTAGCAAACTACATTACTGTTCAAAGGTTTGAGGTCAGTATTAAACAGCACACTGTTTTCAATGCTGATAATAAGAAATGTTTCTCGAGCAGCAAATCATATTACAATGATTTCTGAAGGATCATGGGACACTGAAGACTGGAGTAATGTCTGCTGAAAATTCAACTTTGCCAACACAGGAGTAAATTTCATTTTAAAATAGACTATATTAAAATAGAAAACAGTTATTTTAAATTATAAAAACATTTCACAATATAATAATTTTACTGCATTTTTGATCAAATAAATGCAGCAGTGGTGGACATAACAGACAAAACACTGAAAATCTTACTGACCCTGAACTTTTGAACGACAGTGTACCTCACCAACATGTGCAGAAATGGCATTGTGAATAATGTGAATAGTTCAGGTGTAATGTTTGGTTTCCCATCCAGCTCATAAGTAAATAAAACCAGCTATGTGACCATGAGAAACAATAGTTTGGCATGCAGATGGAAGGGACTTTGGCATTTCTAAAACAAACAACTAACTTAAATACTAATCTCTCTCATTCTTATCTCACAAATGCAAAGGTTCTCAGTGATCCCCTGATCAACACGATTACTGTGGAAATAAAATAGTGCAGCTTGGAGAGGACTCCAAACTGATCAGTTCTTAAAGGCCCAGAAAGCTGTCATATGTCTTGAGTCAACTGTAAGGAACTCTTGATATGATAGATTCGCTCATATTGTTAAGCACATCTTGTGTTTTTCCAGTAAAAAATCCATGCAAAAATGCATATGACATTAAAGATAGTTTAAATTTGAAAAAATTTAAAAATGAAAATAACCCCATGAATTAGCCATCCTAGGTGTATATGACTTTCTTCTTTCAGACAAATACAATCAGAGTTATTTAAAAAAATGTCCTGGCTCTTCCAAGCTTTATAATGGCAGTGAATGGGGGTCGAGATTTTGAAGCCCAAAAAAGTGCATCCATCCATCATAAAAAGTACCCCACACTGCTCTGGGGGGTTAATATAGGACTTCTGAAGCGAAGCGATGCAATTGTGTAAGAAAAATATCCAAATTTAAAACTTTGCTAACATCGTACGCGCGTTCATGAGAGAGTGGCGTTCCAGCGGAGCTTACGATACACCTACATCATCCGCTGAATGAACTATCCATTTAATGCTTGTTTTTAGAGAATATACCATGTAGGGCTGTGCAGTTAATCTCATGCGATTGTCATGCGCATCTCGTCAGTAAAGCCGGTCCTGTGATTAGTAATAAATCTCCATCACCTGCTTTCAAATTGAGCGGCATTCACTACACAGAGCCGTAGTTCACTGACAATTAGGCATACCATGTATTCATTTTGTATTTATTTTTAAAAGGATAGTCAACCCAAAAATGGCTCCAAATCTGTATGACTTACTTTCTTTTGTGGAACATAAACATAAACAACATAAGCAAAATTTTGGTAACTAAAGAGAACCTTTATGGTTAAAAAGATGATAAACCTCTGGTCCTGGCTTGCATCCACAATATTAAATAGTGGGCATAAAATTATTTAACATAGCTGATGTATGCCAAATAAATGTGGAGAAAGTTGCATAAAGTTGCGCTTTTAAAGGGAACCTGTACACACACACCTCATTACACTCTAAAAAATGCTGGGTTGCTGGTTCAAAACAACCCAACCGCTGGGTCAAAACAACCCAATAGCTGGGTTTGTCCCTTTTTGAATGCTGGTTCAAAACAACTCAATCGCTGGGTCAAAACAACCCAATAGCTGGGTTTGTCCCTTTTTAACCCAGCGCTGGGTTATATTTAACCCAGCATTTTTTAGAGTGTACTAGTGCTGTAGATGTGTTTGGTTAATGTAATGACGCAACTTCATGACACCTGCTGTGTGAAGAAGATAAAGCTGTTGACTTAATCCAGGAGAGCACATTTGATCAGAGAAAACCGAGCCCACAGAATACTAATGCCCTGACATATTGTGATATTTTTGGCTTATCATCGCACCTTGCCAAACCTATAGTGTACGTCTCGTAAGGCACATGGTTGAAGTCATAAAGAAACAATAAAGTAAATTACAAAATATTTTCCAGTAAAAATATCTCAGCATCCATATAACGAACCCTAATATCTAGTTTTTGTTCTTTATTTTTAGGCATCTGTAGGGAGATTTATATAAAAAAATTCTCTGAAAACAAGTTTTATAATCACACAAGCACAGTTTTATAAATTTATCTTGTTTTAGGAATACATACTGTAGATATTTTATATATCAAGACTATTAAAAAAATAAAAAACTTGTATTCTGTATTCGCATTGCATATTTATTTTTTTTCAGGCAATTTGTCTGTCAGCACAATTCAGAGATTACTCCATGCATGTACACAGTCCAGTCAAGTGAAATTCCATCCAAACAGAGTGTACGTCTCGTAAGGCACATGGTTGAAGTCAAAAAGAAACAATAAAATAAATTACAAAATATTTTCCAGTAAAAATATCTCAGCATCCATATAACGAACCCTAATATCTAGTTTTTGTTCTTTATTTTTAGGCATAAATCTAACAATCTGTAGGGAGATTTATATAAAAAAATTCTCTGAAAACAAGTTTTATAATCACACAAGCACAGTTTTATAAATTTATCTTGTTTTAGGAATACATACTGTAGATATTTTATATATCAAGACTATTAAAAAAATAAAAAACTTGTATTCTGTATTCGCATTGCATATTTATTTTTTTTCAGGCAATTTGTCTGTCAGCACAATTCAGAGATTACTCCATGCATGTACACAGTCCAGTCAAGTGAAATTCCATCCAAACAGACTCAGATTTTTGTCTCTGCTTGCATGTACATGGACACGCACACAAATACACACACACAAATAAACACATTCCCCTATAGAAAGCTTTCCTAAAGCTGCTGTCTGCCTGTGTTTGTGCAGGAGAGGTTGTAGCCTGCACATAAATCATCAACTCAATGCACAGCTATAATGTCATCTCCGCACACACACAAACACTTACACAAACCCGGGTGGGCTGGGGGTCAGAGGTAGGTAGAGTTATAGATGTATTGAACTCTGAATTAAACCGAATAACACATGAACTCCTGCTGTTACATAGTGAGCAGACTTGTGCCAGAATAAATCTAACGTTATACTGTGTCCCATTCAATTCTCAAAACAAATACATCTTTCAAGTCTATGATAACACACATTCTTCAGCTTTCCCTTTGATAGAACATGTTCTAGAAAGGTCACTGGAACTGAATCGATTAGAAATACTTGGAACTACAGACCACATATAACAGTAAATAAACATCACAATAACACAATTTTCATAGCACAAAGCTGTCATTGGGGCAATATTCTAGAGTACAAAAGCGAGAATAGAGAATAATATCAGTAGCTAAAGTGTACATATTAGTAGTAATTAAAATTTAAACCTAATTTATTACATATTCACTAATTATTTAATTGCATATATCAAAATTTACTGAGATAAACCCCCAAGAAGATTTGAAAATTGTAATTTACTGTAGCAGATGAAAGTATTAAACAGGCATTACAAATGGCTTCATAAATCGATACATTTAGCAATATTACACAAGCAAGAACATTGTTATTCTGAATATCAGTATATTAGTGATAATATTAGTGATAATAAGGTTGACACAACTGACGCTGGTAGGTCACATGACCATGACAAAATGACAGATGTAGTATGTGTATTACTTTCACACACACATTCATACTATATAGAATGTACTATTATAACTCTTGTGAGGTCGTGTTTTTATTAAGAAAGTTTCTGTTTGCAGAATATGCAGTTATGTGCCTTTCCAAACATGAATACTAAATATTTATGTAGCCTTATTAAATGAGCAGCAAATTTGTTTTTATTCTCTAATGTTAAGCGTTGAAGTGTACAAACGTCACTACAGTAGGTCTGTGTAAGCCACTGATGTTTCTGCAGTATCTCTGCAGGAATTCTCCACAGCCTATATATAATAAACAGATCCCACCAGCCAAGACAAAAATATGTCCTTAATCTGAGATCACGGTAATGTGTTTTTACGTACTATATTCTCTGTGTTTGGTAACTACTCACTTACTGACACGCACATTTTATTGATGGCTTTCTGGTGAAGAGCAATAGGTCAGAACAGTCATGCATTTAAACTGAAGTCATTAATCTACTTGTTTGATGGAGAGGAAAGCCGGACAATTTGTCATCAGAGGCCTCTGATGAATGCTAAATAGAGTCTATATAGAAGACAGAAGCAACCACATATCAATGAGTTTAGCATTCATGAACCTTCGCAAAGCACCTGTTGTTCTTTATTTTAGCATCGGGTTTAAACAATTGCCTTCTTATAAGATATTAGTGGGTTTATTTCCGCAGGCAAACACAACAGCAACCAATACACTACATGATTTATTACTGCACAACTCTATTCCAGATTACTAACCAGACAGCACTGGAAATGAAGACTAGATGCATATTTAATATTGCAGGTCAGTATCTGACACACTACGGCTCCATTGTGTATCAGTTGACTCCTCAAAGGCTCTTTTGGATTTAAATGAGAATATCCTGACCAGTTTCTCTGTCAGTCTTATGCATCTGCTGACACAGAATAGCTGCCTGTTGTTTGGCACAGACTGGCCACAAACAAATTCAGTCCTTTCAGGTTCACACAATCAGAGACTATTCCTTTTTTCTTCTTCTTCTTTTTGCACTTTGAAAGCATTTTGTCCACGTTGGTTATAAAAGTTCAGAGTTTTGCTTTTCCACTATTTCTGTGACAAATTGCGAAATGCTGCCAGTACTCCAAGCCATGTGCATCCGTATGATAACAGACACCTTTAAAAACATTCTATTTCATCCCCAGACTGAGGTTTTGAAGTGTCTGCACATCTCATACACCTTTCTTTCTGTTATTTTAATTGAATTTCATTGCATGGACAAAGGAGCACCTTGTCAGCACTCCTAATTATGTGGATTTTTAAAGAGAAGATTTCATGCTCCAGTGATTGCACATGTTATTTGTCATCGTATGCAGTTTATTCATGCATGCTGTATGATACATTTTTGAGCTTATTTTCTTCTTTCGTCTCCTTTCCAGTCTGTATGATCACATTCTGAACATTTAGTGACAAAAGTGTCAATTCTGCACTTTTGATAGCTGATGTTCTACAGCACCGCTCTGTACATTTGTGATTAATTAAGAGTAATAAAAGTTTGACTTGAACCCTCAAGGGAACCATTTTTCCAGGCTCTATTGTCACCCGTGTCTAAATCACCAGGAAGGGCATCCCGCCATTTAATCTTTCTGATCCCATTTGGGAAATGGTCTAGGAGCCTTTGGTCCCAGCTTAGGTAGAACATATCTAGATACATTTTTATGAGAACAGAGATTTGGCCTTTTTATAATTGTAGAGCTCAATAAAAAATAATCATGGTAGTGCTGCATATGGACTCTAATTGTCTGATAATTGGGATCTGTTACATGCCATGAGTACTATATAATATCATATGAATATAATATTCAGTAATAAAAAAATATATAATACATTTATATGAAACATACAAGATGCAAAAATAATTTTCTAAATGTGCAGTCACATTTGATTGCTCAAGTGAAATTTTGCGGGTGAAATCTAGTCATTTTTATGTGAATCTGTTCGATCGGGAGTTTCGCGTTAGGGTAATAAAGTTCCTCACACAGATTTTGCTCATGTTCAAGTTGCTCATTCAGATTCTCAACTTTGACCAACAAAAAGCTGCATGGTTTGAAATCGACTGTGTGAGCATTACTATTGACAATGGACATTTTTACCTGCAAAATTTGCTCTGAAATGTTGCTAATGTGACTGTACCTTTAATCAGTATTATTTTTCCCCTGCTGGAAAAAAATTTGTAAATATACTGAAATATACCATAAAATATTAAAGGAATAGTTCACCCCAAAATGAAAATGTACTCACCCTCGGGCCATCCAAGATGTAGATAGGTTTGTTTTTTCATCTGATCAGATTTGGAGAAATTTAGCATTTCATCTTTTACTCACCAATGGATCCTCTGCAGTGAATGGGTGCCGTCAGAATGAGAGTCCAAACAGCTGATAAAAACATCACAATGATCCACACGACTCCAGTCCATCAATTAACGTCTTGTGAAATGTAAAGCTGTTTGTTTGTAGGAAACAAATCCTTCATTATGGTGGTTTAACTTTAAACTGTCGTTTCAATATCCATAATAACTCTTCTTCCAGTGAAAAAGTCCATCCCCTGTTGTCCTCTCACATCAAAATCCACCAACATATGTGTGTATAATTGTTTTGGACTGTTTTTGCTTGTAAGCGGCATATTTCTCTCCTGATTCAGGGGAGATTATTTTATTGATTTATTTTTTACTGGAGAAAGCAATATTATGGATCGAGGACTTGTATTTTAGCTGGAAACATCTTTATATTTAATTTATTTTTTCGTAAACACACTGCTTTTCACTTCACAAGAAATTAACTGACCGCCTGGATTCATGTGGATTACTTGTGGATTGTGATGTTTTCATCAGCATTTGGGAAATGGTCTAGGAGCCTTTGGTCCCAGCTTAGGTAGAACATATCTAGATACATTTTTATGAGAACAGAGATTTGGCCTTTTTATAATTGTAGAGCTCAATAAAAAATAATCATGGTAGTGCTGCATATGGACTCTAATTGTCTGATAATTGGGATCTGTTACATGCCATGAGTACTATATAATATCATATGAATATAATATTCAGTAATAAAAAAATATATAATACATTTATATGAAACATACAAGATGCAAAAATAATTTTCTAAATGTGCAGTCACATTTGATTGCTCAAGTGAAATTTTGCGGGTGAAATCTAGTCATTTTTATGTGAATCTGTTCGATCGGGAGTTTCGCGTTAGGGTAATAAAGTTCCTCACACAGATTTTGCTCATGTTCAAGTTGCTCATTCAGATTCTCAACTTTGACCAACAAAAAGCTGCATGGTTTGAAATCGACTGTGTGAGCATTACTATTGACAATGGACATTTTTACCTGCAAAATTTGCTCTGAAATGTTGCTAATGTGACTGTACCTTTAATCAGTATTATTTTTCCCCTGCTGGAAAAAAATTTGTAAATATACTGAAATATACCATAAAATATTAAAGGAATAGTTCACCCCAAAATGAAAATGTACTCACCCTCGGGCCATCCAAGATGTAGATAGGTTTGTTTTTTCATCTGATCAGATTTGGAGAAATTTAGCATTTCATCTTTTACTCACCAATGGATCCCCTGCAGTGAATGGGTGCCGTCAGAATGAGAGTCCAAACAGCTGATAAAAACATCACAATGATCCACACGACTCCAGTCCATCAATTAACGTCTTGTGAAATGTAAAGCTGTTTGTTTGTAGGAAACAAATCCTTCATTATGGTGGTTTAACTTTAAACTGTCGTTTCAATATCCATAATAACTCTTCTTCCAGTGAAAAAGTCCATCCCCTGTTGTCCTCTCACATCAAAATCCACCAACATATGTGTGTATAATTGTTTTGGACTGTTTTTGCTTGTAAGCGGCATATTTCTCTCCTGATTCAGGGGAGATTATTTTATTGATTTATTTTTTACTGGAGAAAGCAATATTATGGATCGAGGACTTGTATTTTAGCTGGAAACATCTTTATATTTAATTTATTTTTTCGTAAACACACTGCTTTTCACTTCACAAGAAATTAACTGACCGCCTGGATTCATGTGGATTACTTGTGGATTGTGATGTTTTCATCAGCTGTTTGAACCCTCATTCTGACGGCACCCATTCACTGCAGAGGATCCATTGGTGAGCAATTGATGCAATGCTAAATTAATTAAAATCTGTTCAATGAAGAAACAAACTCATCTACATCTTGGATGGCCATGAGTGTGTCCTTTTTTTTTAACAAATTTTCATTTCTGGGTGAACTATTCCTTTTAGACTTGCTTTCAAAGAATGTACCCTCAGCTAAGTTTATTTTTCTCACTGCATTTGAATTTATTCTTGTTTTACTGTAAGCATAAATAAAGCCTATAAAAGGTTTATGTATATTCAAGATATATTCTCTGAGAAAAAAAAGTCTCAAATGAATGTATCTAGTTTTAATTGTTTAATTTTGTAAGATTTTTTTACAGGAAAACAAAAAAAAGCTTGTTAAAACAATTATTTTTGCACTGAATGTTCATGATTAATATTTTAATCATCTGCATCATCTCCTGAAATCGCACAGTTCTCTCATTTAGGCTCTTAAACAGAGTCTCTCTGGATTTTGAAAATGATCAGTGACAGAGAAATTTTCATTAGCATGATCCTTTATCCTGTCATCTTTTTCATGCTTATTTGATGCTGACCTTTCCAGGCATATTACAGGAAATGATCTGCAAAATCATTAAAGCGAGTGCTTTATGTAACATTTCTGGTACTCCTCAGCTGAAATATGCAGAAAAAGAAAGTAGCAAGTAAATGAAAAAAAGGTTTGTTCTTCTTAATGGCTTGTCTTCTCAGGCTTTTCTTTGAAAAGAGAAGCTGTCTTAAAACATTTTCCTCAGAGCGCATTAACTTGCTTTAGGGTGATGGACTTTACCTTTATTCAGTGGCATTTGAGGAGAACTTTGAGCTACATTTATTTAGATAAGATTTTTCTTTTTATCTTCATGTTCCTTTTCTTTTTCATCTTCCTTTATACTCTGCTGTTTGAAAATGCTTATAGAGTGAAAATGGCTAAATTAAAAAGTAATGCAAACTAAAATAAAACTACAATTTAAAAATGAGGCCAGTTGACTCCAGCATTAAATCATTAATAACGATTATGACTGCTTAGACCATTAAATAACTAGCATATCGTCGAGAAAGTGCTTGGTTTCTGATTGTCATTGTTAAGAAAGAAGAAAAATAAAAGAAATCTGTATTTGGCCTTGTCATCAGTGAAAACAATAACAAAGAGGATTACCACTTTAACATACATAATAATAATAATAATAATAAGTTAAATTTATATAGCGCCTTTCCCAAGCTCAAGGACGCTGTACAATGACAAAAGCAAATAACCAATCATGTTATACATAGATGGACAAGACATTTGCCAAGTCCAGAACGTGTGGTTGCAGTTGCATACCACAGTAATAATACAGTATCATAATCACACAAAAAAAAAAAAAAAAATCATGAAATACATGAAAGAAGGTTGTGAGTGGGAAGTCCACAGAAATTTATCAGAAATTAATGAAAAAGACTCTCCTCTCTGGACTAGAGCAGAAAACATTCAGCCTGCAGCTATCCATTCTCATTAGTGCTAGCAGACACCTCTGCACCACCACCTTTGGTTCTCACATGTGCATATGACTTTAGCATGTTGTACAAGAGTTTAAAGAAATAGTTCACCCAAAAATTCAAATTTGCTGAACATGTACTCACCCTCAGGCCATCCAAGATGTAGAAGAGTTTGTTTCTTCATCAGGACAGATTTGGAGAAATTTAGTATTACATCACTTGCTCGCCAAAGGGTCCTCTGCAGTGAATGGGTGCCGTTAGAATGAGAGTCCAAACAGCTGATAAAAACATCACAATAATCCACAAGTAATCCACACGACTCCAGACCATCCGTTAACATATTGTAAAGAGAAAAGCTGCATGTCTGTGGGCTTCATGTCCATTCAAACTGAACTCAGAGCCTCCTTAGATTTTTGAGCCAAGCAGATTTCGAATGCAAATCACACAAAAAAATTAATTAATTAAAAAAAAAATAACCTGAAACATTCCATAAAATATTACTTCTTGTTTTCAAAGAATGTTGAATTAAGTTGTTTAAAAGCATAAATCTAGAATAATTTGATGAGGTTTAAGTTTATATATTTCCTTAAAAACAAGTCTTATTATTTTATATGCTTTTTCTTTTCAAGTGAGTGTATTATTTAAGACATTGTTTGCATTGAGATATGTTGACTACAAGACAAAAATACTAATTAAAAAATCACTAACGTTTTAATTATCTTAGTAGTGCTGCCAGTAAGAAGCAATGTTGATTTAGGTAAGAAAGTTTGGTGAATACTGAAAGATTATTATTTTTTATTTTTTTGCCAGATTATTGAGTATACATATATTAAAAAAAATGCATTTCTGCATCACCAGTTCATTCTGTGTATTTCCCACATGTACTTTAAACATACAAGGCGAAATAGTCTGGCGAAGTAGGACTGCGCGCGACTGCTCTTCCCAATCCAGGAGGGGGCGCTAATGTTGATCAATGATAACGTCACACAAAGTGACAGACGATCTTAATTTTTTTTGTCACCGTTTCCAGTTCATGCTGGATTTCATCCTCGGCACTGCACCAGCACCACACCGCAACTAAATTTTAAAAATGGTGGTTAAAATAAATGCTGCGTGATCCAGTCAGCATGTTCAACACCCAAGTCCCACCCCCAAAAGTTCCGGATCTTTGAAAAGTACTACCTCGCGAGCAGGGACTTTCTGAGAGGCAAATTTTTACCCAGAACATTATTTAGATCCTGGTTCCTGCGGTGGAAACACACTGAGTACCACCCCAAAGTCCCTAGTTCCTGGGGAAAGTTCCTGCGGTGGAAACAACTTTAAGATGGATAGTCAGACTGATGCAATGCTATCTTTGATGCCATTAGAAAAAAGACTTTTATTTTGAAATTATTTGCCAGTATTCATCATTATGAACAGTAACATTCACTACATGCATGCTTCTTCCAGGGTTGTATCCTACAGTTGGCAATCTGTTTTTTTCTATCAACAAAGGGGATCATTAGCATATACAATTGTTTGTAATTTGAGTATGTGGCAGAATCATGAAACAGCTGCCTTCAAAAATGCATTTAACTTGTGTCATTAGAAAGTGAGACTGGCACCTTTCTTTAGCTCAAAGAGAGAGTAACAGTACTCAGAATGCAGTGTGTTCTTCTGTTTTATTCACCACAAGAGGCCAAATTCTTCCTGGGAAAGAGGCCAGAATATGGAAACACTGGGTAGCAGTCACCATGTCAGGCCAGAAGGCCAGAGGAGCTTGTAGTTGGTGAATTCTTTCTTAAAGGGCCACTGGAAGGTCAGGCCGGAGAGACCTGGAGAAGTGTTAAGTATTCAAAGCACATGTTGCTTGTCTTGCCTCCAAATAAGCTTTTTTGACAGCACTGTACAGTGTCCCCAAAATATATACTTGTACACCTAAGCTGTATTTAAAAATGTATGAATGTCATTGCATTGTATGTAAGCAATATCATATGAGCAAGAGTGCTGTATTTTTAAAATATCAACATGGCAAAAAAAAAAAAAAAAAGAAATCTAACAAAAAAGATGCATTTGTTTAATCAATTTACCCACTTATGAGCATAATTATTACCAGAGGTAACGAGCCAATCAGCTGTCAGATTCACCTCTATGTAGTAAAAAACGTCTCGGTTACGTATGGTAACCCTCGTTCCCTGAAGGAGGGAACGGAGACGTCACGTCGGTGACCGACTAATTGGGATATTGCTTCGATAGATCTACTTCGAGTGTAACTAAACGAGCCAATGCACATTGGCATGCAATTATTGCATCCAGCTGCCGCTGATCACAGCGTGAGTATAATAAGGCAGCAGGTGCAATGCATACCAGGTTTTCGCTGAGGAGCCGAGCCGGCGACAGTGAAACAGCAACAGTGGTACAGCAACAGTGGCGACGGGACGTGACGTCTCCGTTCCCTCCTTCAGGGTCATGTCGGTGACCGATGAGTTGGGATCCCTACCAAAGCGCCATGGTGCTGCCCCTTCCAGTGCCCTGTGCGAGCCGCCTGCGCCCCTATCTGGTGTAGGCCGGGGCTCGGGACAAGTAGTTCCACTCACCATTTTTCAAAGCACTACCTTACTAAGTGAGACTGGATAACACTGGGAAAACGTACCCACTCCACTTGGAACAGGGACGCTGCGGAAGCCCCATCCTTCCCGAAGAAGTTTTCGGAAGCAAATACACATATAGCATCCGTGCATGCCAATGTGCATTGGCTCGTTTAGTTTACACTCGAAGTAGATTGGTCTATCGAAGCCATATCCCAATTCGTCGGTCACCGACGTGACTCGGAGTGACCGACTGAAAGGGAACTATTATTTAAGGATCTTAAAATAAGTGAGACTGAATGACGGAGCCATGTAAATTTGTCATAATGAAGGAGTCGAGAATGGAATTTCTCTTCATAAGCTGAATATATGTTCATTCATGTTTGAACGTTTATAATGTTCATAGTGTTATATATGGCTCTGCACAATTTGTTCTGTCATGTTCCATTCGAGTTGTGTAGTTTATCCCTTGTCAGGGATATTATTGACCTATGCATCATTAATTGTCAGGACTATTTTAAGATATCAAAGGGGTTGTATAAGTTGAGTATATAAGTTTTATTGGTTGAATTGATATTAACTTACATATCAGGCTCTCTGACAAATCCACTCACAGGCTGCCACTCATAATCACATAATCAGCCGTATACAGAGAAACAACATGCTTGCGAGTGTGTGACAATGATTTTATATAACAGTTCAATTCACATAGTAATAATAATACCAAATAACTTACTTTTTAGACACAACATGCCCGTTTGTTTGTTCAACGAATCAGCTGAATGAATGATTCAATGACTCACTTGCAAAGTCAGTCACTTGTTTCATTCCTGTATGAATCAGCATTTTTTTAATGAATCATTTGAATAAACGATTCAATAACTCACTCACAAAGTCAGTCAGTTGTTTAGTTTCTAGAATGAATCAGTTGGTTTAAGATCTGAGCAGATTTTAAAACGCTAGGCAACTTTGTAAATAGTTACAGAGGAAAAACAGGGCATCATACACTAAACACTGAGGATCACAGACAGTATCAGACAGGAGTTTGTGTCGTTCTGAATATGTACTCTAAAATCATCTCAAAATATCAAAAATGTGTGATCTCTTCTGCCTGGATAGAATCATAGTCTGAAGCTAAAAAAAGTCTGTGCCCATCATACACCACATGATTTTCTGTAAAATCTGTCAACTCAAATCTGCAGACTGCAAAGGAAACTAATGTTTAAACATTAGTTAAACAATGTTTAACTAAAGTTAAAAATCTGGGCAAAAGTTGTGTAGTGTATTCCAGACTTAACAGTCTACTGTAGTATGACAAAGTTACAGTAAAACATCTGCACAGGCTGTTCAAATCTTAAACGTATAATAAGTATACACCTATTATATATAGCACATATAAGAAAATATCTGCTCATTGTGAACACTGGAATACACAATAACCAAGAGTACAGCTACATGCACTAGGAATAGTAACCTTATGCAGCATGAATGCAGCTGCAGTGGGAAACTGTACTGTACACACTGACATGTGTTTAGTAAGTGCAACATTGTGTAACACAAAGTCATTTAAAGTGCACTCCAGTCTAACAGCAGGGGGGCAAATGAACCAGGATCATGGCTAGAGACTCAACGTTTATTATTAAGCCACAGGAAGTAATTATGGTCACACAGACCATAAGTGATTGGCTTGACAGCAGGATTCCATAAAATCTCCAGCCTCTGGAGGTGCTTATGCTGTACTCTGGTGCCAGGACACAGACAAGGAAGGGGGTGGGGGGGTGTCCTGTGCTCTATAACCAGCGACGGCATTTTAATCCATTATTGTGGCGCTACCAACATAAAGTCTGTCTGAAAAGCTAGACAACTTAATCATGCTGCTTTCTAAGATGCCACTTTTGGAAAAAAGTGGTATTTAGCCACATATGTCCTTTATGGGGAAGGAAATCACAGAAAGCATTGCAGACAAGCAGTAAAAGTAACATACTAACATAATCTCAGCTGAAAACGAATGATTTGGTGTCTCCAGAGCAGAGTGCAATTAGTGACATGGGCAGAATTGCTGCCTAAGTAGAGCTTTCCAGATAGTTCACTTTATGTATACAGTAGGGCTCTGTGACCTTTAGGATGCTTCCTTCGAAGACTACTACATTTGTAGGTACTAGACAGTTCACTAGATTTCGTTCAAGATTCTGTTATTATTTATGTCCATGGAAAACAAGCTTAAAGAATAGGCTCAGAATTGTACATCCAAGGTTGGTAAGATTTTTTTTATGTCTCTTTTAATGCATTTATTTGTTTTATCAGAAATACGGTAATATTGTGAAATATTATTACAATTAAAAAAAAAAAACATGTAGTTGCAAAGTTGCTTATAGTCAATAGATTAAGGGGGACCATCAAAATAAAATGTAATTTAATATATATAAAAAAAAACACATTGCAATTTTTTTTTTCATTTGAAAGTATTACAACTGATCTGAACTAGCTAACAGCAAAATTAACATTAACCTCACAGGAAACACTCAACCACTCCTAACCTCTCACAAGATGTAGTAAGATACTGTGCAGATCTTAAATAAACAATGTCACGATATGAGATAATCCATTATAAATTAAGTGGATTTAATATGGTATTATTCTGTTATTATTTATGTCCATGGAAAACAAGCTTAAAGAATAGGCTCAGAATTGTACATCCAAGGTTGGTAAGATTTTTTTAATGTCTCTTTTAATGCATTTATTTGTTTTATCAGAAATACAGTAATATTGTGAAATATTATTACAATAAAAAAAAAAAAACATGTAGTTGCAAAGTTGCTTATAGTCAATAGACTAAGGGGGACCATCAAAATAAAATGTAATTTAATATAAAAAAAAAAAAAACACATTGCAATTTTTTTTTTCATTTGAAAGTATTACAACTGATCTGAACTAGCTAACAGCAAAATTAACATTAACCTCACAGGAAACACTCAACCACTCCTAACCTCTCACAAGATGTAGTAAGATACTTACTAGATCTTAAATAAACAATGTCACGATATGAGATAATCCATTATAAATTAAGTGGATTTAATATGGTATTAATTGTGTGTTACTGTATAAATAATCATATTCTTAAAAGTTATAACCACATATGCGTAAGTATTATAATGTATTATAATTGTTGTTATGATTATTTATGAGATGATACAACATATTATAAGGTTTTTTATAATGCCTTAAGAATACCCTTATAATGTATTATAAATACGGGCTTCATAGAAAATGTTACCCAAAAAGTTTTTTTATATTTTAATATACTTTAAAATGTAATTTATTCCTGTGATGGCAAAGTTAGAAAGTTAGTTTCAGCAGTCATTATTTCAGTCTTCAGTGTCACATGATCCTTCAGAAATCAATCTGAAATTTGAAATAGAAATCTTTTGTAACATTATAAATGTCTTTACTTTCACCTTTGATCAATTGAATGTGTCCTTGCTGAATACAACTATATATAATTATATGACTATTCTGAAGTGAGAATAGCTTTGAGTGTGAAATGGACTAGAATTTGTATTGTTTTTGACTGCAAATCTCGTCATTTGTCACCCTTATTTATGAAAATTAATGAGAGAAGTAACAATGTCTGATTTGTTGGAAATTGTTGAGTCAGATCTTTTCAATGAATCGATCTAAATGATTCATTTACATATGACCTGATACAGCTCTCAAGTTCAACTTATTTGCTAAGCTCTTTTGAGGGCTAGATTATCAGTGTATAATTACTTGGCTTTGTGTGAGGAACAGATCTAAAAGTAATCATGTGGCTTCAAAAGATTATAGTCTTCAATTTTTCCATATACAGTGCTCCACAGAAGCATGGAAGTCACACGGGTTTGGAACGACATGAGGGTGAGTAAATGATGACAGAAGTTTCAATTTGGGCTGAACTTTTGCTTTAAACGTACTTCCCTTTCCTTTTAAAACAATGACCTGATTCTCGAGTAATTTTCTGATGTCATCTCTTCATGTTTTTCCCCCATGGGTGTGATTGTGACACTTTGATTGGTTGGGTGTGTGAGATTTTCTGACAGTCTCCTACATCATGTGTACCATTTAAATTACAGTGCCCTCGAACCGCAAACATCAAGTGCTCAAATGCTTAAACATGGCAGTATTTTTAAAGCCAGGTCCTCTCAAACACATTGAAAGATCGTGTTTCATTTGTCTTTCATTGGGAATCTGTCCTTTAAACAGAAAATCATTAACAGAATGCTGTCGAATCTGAATAGAAACATTGACGCCTTAATTACTAGATATTGAACTCGTCTGTGATAATCACACGCAATTGTGTTTCCACACTTCAGCAACACTAAAACATGCTTCTCTACAACAATCACAGACACTACACTATAATTTCTGAAGAACACTTGTCTCCATCAATCAGATTTGGTCTAATATGACTCCGATTCATTTTAATTCCCAAGAGGTTTACAATTTATTAGGCACCTCAAGTACTATTTCATCACCACCAATGTTTTTTTCTTGTATAGCACTGTGTCTGAAATGGTTCTAGTGAATTTCTTCATATCTACTGCACAAACATAGCACAGATAATGTATTATTTCTGCCTTTCTTGTTCAGTAAGAGTAAAAATACATAACCTTGTTCACAGGGTGGTGAATGTTTTGTCACATTCGGGTAGTTATTAGTGCGTATTTTGCTGTCACCTGCAAATGGGTTGACAAGAACGTTTTATGCCACACTCTTTCCCCTCCCCTGTGTCATTTATTCCTCAGAGCCATTGATGATTGTGGATTTTTATATCCTCACAGGAAAAACATGTTTATCAGACTTCCTAAAGGCTCAGTGAATTAATTTAGCAAATGAATTTAATTAAGATTACAGTATATACTTTTTTTTTCTTGTTCATTTATCATTATTTTTTTCTCATTCATTATTGCAACTGCTCCAACACACATTTAGAAAAAGTACTATGGTGTTACCATGGTAGAGTGATGATATCAGATGGTATTTTGATGGTATCTTTACCATGGTACTGAATGATTACCTTATGTATATGCTTTGGTATTTCCATGGTACTTTTTATAGGTGGACTTGCCTTTTTCCAATTTACACAAAAGCATTGTGTGTATTAAAGACAGCTTCACATATTTGAAGTAAATTCGAGGACTTGAAGAAACTGATGGGACTGAGTCCACCAAAACATTGTAACAATGTCAACTAGCTGATAATGAAAGCTCTAGGCACTGCAGACTTCACAGCAGAAATAATTTACCTTAAATGTACCCATGAAAAAAGCTGAATCATCTTACATTTCCCAGCAGAACTTTTTATAAAGAAAATAAAAGTTTTCTATGAAGTATATTGCTCCTTTCTGCCCTTCATGATGACCACCAGAACATTTTGAAAATGAAGTGCAGAGAGTGAATATTAAAAAATAAATAAATTGTCTCATTAATTCTTCCATTTATCCCTGTGTTCTGTCTTCCTGCGTCTTTTATTTATTTATTTTTCTGGTGATTATATTCGCATGTATGTGAGCATTGTTATACTGAGACATTCAGGGTGCTGACCTGTTGGCGATTCATTGCAGTGAAAAAGACCAAATATATTTTTGATTGAAATGTGCTGCTGCAGAATGTAGGTTCATTATTTTTAACCCAAGATTGATTGTTGTTGTTTAAAAACAAATTGTTTAAACACAATAAAAAAAAAAAATCTTAAACTGTCCCATTAGACTTTTACTTTTTACACAGAGAACTATGGAAGCTGAAATGTGTTTCTGCTGAAATGTGAATGAATGAATGAATGAATTAATTAATGAATGAATAAGGTAATTGTGACTTTTCATCTCACAATTCTGTTTTTTTTTCTTGCAATTTTAAGTTTATATCTCAAAATTTGAACTTTGTTTCTCACAATTCTGAAAAAAAAAAAAAAAAGTCAGAATTGTGAGGTATAAAGTTGCAAATACCTTTTATTATTTTTTATTCCATGGCAGAAAAAAAAAATGTTGTGAGATGTAAACTCAGAATTGCAAGAAAAAAAGACTCAGAATTGAATTGAAATAAATCTCAGAATTGTGAAAAATAAAGTTTGAGTTGTGAGATATAAACCTTTTTTTATTTTTATTTGTTTTTTAATCCTGTGGCGGAAACAAGCTTAGAGAACTCCATAGAGAACTCTGTCTTCAAATAAATAAATAAGTGAGTGAATGTGAGTGAATGAATGATTGAATGAATGAATGAATGAATGTCTATTACAGTTGAAAACAATTAGCCGTCACAACATATGCCAGTACGCCATACGATGTTAACCTAATGACTTGCATAATAATGACATTTAATGAGGCATGTACAAACGTTATAAATCTACACATTCAAATCCTAGAGCTTTTCGAAGACAAGCAAATTGCTGTGATGTTCAGCCCATGAACAGATAATATCTTTCCTCCTTGGAAGCCCAGTGTCTCAGCAGCATTTTACAACTGTTAACACTTTTAATTTGCACCATTATCGGCCCTGTCTGAGCTTAGATTACCTACAAAGTCACGAAGTAACATTCGTTTGAATTTGGCCTTTAGTGCTGTCCTGCCTTAAAGCTATTCCTTGCATGCTGAGCGTGTAGAAAAAGTCTTGCGGGTCTTGACACTAAGTGTGGGGGAGTGGATTTGGGTGTAGCGTACCTCTAACCCAGAGTTAATGAGGACCCTCTGGGCTTTTCCCTTCATTGGTGTGAAGGGAAGTTTCTCTGAAAAACAGTGAGGAACAACTCCATCTTACCCAGAGGGAGGAAGTGCTGGAGTGTAAAGTAGGTTTTATATTCTTGCATGGTTCATGAGGTCATTACTGTGCAGGGCATGTTGATGCGGTTGGTGAGAATATAAACAGATGCTTGTTAATATTAGAATAAAAGAAAAAAAAATGACTGTAATACAAATAAGAGTGAGAAAAAAAGGCAAGAATGGCAATGGAAGCAATTCTTTTTAAATTGGATACAATTTACAAAGTCACAAGAAATAGCATGTTTTCTATTTTGTTTGAAAATGAAAAATGCATGTATGAATATAAAGCAAATATTGACACTCTATGCCATCCCAGTGTTTCATTTGTCGCAGATAGAGGCAGTGGATTAGTTCAGGCAATTACTCCTTGTAGACTGCGCCCCAACTTTGCTCATTAATTTAGCCTAATTACCTAAACATATTTAATGGAGGGATGGGTAAGTGATAGATGGAGTTAGTGACTTCAGATCAAATGGGTCTCATTAATTGGTCCTTCCATAGCCTTCTGTTGAATCGAGAGGTCTGCCAAGTCAAAAGCAGACATCTTTTTGAAAGACTTAATTACACAAAAGAGCAGCACATTGCTTACTGCACCGCCTACATGAGATACAAAATAAAATAAAATAAAATAAAAAAATGTGGTGGAGGAGAGCAAAGAAAAGTAAAGGCAACGGAAATTATTTGTGTACATTGTGTAAAATAATTCGATTTTCCTTCTTCCCTTTGAGTGAGCACAGGAATGAGTGGTTTTATTTCTGCCCCTCCAAATAAATTATTCATTTTTTGTCTTCAGAAAGGCCTGTAAGACACTATTTGACTTGATTAGGAAGCATCCCCACCCCAGCAAAGTAGAGTTCCTCAATAGCACTAAAACATCCTAATATTTAATATTCCTCAGTAGCACATCATATCTATCTATCTATTCCTCAGTAGCACATCATATCTATCTATCTATCTATCTATCTATCTATCCGTCTGTCTGTCTATATCTGTCTGTCTGTCTGCAGTTTGTATTTGCTCCACACACCTTCCTCATTTGTTAAGCCATATGTCACTTACTAATAGAGTTTTATTGTTGTTATTGTTTCAAATGACAGAGTTTGATTTGCATCCATTTTGCAGGAACAAGTAAGTAATCTGTGATTATGTAAATATCCATGTAATATCCAATATAATTTCATATGTTTGATTTAAGTATCATCTTCATTTTTCATCATGCAAATCAAGCAAAGCTTTACAAAAAAAAAAAAAAAAAAGCTTCTCACAGCAAGACAAGGAACAGTGTTGCGTGAGGAAGTGCAATATTGTGACTATAATCAGTGTTTATGGAAATGGGCTGACACGTGTGATTAATGCAGAGGTATGCTGGATAGCTAATGCTGCGGACTAGGCATGTTTTATCCAGTATATTTCTGAAATGAACACTAAGCACTTCACCTGCCCTCTGAAACCGCAGTGAGTGACACATGTTTAATTTCACATTTAAAGTATCTTTTAATTTTTTTTTAATAATTTCAAATATCAGTATTCAACATTTCATGTTTAAAATATCAAAACATTATTTATGCATTTGTAACTGCAGTTTAAAGCATTCCATGTCACTCTAAGCTGCATTAACGTGTAAATGCATCTAAATGCCACTTCATATGCAACTTCTGCATAGATGAATTTTATTGATACTGATTTCATTTGTTTAGTAACAGCCTAAATGTATTATTATAATTGACTGATTAAATGTAAGAATTTGACTCCAAAGATGATGTACACTTTTAGAAAAAAATGGCTTTATAAAGGTAAGAATGCCCATAAAAGTTAAAAATCAATTTAAACTTATTGGAAAAGATTAATTTCCATCACGGCTGTGAACTGACCCGCACACAGAATATGAAGAATATCAAAAACTTTAGGAATTTGTTGTGAATTGGTGGGTTTTTGTTAAATGTGAGCCAAAATCATCACAATTAAAAGAACCAAAGACTTAAACTACTTCAGTCTGTGTACATTGAATTTATTTAATTTCACAATTTGAGTTGAATTACTGAAATAAATGAACTTTTCCACGACATTCTAATTTATTGAGATGCACCTGTATATATGAAGAGTTCAGATGCAAAAGCCTAAGTGCCGTTTGAAATTTTCTTCTAAAATGAGCATTTTTATCAGGCTCCTATGTGTAGGTTCAGTAATTTCACTTTAATGGCGATGGATAGTTTCTTTTCTTTCCCATTAAAGTAAAATAACTGAACATAAACGTAGGAGCCTGAAAATAACCATTTTAGAATTTTTTTTAGATGGCACTTAGAGGCTTTTGCATCTGAACTCTTCATATATATATCATAAATCTGACTTCACTGATATGTATTACCATCTCAGCCAGGCTCTGCCTTTCCCTGCCTCTGCTCTGTGCCAGCTTACAGGCTTTACAAGTCCTTCCTATGCCTCGGCTCAAAAATGTGCACGTCTGCCCCGTTCAACTCAGTGCTGATACACACACTCAGCACAGTTCCTTGTGCTGTCAGAGCTAAACGTTCTGGCATGACGCCCACGCCAAAATGCCCGTATCCAGTTCACATAATGGACAGCTGTAGACACAAAATGGCCAAAGTAAGTCACAGGTGAAACCAAGTGGGAAAATGTCCAGCATCAGTTATAGTGCACATTTTTAAAGACCCTACAAAATCGCTTGATGTGTGCAGTTTTTGCTCACCAGAGCCATTACAATTTAAAATAACTGTTTTCTGTTTTAATATATTTTATGTATTCCTGTGATGCAAAGATGAGTTTTCAGCATCATTACTCCAGTCTTCAGTGTCACATGATATTTCAGAAATCATTCTAAATAAGCTGATTTGCTGCTAAAGAGACATTTCTTATTATGATCAATTTTGAAAACAGTGGTTGTTAATATTGCTTAATTTTTTTGTGTGGAAACTGTGATTTTTTGATTAATAGAAAGTTCAAAAGAACAGCATTTATTTGAAATAGAAATCTTTCATAACAATGTAAAATCTATACTGTCAGTTTTGATAAATTGAATGTTTTTTTTCTATTCTGAATTAAAGTATTAATTTCTTAAAGGGGTCATATGATGCGATTTGAATTGTTCCTTTCTCTTTGGAGTGTTACAAGCTCTTGGTGCATAAAGAAGATCTGTAAAGTTGCAAAGACTAAAGTCTCAAATCCAAAGAGATATTCTTTATAAAAGAGTCAGCCCAGCCACGCCTACTTAAAACGGCTCGTTCTAACATGCCCCCACATATCTACCTCACTATGTGGAAATATTTGCATAATGCCACCTTTGTTGTGAAAGCGAAACTACTTTGTTTGGCTTTCCAAAAATGGACATGACTAGAAATCAGTGGTTAAGTTGTATTTACAACACTGTTCCAGAACACTTCAACCCAAATATTCAGATGTGTGCAGTACATTTTATGGAGGACTGTTTCCTGATCCTGGGAGAGTAGACTACAATGCCGGCTGTTCTGACTCAGATAGATAGATAGATAGATAGATAGATAGATAGATTGATTTCAAATGATGGCAAATTTAATTTTTGGTCCGTTTAAATGTGTGTATCTGCTAATTATCTGTTAATGTTTGGGAGTACAAGTGCTGATGGCTTTAAAGCTAACATACATGGGCTAAAAGATATAAAACTCAGATTTGTGTTTCACAGTTTTCAGGGGAACCTGTCCCCCCTCCCACCCCCTCCAAAAAAAACAACACAAAAAAACTGATGTGGTATGTTGCGGATCAGAAGTATGGGGCTACAAAGGAGACAAAGATAAAGTAAATAAGAAAAAATGTGTTTAGTAAGCGGGACATGATAGGGCTTATCTCCTTGTTTCTGCACTAGATGGCTGACTCTAGTTACACGCTGATGCATCGTACATTCTTCTAGCTCATAAAAAAGACTGATTTCAAAATTTGGTGATAATATAGCATAATGAGACATTTACAAGTCATTTTAAAAGGCTGGTCCATTGTGGTTCTTGCTGGTTCTTGTGGTTCTTGTTGAACACCAAGTTAGATGAAGGATTTTCAGCACAGAACTAGAGTTAAAAGCATGTACTGTATTAAAGGGATGGTCATTCTCTATCATTATTTAACCACCCTCTCCAGACTATTTTATGTGACTTGTAATGTAATTGAAATGGGCTTCAGCACTTTTGGCGTGTCAGTATTTTAGATAGTGGATTGGCCTGATAGAGAACTGCTGATTTTTGCATATGTGTATCAATGTAGCTTGTTTGTGTGTGTGTGTGTGTGTGTGTGTGTATCTGTCTGACTCAGCTCAGTGGTTTCAGAGGGCAGATGAAGTGCTAATTAGTTCAGATATATACTGGATAAAACATGCCTAGTCCGCAACATTCACTACCCAGAATACAACTGCTTTAATCACGTGTGTCAGCACATATTCATAAACACTCATTAAAGCCACAACATTGCACTTCCTCACACAACACTGCTCCCTGTCAATGTTAGACACAGTCTTGTTTTCTGAAAAGAAAGTGCAGTCATTGAAGAAATCTGATGAACTCAATATAGCAAGCTAAGTATTTAAAGTCATGATAATCAGTTCTTAACCATAATAGACAGATTTTGGAATTGTCATAAATCATTATATATATATATATATATATATATATATACAAATTACAAATCTGATTTGGTTAACAAAAAACAAAATATTTATTTTTTTATAATATATATACTAGTACTTTCTTTCTTTTTCTTTCACATTTACCTGAAAATAGCATTTTTATAAATAATATTAATAATAGCAAATTTTCTTGTTTTGCTGAACCCCAACTCTATTTTTACAACAACATATCATCATCATCATCACTATTATTATTATCATTATTATTATTATTGATTAGCAGGAAAAAAAACTGGATTTTTATAATACCTTTTTAAACATCATCATCATCATGATGTTGTGAAAAAAAATGGAGTTGGGGTTCAGTTAACAAGAAATGTAATTAGCCTATCAGAATTATTTCACGGACAAAATATCTAAATAAATATAAAAATATGAATAAAAAATTCCTTTCTTATGGAAGATAATGTTTTTCAGGAGCATGTTGAATGTTGTTATGTGGCATTGCCAGTGGAACACATTACCTCAAAGATTGAACCGCAGACTTTTCAGTAGATTGTTAAAAAACAAAAAAACTAAACAACAACAAAAAAAGTCTATTTGGAAGGTAATATATTGACTAGCAACGTTCTAAACACTCCGGTCGGACCATCAAATGATTCTAGGAGGAACAAAACCTGGATTTTAAAGCACTTTCCAAGCAATTACACTTGAACGGAGACACGATTTCACTTCAGCTCAGCCAATCAGCACCATTTTCACCTGTGATTCAGCATCACAACAATAAAGATATTTGTATCTGCTTCAATCAGGTAAAGTAGTGCAAATCTAATAAATACAGTATTAGTTAACATAGAAATCCATATCCAAGTAAATAACCTGTGTAAATTTACAGTCATTTCAAAATGAATTGCTCTTGCTCCAGAGCTTCATTCTGGCAGGTCGGAGAGAAGATGAAATAGACATGGAAATTACAGAGTTTGTAACGTCTATAAGCTGGCAAAGAGCAAAGGCAGAGACATGCAGAGCTTGGCTTAGATGGTAAGACATCTTAGGAAAGTCTTAAAGCTTATCACCACCACTCGCCAATATCAGAGTCGAAGGTGACTGTGTCACGGCGCGGTTAGGAAACATACCGTGTAAACAGGGGTCTGGGTCCAAGTGCAGGTTTATTTCAACAGCCGGGGAAAACAAAGTAAAACTCAAAACAGAAACACAAACAGATAAGAATCTGACAAAGGCTCGAAACAGAAAATGGACTCTGATGCAATACGGCCACGTAGAGCTTGCATCAGTCCCGTAACAACACTTAATACAACTCGTAGTACAACTAGTAACACAACTACTAACAATTAATAATCCGCCCAGAGAGGCGTGGGGAAGGCGTATAAATAGCCCTCAGGATGGGCAACAGCTGTGTGTGAGTGAGTGTGTGCACAGGTGTGTGGAGTCAAGGTAACGGAGTCCGGCCCCAGAAACAGACCAGTGAGCAGGTCCTCTCCGTCGCCGACTGGCGAGCCACTCCCACGAAGTCCCTGGCGTACTCCTCAATGCACCTGTCTCCCTGGCGGACATTGAGGAACCTTCCTGCTGGACCCATGCTTGGCGGATTATTCTGTCA
>NW_015640468.1:1197296-1234722 GCF_001515625.1 Sinocyclocheilus rhinocerous
GAGTGTGTGCAGGAGTCAAGGTAACGGAGTCCGGGAGGATGGGAAGTGGCGACCTCTGGTGGTGAGAGGGATGAGAGGGAACCCAGCCCCCTGACAGGACAACTTTAAAGTATATAATATACTGATAAAATATACTGATAAAAAAGTATTTATTTATTTATTGGATAAAAGTGGCTGCCACATGCATAAATGTAAATATCCTCAGAGGGTAGTTGAGAAACTAACATAGCAAGATACGTACAATTTACAATACAGTTTTTATTTTAAAGGCAGGGTATGTGATTTTTCAAAAACACTTTAGAAAACTGATTCGGGCCGAATCGCAAAACAAACTTGTAGCCAATCAGCAATAAGGGGCGTGTCTACTCGTGATGTGGAGGAGAGAGCTTTCAGTGCATGGGACGGACATTAGCCGAGCTGAGCGACAGAAAGATAGGGATGGCGGATAAAAAACAAAAGAGGAAAACGTCTGCGGAACGATAAGGCAAGAAGTAGGACCCGTGTAAATATCGGATCAGCTTTCCAGCGGTGGAGAGAACTCAAGGAGCGGAGGCCTGCGATCGGATGCCGAGGTTGCTTTGTTTCTTCTCAGTAGGTGAGTAACACCGTGTCTACAACAGCTAAAGTCTGCCTACACTGGACGCGATCAAACGACCGTTGAAAACCATTTGAAATTTGTGTCAGCACGTCATAAATAGAACCCGGCAGCAGTTTTCTGTCGGGGATTTGTTGCGCCTCGCCGCTCACGTCCGTAGACACGGTGTAACATTGGTTTTGCTTTGTTTCACAGAACTAATTGTTGCCTGGGTTGCGTACGTATATGTGGGGCGGAGCTATCAAAATAGGGGCAAGACCCTTTTGGGGTAGGGGCGTGTTTGTTTTGGTGATTTCAAATATCAACATTGGCTACCAGAAATCACTTACTCTGCCTTTAAACCCCACTGACTTTCATTGGACCAAAAAAAAAGTCGCCTTTTGTGTACAACAGAAGTAAGAAATTGTATGTATTTATTTGTTTGTTTATTGCTTACATTTGTTTGGTTCTGTGTTTTTGTTTGGTATGGTTTTGTTTTGTTTTTTGTTTTATTTTGTTTTGTTTTTTGCTTTTGAACATCCCTTTTTTGTCATTTCCAAATCTACAACCCAATCAGTGAAAAATAATTCTCTAAGATAGACACAGAAAAATGCATCTCCAGACATACAAAGGTAAACCTTTTACATTTAAGAGTGCATGGTCAGAAGTAGGGCGGGTCTGTCATGTTTTTGTTTTTTTTAGTTTTCAGAGAGACTGACAGTGAACTGAAGGTAAACAGGTTTATTCAAACAATTCGGTCATGGCAACCCTTGCTAACCCCAATACACAGTAGAAGTTAAGCAGTGGTTTTCTGTTTTAGATTGAAATATGTTTGTCTTAGGGCAAATACTGGTTTCAGTATTACCGACGAACACAGTAAATAATTTCAAATAGTATGGATTTACTTCTAATGATCTACGATTATTAGGAAATGCAGAGAATGTGAACCAGTGCTGTTATTGGGCCAAGAATGTGTAAATACAGAATCTAAACTTGGTGATATTACTGTGCTACATTTTCACCAACGTACACCTCCTCTCCGGTGGCTTTGTAATGCTAAATAGATTGTGCCACAGGCTATGGCTGTCTAGTGTTTGCACTCAAACCATTTAAAGCATAATATATGGATTTACAGTCCAATAGAGCGATAACTGCCTAATCACAATGACTCATAGAGGTTTAAAGTTTCCCTCAAGCTAATTTAAACTTGCTCCACATTGCTAAAAGAGGTTAGTCGCACATTTGTTGCACGTTTAAACTAATTAGCTAAGATATCCCACTGCGCTTGTTCTTCTAATTATAGATACTGACGGTCTCGATTCTCTGCAGGAGGAAATTCACTCATTTAGATCATGTCATTTTAATGACACTACGATCCATGGAGATACAGGAGATGCTACCTGACTTGCAGTTCGTCCTGTTAGAGTGAAATGTGAAATCTCATGACTGCTAAAAATAGGCATCACCATGGAAACATTTTGGCAAATAAAATTTCATTTATACTGTCTTTGCAGGAAGAAAGATTGGATTGTTGTTCATCTAAATGTCATTCAGGCTTGCTGTGAAATATTTTATCTCTCATCCTTCATTTTTCTTCTTTCCACAGTGCTGTGACCTCGGATATCATGCTAGCTTGGCGCGCACATTAAGGACGTATCTGTCTGCTGAGTATAACCTGGAGACCTCTCGCCATGAGGGTCTGGACATCATTGAAAACGCTGTGGACAACCTGGACCCTCGCAGTGACAAGCACAAAATCATGGACATGTACAATCAGGTCTTCTGCCCGCCCATGCGCTTTGAGTTTCTGCCGCACATGGGAGATGAGGTATCAAGCCTTCAACTTACCTAATAATATCTTATTAATGGAACAGTTCACACAAAAATGAAATCCTGTTATTATTTACTCACCCTCAAGTCCCTCCAAACTGTATGACTTTCTCATGTGGAACACAAAAGTTTCAATATAATGAAATATAATCCAAAAATACCGTAAAAGTTCAATTGAAGTGGTCTATATAACTTATATTGCAAGTTATACATTAGCTTTGTGTAAAAAAAAACAAATTTACATAATTATTGGGTTTGGAAAGACATGAGGGGAAGCAATGACAGAATATAAATTTTTCACTGAACTGTCCTTTCAAGAATAATAATATACTAAATGTTTATTGAAAATCTAAGAGATGTCAAGATATAAAAAAACAAAAAAACATGACCAGCGTTGGGGGTAACGCATTGCAAGTAAAGTGAGTTATGTAATCAGATTACTTTTTTCGAAGTAACTAGTAAAGTAATGCATTACTTTGACATTTACAAGAAAATATCTGAGTTACTTTTTCATATAAATAACGCAAGTTACTTTGTATTCCCATTTATTCAGTGACATCTCTCTTGCCCCTGTGTTAAGAAAAAAATGGGAGTGAGGTGCAGAGGCACTTCCTTCAGGCTGAGGCTTATTCATTTCCCTTTTGGTGTGAAAGTGTCACGGCGCGTTTAGGAAAAACACCGTGTAAACAGGGGTCTGGGTCCAAGTGCAGGTTTATTTCAACAGCCGGGGAAAACAAAGTAAAACTCAAAACAGAAACACAAACAGATATAAGAATCTGACAAAGGCTCGAAACAGAAAATGGACTCTGATGCAATACGGCCACGTAGAGCTTGCATCAGTCCCGTAACAACACTTAATACAACTCGTAGTACAACTAGTAACACAACTACTAACAATTAATAATCCGCCCAGAGAGGCGTGGGGAAGGCGTATAAATAGCCCTCAGGATGGGCAACAGCTGTGTGTGAGTGAGTGTGTGCACAGGTGTGTGGAGTCAAGGTAACGGAGTCCGGGAGGATGGGAAGTGGCGACCTCTGGTGGTGAGAGGGAGAACACCAGACCCTGACAGACTGGAAAGCATTTAACCATGCATTTCTTCAATAAGAATTAGTAACTGGCAGCGCTGGAATGTTTTCAGATTCTTGAAACGTCTCTAAACATATTCTCTGTGCTTTTAAGATCAGACGTGGCGAATGCACAGACATGTTGGATAGAAATTGAGTTAAACTCAAAGTGAAAAATGCAGTTGTCACACGCTGAACCAAACACAGCCTGAACAGCAGGGGGTTCTGGATTGCTTTGTCTCTTGTTTTATCACTTTTGACAATGCCATCAAACTCAAGTACAGGCAAAATCTCAACTTGTATTCAGAATGGAAGTTTTACATCACACGCCTCTCGTCTCCACTCTCCAAGACATATTTGGATTTGATTGATAAAATAAATAAAGTCTAGATAAAAGAGCGTTATCACTTCCTCAGTATTGCTGTCTGGAGTATTAACAGGCTGCTTTACAGGGGCGTCACGTATAGTGAGCAAACAGAGTCTATGAATACACTTTGTATGCTGTAAAAACTAATTAGCCTCTCATTTATGAAAATTCTGCTGGAAATCAAAAAGTGCTTTGTTGATATTCGAGAAGTGTATGAGCCTCAGTCTGGGTGTTTTTTGCTTGCAGATGTATTTCATTTTGGGGATAAAATGGTGAAATGAAATGACAAAAGATATAAAAAATATAACGTACAGCACAAGGTATCCATTTTTAGACTTAATTATGGAAAGGCAGCTTCAAATATAGACCCTTCTCAGACCGAGTTCTGTATAATGAAGGTGGATCCTAAATGGATCCTCAAAGCTATGTCAAATCTTGTTTTAACAATGTTTGTGCAAAGATAAAAAATGGCCAGTGAAGAAATTGCTCACAAATGAAAATGTCTCTTGAGATGAGGTTTGGACAAAATGACCTGATAACATCGTAACATTGTGTGATAAAGCTTATTGAGCTGGCGAATATAAAGGAAAGTGGGATGCAATCTGTTCTTTGTTTAACTAGATGGGACTGTCGCAAAGGCATGTATTGCTCCATATCAGTACAATATAAAAAGCTGAGACCAGAAGTCATAAAACATAATTCAGAACTGGTGCTCGACGTTGACCTATAGCTAGAATCCATCATGAACAATTCTGCACATCCTATCAGCCAATTCCAATGATTTTAACGAAAACTGGAATGTTGATGCCGAAAAATGTATTCATAATGTTTAGCTAATAGGGTTATTATTCTGTATTAAAGGTTAACTCCGACGCTAAGCTTAAAATACTTTCCCTTATTCCAGCATAATATGCAGAAACAGAAAGTGTTTCTATATTGTGGTAATGTGGTATTTTCAATTTACTGTTTGTTTGAGTATCCTGACCTGTCAGACAACAGCAACAGCTCAACCAATAGTGTGAGTTTGGGGCGGGGCTTTCTGTTTGACTGACCAATGGAATAGAGGGGAAATGTTTAGGAAGCCTGTTTGAAATAATAATAATAATAAAAAAAACATCTGTATATTTTTGCTGTTCTTTTTGGTTACAACAGTGGTGCAGAAATTATACATGTTAATGTACTATTATACATTTCTGATTATAAATGTAAATTTGAAAGAAAGATAGAATCATTAGAAAATGCATCACATAACCTAACCATCACATCAATGCATCACATAACCATGTATGGCTTTTCTGATATAGTAAACTTGCCTGGTAGCACACCTGGGGCCCGTTTCAATAAGGAGGTTCAACCAACTCTGAGTTGAAACTCAAACTCTGAGTTGACTTACCATGAGATGGGAAACTCTGAGTTTTCGGTTTCTAAACAACTAAATTGTGTTAGTTCAGTCGACTCTGAGTAGGTTGACTCTGAGTTTAACGCATGCACCACGACTAAGAGAAGTCATGATCAATGGAGCTCCGAAATTATGATTCACCATGGCAACAGCACTGACAAAAAGATGTCCACATACTTCCGAGTCAAAAAAGAACTTTAATTCTATAGAAACTACGGATCCAAGGCACTTCTTCCAGTTCCAAAATGTTAAAAAGCCTTTATTCAAACATGGCTCACTCTGGAAACATTAAAAATGACTAGAACACTGCACACTGTGAGCCATGTTTGAATAAAGGCTTTTTAACATTTTGGAACTGGAAGAAGTGCCTTGGATCCGTGGTTTCTATAGATATAATTTTGAACCCTACCAAAGAGCACCTTCTGGGACTATTAAACGGAGGTCCTTTCAGCAAGTAGCGCTCCAAGATGTTTTCTTTGAGTCGTTAAAGAACTTTAATTCTTAATCACTGTTATAATATCAGAGGTAAAAACTGTAAATTATTTAACTAAATTTCATTTTCATTGTATCTCACGGCAAAAAAAGAAAAAAAAAGAAAAAGAACGTAGCAGCATCTAAAAATGAATTATAAAAACACAATTCAATCAAGGTAAAGTTTTAAGCATAAAAGTTTCATGGGTGTATATAGGCTACATGACTTTGCAAACATTTGACATATTAAATATCATTCAGTGTCTATTTCAATGCGCAGCAGGCTTTTCCACATAGTTCAACGCTCTTTTCACATAGGCTTATTAAATATTCACTAATCAAACCTGTTACATTTCTTAATTAGAGTAATGAAATTAACAACTGACTTGTACTCAGTCGACAGCAAGAAGGCAGAGGCTCGCAAAAAGGAGGGAGAACCTGCACCAGCACCACTGACAGATGATGAGGAGATGGTCAAGTAGAAGTTTAAAATCCAAAAGGAAAACAAAAAAATGTTGCTTTTGTATTTGTAGAAAATAAAGATGACCAAATAAAATGGTAAATTATTTGTGTTTATTTAACAGCTGTGGTGGTGGTTATTCTGTATGTTTCAGGGTTGGCATTTTTCAATAAGGGCCCGTTTCAATAAGGAGGTTCAACAAGGAGGTGTGTTGACTTAACCCTGAGATGAGTTTTCGGTTTCAGAACAGCTAAATTGTGTTAGTTCAATCCACTCTGAGTAGGTTGACTCTGAGTTTAGCGCGTGCACCACGACTATGAGAAGTCATGATCAATGGAGCTCCGAAATCATGATTCTCCATGGCAGCAGCACCGACAAAAAGACGTCTGCATACTTCCGAGTCAATAAATAACTTAAATTCTTAATCACTGTTATAATATCAGAGGTGAAAACTGTAAAATTATTGAACTAATATTAATTTTCATGGTATCCCACGGCAAAAAATAAAAAATTTGTAGCAGCATCTAAAAAAAATGAATTATAAAAACACAATTCAATCAAGGTAAAGATTTAAGCATAAAAGTTTCATGGGTGTAGGCTACATGACTTTACAAACATTTGACATTAAATATCATTCAGTGTCTATTTCAATGCGCAGCAGGCTTTTCCTTCCACATAGACGCTCTTTTCACATAGGCTTATTAAATATTCACTAATCAAACCTGTTACATTTCTTAATTAGAGTAATGAAATTAACAACTGACTTGTACTCAGTCGACAGCAAGAAGGCAGAGGCTCGCAAAAAGGAGGGAGAACCTGCACCAGCACCACTGACAGATGATGAGGAGATGGTCAAGTAGAAGTTTAAAATCCAAAAGGAAAACAAAAAAATGTTGCTTTTGTATTTGTAGAAAATAAAGATGACCAAATAAAATGGTAAATTATTTGTGTTTATTTAACAGCTGTGGTGGTGGTTAACAGCTGTGGTGGTGGCATATATCTCGTACTACCCCTCCATCTGGCATCCTTCCATTCCATACAGTAATCTGATTCATTTTCAGAAGGTGCGATGATGGGAATATGCATGTCATCAATGCATCCAACCACACTGGAAATCCTGAAGAAAATTCTAATTATTGGGTTACTTCCAGAGGTTGCAGCAAGATGTTATCAAGTGAACATCATTTATCAGATTAGCCTCATTTAAACCGATTTCTACAACACTGACCTACAGTCCAGTGAAACTCCTCTTTGACAGATTTGTGCCCAGGAAAAAATTCTCAGAAAGAGCTTGAGAGCGACGTACACTTTCCTTATCAGTCTGCATACAGCGGCCTTACTAATGTGCTCTGCATCTCCAATATTTTAAAGGAAACTACCATTTAAAATTCTACCGCTCAAATAAATCTGCATGTGAATATGGCAAAAAAAAATAAAAACTCCCTATGAATTTATGCAGCCTCCTCGTCTACGGGATCCTGTATAAGAGGAGATGCCATTTTTGTCACTTTGACCATGTCTGCATGATGAAAATATGTGCAATGAATAAATACCTGCACTGCAAAAAAATGTTCAAACTTAGAATTTGTGTCTTCTTGTTTCCAGTCAAAATCTCTAAATATTCTTAAATCAATATGCATTTTCTACATAAAAAAGACATAAGGTATTTAGTCTTGTTTCCATGGGGGGAAAAATTATTTAAGTGCATTTTTCTTATTTTGCTAATTATCTGCCAGTGGGGTAAGAAATAAAAAATATGCATGTTTCCGTTTGCATTAAGATTATTTTTCTTGCCCTATGGCGGACAATTTTACATGTTTTACGTAAAATGCACTTAAATGCACTTGTTTCCCCCGCGAAACAAGGCTAAATACCGTATATCATTTTTCATCTATAGAAATTGCATCTAAACGTAAGAATTTTTAGATATTTGTACTTGAAAGACAAAAAATACTCTGTAAGAAAAGCATTTTTGCAGCGTGAATGAATGAATGAGGTATTTAAACATCGCTTACACTTTAAAAAGGGGAAGGAGACCGTTAGAAACTCTGGGTTTACCAAAGAAAACCTGCTCCCAACCAGGTTAGGTTCATAGAGTAAGTTACCACGGTGGCTGACTCTGAAATAAGTTACCTCTCTTTTAGAAACGGGCTTGACTTACCCTGCTTTCTCGGGTTTGACAAACCTCCCATTCTGAAACGGAAAACCCAGAGTTTCCCTCAGGAGGTGGGGGAAACTAAAAATAATCTTGTTTACGTTTGCATTAAGATGATTTTTCTTACCCCATGCCGGATAATTTTACTTGTTTTAAGTAAAATGCACTTAAATGCACTTGTTTCCCCCGCGAAACAAGGCTAAATACCGTATATCATTTTTCATCTATAGAAATTGCATCTAAACGTAAGAATTTTTAGATATTTGTACTTGAAAGACAAAAAATACTCTGTAAGAAAAGCATTTTTGCAGCGTGAATGAATGAATGAGGTATTTAAACATCGCTTACACTTTAAAAAGGGGAAGGAGACCGTTAGAAACTCTGGGTTTACCAAAGAAAACCTGCTCCCAACCAGGTTAGGTTCATAGAGTAAGTTACCACGGTGGCTGACTCTGAAATAAGTTACCTCTCTTTTAGAAACGGGCTTGACTTACCCTGCTTTCTCGGGTTTGACAAACCTCCCATTCTGAAACAGAAAACCCAGAGTTTCCCTCATTTCAGGGTTAACATACTCAGAGTTTTCATTTAACCTCCTTTCTGAAACGGGCCCCAGGTACAGCATTGCGCTTGAGATGTGAAGCACTTGGGTACAAGGCTTGATTAAATAGCTCAAAGACTTAAAGAAGTAAGCTAAAATGACATGGTTGCTTCAGCAAATGTTTTTATCTCTTGTTTTCTTTAGTTAACACTATTGTTTAGGGTTTAGTGTATTTGTACGGTATTTTCAAACACAATAGAGCATTAAGCTTTTAGTTCCAGTAAGAACTTGGTCCTTTGTTCACTTCATTTTACCAGAAATTCATTTACAAACAAGGCACAATTCGATGCAGGATTTTCAGAAAGATTGAAACTAAAGGACGATGCTGTACCAACATATTGGATCCGATAGTAATGTCGCACTACACAAGTGTGAGTAACTGTTTTTATTACGTGATCACTGTTGCTTTGTCTGTTATTACAGATAGTTTGTATTTATGTGTTTTTAACCTAAATCACAGCAGCGTCCATCTATGAAGGATGTAGGACAAGGCTGTCTACAATGTGTCATGCCTATTCAAACAGAGCGTTCCGATGAGGGGGGTCAAAACAGGACAGAAAATAGCCCATTACTTATAAATTATGTTTTTTGATGTAAAAATCTTGATAACATTATAAGTGGACCACAGAGAACAGTACAAAATAATAAAAAAGGGCAGTTCATGACCCCTTTAACTATCATCCTAAGGATCACATTTGCAACATTTTGCAAACCTTTTATTTTTTAACCATAGTGGATGTCCTCAACACAGTGAGATAACAAATGTCGAAAGCAGTAAAAATTGAAGTGGCTTTATTGATCAGGAAACAAGCACAGCATTAGCATATCTGGATCTCACAGCAGTCTACAAAGGGAGGTGACCCTTACACCAAAGCAGTGATGAGATGATGTAGAGCTCTGCTAATTCCAGAGGTGATCAAATCACAATGGTTTATCAAAGTCATGTGACACAGCAAAAGCATCATTGAATTTCTCTGTGAAGTGCTACTGTTTTTCATAGTTCATTTCTTTGCATCTGAAGCTGACATTTGTCATTCAAATGGTCTCTCCCTGATACCAAATCCCCTCCCCGCCCAACCATAGCTAAAAATCTCATACACAAACGTACTGTACATGTAAGCTACACACAAACTCAACAGTCACTCTTCTGTCACAACTTTATCCAAACCACAGTGGGCCTTTTTGATGTACAGTATCAGTGCTGTCTTTGGGGAGCATATGGCAGATGCTTTCAGCTCAGGTACATTGAGATTCAAATTCACTTTGTCTTTTTGTTAAAAGGTTGTAAGACTAAATGTAAACTGACACCTTTCAAAGAATTCACACTTTTTTATTTTACCGCTACTTCTGTTCCCACTGAATATGAGAGCACATTTTTGAAAATCACTTAAAAGCAAGAATCGCAATGTCAGTGTCTGGCGACAGGATCATTTTTCTTACCATTTTAATTTGCGCTTGTTCTCACTCAATAACGACAAACCTGCCATTTGATATAATAGACCCCTTAAAAAAATTAACAATAAGCATGATGCCATGACTTAACAGCACCTTTTACCATGATCATACTCACAGTGTAGTACAGTCTCTCACTTTACTGCTTGTTTAGATGACTAGCTGTCAAACTCTTCCTCTGACTCGGTCAGCTGGTTTTGTTTGGTGATCTGATGGTTAACAGATGGAGCCAAGCCCATCCAGACCTATAGGCATCTCTCAAGCACATCTCCATCATAGGTCTCCAGTCAAGAACCAGTGACTGCAGCTCAGTTTCCTGCAGAAATAAAGCATCTATTTAAAAATAGAAGGTACAAACAACTCTTTTACTGTCCTTCAATATCCAACACAAAAGTGACTGCTTACATTTAAACAGAGGCGGACAAAGTACACAACTCCATTACTTAAGTGAAAGTACAGATACTGCTGGTCAAATATTACTCCATTACAAGTAAAAGTTGTAAAAACAGAGTTTTACTTTAGTAAAAGTACAGAAGTACTTGCTTTTAAAAGTGCTTAAGTACCAAAAGTAAATTTCCTTATTTATGTTTTATTATTGTTGTACTTGCAATACCTCTGAAGCAACTTACAATACATTACACCTACTGAATACACTGACTAGCTTGTAGTATCTTTGGAATAAAGAGCTTTTAGAATGTTAAAAACCTATGGGGAAAAAACAAAACAAAACAAAAATATTATTATTTAACACCCCTACCCACCCCCACAAAAGCAGGATGGTAGTGATCTCACACAGCTCTGGACACATCTATGTGTAGCCATTCATACTCAAGTAAATGTACTTAGTTACTGTCCACCTCTGTATGTATGTATAAATATATGTGTATGTGTATATATATATATATATATATATATGTGTGTGTGTGTGTGTGTGTGTATTATATATATATATATATATATACACACACACATACATATATATTCCTCAGAAAGGCAGCATACTTCAAAAATATACCATTTATATATCTATATATTCCAGATGTTTCAAGAAAAGTATAATTCTAGGGACATTCACACCAAATGAGAAGAAACTATTTTTTGAGCATCTGGTAAAATAGAGTGGATTATTACATCATTGGATCCTTTTAGAAAAAATCTCAGAGTACTCATAAATCTTTTAGTACTTTAAAGTATTGAATCATCTTTTAATGAAAAAAAAAAAAGTTTGCCTGTTGATGTTTTAATGTTTTCACTGACAGATCCCCACTGATACAACATAACTTTAATGTGTTTCAATTTCCCATTAGTGCCATATTTACACAAAGAATGTTCATATTTATCATTTGCTTTGCAATGGTACGTATGTAACAAGCCTAGGACACAATATATAAATCTTTATAGTTTTGAACTTTACATTGATATAGACATCGATATACTGTATATATATTTATACAACAGTTCGTTCTGGTTCTCAAATCGCCGGGTCTATGTTTTTTTTAAATTATTCACTGAGCTAATCGTAGAGTACATTAGTTAATATAAGAAGAAACGTCTAGCTTCGCGGTCTCTCTCGCTCTCATTTGGATGCACGTCTTGCCTCATTATTTCTCACTAATAACCTAACTGAAGCAGCACATGCCCTTGATACGAATATATATATATATATATATATATATATATATATCAATGTCTGTTTTATTAATAACTTCAGTATTTGGAATGTTGATAAGAGTCATACGTATCTAGTGCATTTACTGAACCTGTGAATCGGGGTGAGTACATTTTTAGAAACATTCTGAACATCAAAACTCTAACTTCTCCGCACAGCAACTAAAAAATAACGAGGAGGAAAAACAAAGAGTAAGGCCACATCATAAATTGCACACAATGATTCACATGACAATGAACGTCCCAAAATGCAAGCCATCCTTGTCAGGGTTTTTCTTGTATAGAACTCCATTTAACCAGAGATCGATTATGTTATGACTAATAATGGTTAGTGGAATGAGCACCTCCAGGTCTTCTTCAGTCATGCAGTTCTTGTCACTCCCACTGCTTTCTCTAGAGTCTCATCATCATTCAATTAAAGACAACACATAATAATCATCAGCTGTACTTTTGGAAAGAAAAACATTCATATTCACAGACAAAATTATACATGTGTGGGCAGCCCATTGACATTGTGAACCCACACGAAAGCCGTTTGTAAAGATCTACTTCTCCTGTTGATCCACTGGTACATTTTCATCAACTTCATCTCAACATTCTTTTCTTTTTCAAATCTGTCAAACTAAGTATAGAACGTGACTAAGAGAGCTGTCGCCCTTGACATCCACCTCGCGCCGTGTCAACAGGATACAGATTTAAACTTCAAACACTTTTAAAAGAACCACGGGAAAGTAATTACTCCTTTTCGACTGGTGGACAAAAGAAGGAAAAAAGACGGAACCAAAAAGGAATAATCACAATGAGAAAGCTAAAGCAGCTGTCAAAGAAGAGCGCAGCAAATCCAATAAATGGGCAGTGGGCCGGGATGGAGAATGCCTCTCAGAGATGATGTAATCCAGTGCCAGACAACGGGTAATTCAGGCCTGATGGGTGCTGTGAGACGCCCATTTTATGGGTAGTGTGGGCAGCAGGAAGTAGTACACTAGACTGGAAAGCTCTGTGCCTGGGTCTTAAGTTGCAGGTCCACCAATCAGCCACCAGACTTTGGGCTCAAGCGGCTAAGTACGTAATGTCTGTTTCTTGGCCGTTTGCTCATTCGGTATACAACGTTCTCTTTCGGCCATGGCAAGGATGCAGCAGTCTTTTCGATATGAGTCTCTGTGTTCTTTCTGTTTGGCGTTTATCTGAAAGAAAAAAAGCTGCAGTAGAGGAGAGAGGCATTAGTTTGGTCTGAAGATGATCATGAGGGAGTTTCCGTCAGCCTTTTCCTCACTGCGCTGGCTTATGAAGCTCAGGTAGTTCTACATAGCGAGGTTTCCAAGAGCAAACAATAGACTGAGCATCAAAACATCATTTAGGGCTTTTGTGCCTGGACTTGAATTTCTGGGGTACTCTACTCTTGTGTTAGGTGGACTGCCAGGAACCTGCCAGGAACAAACAAAAAATTAATAGTATTATATGGAACACCAGATACTATGCAAACCCTTATGAAAATAAGTCCAGGTCATGCTGGGGGGAAAAAAAAGATACATATAGCTGACATGCTACTATAATGCTTCTGGACATCTTGCATCATAGTAATACAAATGTATTATTATTATTATTATTATTAGTCATGAAAATAATGTCGCAATGCAAATTTATTTGATTTATTTTTACTTTGTAACTGACATTATTTTTATGATGCTACATGTATAGCATATATTGACAAGTACTACCATGTTTCTGAACATACTTTTTAAAAATGTTTTGTATTTCACATTACTTTAATGGTGTTTGTCATTTCGTTCTCATTACAAATCCATGAATATACCTTTTCGTGTATCACAGTAAATCAAATTAATATTATTATAATTATTATTAATCATCATCATGAAAATAATGTCAGAATACAAAAAACTTTGTGAAAATGAAAATCTAAATTGTGCAAAATATAATTTCTTACATATTTCTCAGTTTTGGTGTAAAATACAGCCTGGAAATATGCTGGACGGGTGTTGTGATATTGACCTAAACCCTCTAAAGCTTTTGCAGTGCATGTTGAGCAAGTGACTGTACAATACTACCATGTTTCTGAACATACTTTTTAAAAATGTTTTGTATTTCACATTACTTTAATGGTGTTTGTCATTTCGTTCTCATTACAAATCCATGAATATAACTTTTTGTGTATCACAGTAAATCAAATTAATATTATTATAATTATTATTAATCATCATCATGAAAATAATGTCAGAATACAAAAAACTTTGTGAAAATGAAAATCTAAATTGTGCAAAATATAATTTCTTACATATTTCTCAGTTTTGGTGTAAAATACAGCCTGGAAATATGCTGGACGGGTGTTGTGATATTGACCTAAACCCTCTAAAGCTTTTGCAGTACATGTTGAGCAAGTGACTGTACAAGGGCTATGTGTGATTACAACACATTTACAATAAAGCCGTGCAGTTGTGCTTTGCCTCTGGACGCAATAGTCATCCAGCCTTTCCCTCATGCACAAGCAAGAGATGCTTATAGATAATGCTTCATGGCTTGGAAAGTTTCATCTCTGCACTTCTTACCTCACTTCCGCAGATGTAGTCTTTTGATGGATAGCAATCAAGTTCCTGCAAGGAAATAAGGTTATCCTTCAGATATGGAATTAAGTATAATACGATACTGTCTTGTTTGAGAGATCTGCAGTATCCCTCTGTAATGCATGTCTATCTTATCTATCATCTGACAATGAGTCTTATGTGAAGCGCTATCAAGCTCACTGATATGTCTCTTTTTTTTCTTTTTTATAGATTTCTTGGGGTTCAGAACCTCCAGAATATAGCGATCCAGTTCAATAATGTGACATGTCTGACAGAAGAGTTCCAAGTGTTTCTAGACAGAAAGTAGAAGTAAAAAAAAAATATCCAAAATGTGCATATTAATGCATGCAAATACATTGTAATCCTCTAAATGTGTGAGTGTGCTAGTTTCTGCTCTGATAGGGCTCTTCCACAGATCTGTAAAGGGTAATGAACGGACTGATGAGGCTCTTGCAGCAGCATGATTTATCTGAACTACTGGAATATCAATCAAAATATGTCATTATGTCACTCAGATCTTAAGCTTGTGTTTAAAGAGATGTGATTTTGTGCAGAGCTGAAAAAGTCAGAGGGATCTTTGTTACAGCTAGCTGGTACTTTCATGATTTGCTCAATGGTGGTTGAAAAGTTTGATAATCACAGATTTATAAAACTTATTTTGTTAATACGCTTGAAGGGTTAACCCCAAAGAGGACAACTTTGTAATTTACTCAACTTTATTTAATGTCAAACTAGTAGGCTGCATTCCAATTTTTGCACAAGTTTAAAGGAGAGTTTTCAACAAATTATAGGATGACCATAAAAATAGTATAAAGTAAAATGTCTTTATATATATATATATATATATATTTTTTTTTTGATTGGTGCTATGTATACATGACTAGACAGAAAGAAATGGCTGTGGTAAAAGAAAAAAGAAAAAAAGGGGCTGGAGTTCGATCCATCTGTTTGTGATCGGGGATACAATAATGCAGAAATACTGTTTGTACATATCAGTGTTTTACTTTTGTGTATTAATGTGTATATGTTCACTTTTTTTTTTCCATTATTACTTTCCTTTTTTTTCCCTTTTCTGTTCCTTTTTTATTGTTTTGTTCTCCTCCTGCATATTTCATAAAAAAATTCTAAACAAAAACGGCAGAAGTACGATCTGTAGGTTACATATTATTATTTTTTTATTACAAATTACATATATTTTTATGATACAGTGAGAGAAAAAAATTAGTTTGAAAAAAAAAAACACTTTTTACTGACAAAAATACTGGGATATCTTGGTGCAGGTAATACGGAAAAAGAGTACACATTGTACAACCGACATTGTAACAATACAAACCTTTACCCTTAAAAAAAAAAAACGGAAAAATCATTTGAAAAAAATGGCATCAGCTTTTCAATAAGACCCAGAAATTTACCATTTACATTTCCTGGAATTGTGGTAAACAAACCGCCAATAGTATGATACAGTCAGACATCCATACAGCTTGACCGTACATAGTCACATTCTAAGCCACCGCTTTTGGCCATCTTCTTTTAATTGCCTGAATTCTCATAAGGCCTCATACTTCTGAAGGTCTTTACAAGGAGGTGCAAATCATTCCATTCCTATTGACTCATATAATTATACATTTATTTCTGCATCACCTGCTGTAAAATTCTGTTCTCCCAAACAAGGTCATCAAAGCTTGTTTGTCAAGACGTCGCTGCAGTATTGTTTATGACAAAGAAGGGTGGGATTGATCTAGTGCACTCGCACAGACGCAGACTCGCCCTAATCCAATAAATCTGTTTTCAATTATGTTAGAATAAAGACTGAGACCTTTCAGCCAGGCCTGGAGTACATCCGCGCGGCCAGGGTGGCATTTGCAATAAAACAACTGAGGCTTAGAGGAGATGTAATCATCTCCAGAAACCTTCAAGATAGGACAGAAGTATAGCACGTGGACAATGACGATGCCTGGTTTCGGTGCTGAATTGTTTGTTAAGATATCAAGAACACCTCTCAGCATTTTATAATTAAAATCGCATTCTTGCAGCAACACCCTGCATCTGTTTGCCTCTCACAAAGCTGTTGGTTTAATCAGGTGCTCTAGTCCAGAAAACCCAAATGCCACATGACACATACAATGGCCAGGAGGCAGAGACTGTATCCCATTGGGATTTAGTGCCTCAATTTGTGTCCGTTGTGTGTCGCTCCCTTAGTCAGCCTTCTCTCCACACAATGCCATTTACCAGAGACTCAATCGATCTTAATCTCTCCTTCTCTGATTAAAAGGTAAAGCATGAAGGACTATTAGAATGAGTGATTTCAAGATGTTGTGAAAGTAAGTGCATTATATGAGCTGTTAAAGAGTGTGAGGGATTTCACCGCAAACCCCTGTGTCTTATTCATGAACAACCTGCAAACTAGTTTGAGCAAGCACAAAATGATGCGCGATCATTGTAATTAAGTCTTTTATTAAAATTTATTTTCAATACAGGCATGGCTCCTTCTATGTAAATTAGACAATTTGTTGCATATTCTTAAAAAATGTTGTGCCATTTACTTAAGATTGATCCATTTTGTTTGTGTATTCATCAAATGATGATCACATGATGGAGTTATAACCACACATATGTGCAGACACGTGGTATAGTTGAGTGCACTTTTTCATTTTAAAGAGCTGATTCGAGTGTTGTTTAAATTAATTCATTCAAATCACTGATTCCTTTGTGTCATCAATCAAAATGTTCACTGAAGTCATGTATTAAAATGTTGTATTAAAATATATATGTAGATAAATATTGCTATTGCAATATATTTTGCTGTATTTAGTATGTATTGTTAAATTGTTTCATGGTAGCTAACTTCCTTGATTTAATTTTGCGAACAGTGTGGAAAATTATATATTTAAATTTATTTTATTTTTTACATTTATTTTATTTTATTATTTTTTTAGTTTTTGGATTTATTTTGTTTAATTATTTTTATTATTTTTTATGTTATGTTATTTTAGTTTAGTTTATTTGTAATTATAGTTTGGTAAAACGTTTTGATCTATTTCAACATTGTTTTATTTTATTGCACTCAGAGATAAGGAGAAACATCTGAGCACAGTGTGTGATGTTGTTGAGATCTCTTCTAAAGCTTTAAAGGAGACAGATATGAGATATCCAGAGTCTCTAGCTAAGGAGAAACATCTGAGCACAGTGTGTGATGTTGTTGAGATCTATTCTAAAGCTTTAAAAGAGACAAATGTGAGAGATCCAGAGTCTCCAGCTAAGGAGAAATATCTAAGCACAGTGTGTGATGTTGTTAAGATCTCTTTTAAAGCTTTAAAGGAGACCATTTTGAGAGTGTTAGAGTTTTTGTCTCAGGAGACCAGTTTGAGAAGCAGGAGACTCAAGCAAAAATCTCCATTCGATCTTAAAGTAACCTCATTTCTGTCTAGGAGAAATATTTGAGATGTTAAAGAGATCTCACTTTTGATTTTTCTTTCCTATGGGTGGTGCTAAAACTACCCGTGCAAATGAACAACACTATCAATAGGTGTGATTAAATCTTAGTAAATTTACCCTATTATGTTTATATCTTCCTGTTCATGCCCATAACTACAAATGCACTATTCACTTAATACTGAGTTCAAGTGAAAGAAATACTACTGCAGTTACCAATATCTAATTATTTATCAGTTTTTGTGTATGGTACATCTCTTTATTTTGTTTTATGTGTCATTTCACCTGATCTATGAATGTAGTGATTGTGTTAAATTAGCGTTAGCTCATGCAGTGAACTTTCAGCGTCTCCTGTGTAAACATGCATAATTAGATGCAGGCTTAGGCAAAAGCCATAACTGCCATAACTGCAGCTGGCAAGGAGAGAGAGTGAAAGAGAGAGACAGACAGACAGAGCGAGAGACACGGAGGAAGGGACCGAAATCGTGTTGACAGGCGGGGATGTGGGGTGGGGTGGGGGGGGTCGGTGGGGGGTGAGAGAAACAGAGGACAGTGACTAAAAGCCAATTAATTTGCAAAAGCGGTGATGTGTGTCAGCTGCCTGTTGACATCAACCCAAATCTCTGCTCACAGCTCTGCTAATGCCCTCCTCTCTTCCCTTCGCTTCTCAACATCTCCCTCCATTTCTCTTCCATTCATTCACATCTCAGCTCTTTGCTTTAGAACTCTCACACTTGTCCTGATTGTTTACACAGAAACGCACAGGAAGACACTGATGTGTAGCCTTGCACCGCTACATACAACCCTGCTCAAACAAACCAACACACAAACACTCACAAAATCATACATCCTGCTACACAGGCCTTTGTGAGAGCAAACCATGCTTCATATCAACCTTATTTTTAACGTAAGACTGGGCATGGCCATGAATGTGTGAATTATAATGAATGATTTTGCAAAAAATAAGGTATTTTTTAATTCAGATGTAGTTATTTGGATTTATTGTTCATATTGTATATTTTTCTTTTTGTTTGTTTTGTTTAGGTTACCTTCATATTATGTTTCTGACTGAATGTGGGACACGTCATAATAACGAATGCCCAACTCAAACTCTCTCTTTTTTTTTTTTACAGCATCTCTGATTTATATCGGAAATTCTCTTATTAAAGAAGAAAATGGCAATGTCCATGACTGTATCATTGGAGAAAGCATAATTGCCATATTTGGTCGCCTCGAAAAAACAATCATAGTGGGCCCAGCGGTTGATTATTCCATAAACTTTAGGGAAATTACCTGGTGTACATTGGGAAAACAAATTTATTTATGTGAATCGGTTCAAACTGTCTGTTTCAAATTAATTCAAATTCGTAAATTATTTTATGTTGTCGGCCCATGTGACATTTTTACAAGTTGTTTTGGCCAAAAAAAAGGTAAACATTGCTGTTTATACCACAGGGCTGTTGAATGCTTGATTCTGACTGGTTGACGAACATTCTAACATGTGCTATTATGGTTACACTTTCTTTCGATAGTCCACTTTAGACATAGATATGTATACGTAGATTCCAAATTCAACCACTCCAGGCATGTCAATGCGCCCATCATCTTAGAATGGTCAATGTGTCGTCACCAGTGTTGGGCAGTAACGCATTACTCAGTTACTGTAATTTGATTACTTTTTTAGTAACAGAGTAATTTAACGCGTTATAATTTTCAAATTAGTAATTCGAGTATAGTTACAAGCCGAGGTCTCTATACGTTACTGCCGCGTTACATTGCTGACAGAATGCAGTGTTTTATAATCTACAGATTGTAAAAAGGATGTAGCATACGCACTGTCGAGTCAAGTGCCAGTGGATTAGAGACTTGCTCCCGCGAGACCCGACGCAAAAGAGTGTGGCGCGGGTCAAGATGGGTGAGTGCTGGTGCAGGTGGGTTTCGTGTGTGTGCGGGATGCGGGAGAATAAAATTATTCACGGGACACCCGCAAAATAGAAATATCTAAACAAAATATCTAAAACAAATAAATTGTTATTCATCTTTTGCACAAAAGCAACATGAACTAATATAAAATATAAACGATTAACAGGTGCAAGCGTATGCAGAGTTTCTAATTAGGCTATAACACGTGTTTGCAGCGTTGAGCAATGCAGTGCTGAAATTTGCGTGCTCACGAATCCTCTCATTATAACACACGAATTGTAGACATTATGAAAGATTCATTATGCATATATTTATTGTCAGTGTTGGGAGTAACGCATTACAAAAGTAATAGACTTTTCCAGATTCCACACCATGGTGCAGCCTCTAGCTGTAAAAACCACAGAGATTTCAATTTTAAATAAACTTTCACAGGTGAGAATGTGTTGGTTTGTGTTTTATATAAGTATTAACTCAATATTACAGGTTTTTAAACTTTTTTTGCAACTTTTTAATATTGTGTTAGCTATTGCCTCCATCTTGTTGTATTGTGTTAGTTTTGCAAAATCATCTGGTGAAGTTTATTGCAGATGTAGATATGCATACATGTGTACAGTATAACTACGGTTGCAGACGAACAGTCAACTTGCTCTTGAGTGTTCACGAACTGGCTTTGACAGTTCCAATGTGGCTTACGTATAGCGGCCTAAGAATGAGGCATCTATGTATGTACGTCTATGACATTAAAGATTCTACTAACCATAAGTAAATTTGAATCTACATGTCGACTAACTGTCATTAATTTGCAACTACATATCAACTAATTCTCATTAGAATATTAATAGACTGTTAGGTTAGGGTTAGAGTTAGTAGAATAATTGAATGTGTGCTTATAAAGTTATAGCCATCAAAATGACAATTTCTATGTTTTTCCAATGAAATTACATTTTATTATCTATTATTAATTGAATTTTATTAATTAATTTAATTTTTAGTGGCAGAAACAGTATGAATAACCAGATGAATATCTGATCATTCAAACCAATGGAGCACTGGAGACAATTTATAGTGTTGGGTGAATAGAATCATTGCCTCGGTCGTGCCCATGAGCAAGACATGCCACTTCTACATGTAGGGAACATTCCTTCCTGCCTCAGGCAAACTTTAAGTGCTACTGGACTTGCTAGACAGAGCAAAGCGCCCCCTTTGAATTTCACCTCCAAAAATCACTGTGATGTCGAACTCTGCCTGGAATTAAAACATGGTAAACAGAGCGAGACTTTGCCCATTTTCTCTCTACCTGTCAGAATGAGAAAAATGGCCCATAGCAAACTATTCATCTTTCATTTGAGTGGGACCAGAAGAAAAATCTGAGTTTCAGCAATGGGGTGAATCTGTGATGCGCATCTGACACGTTTCTGAATTGCTGGAGAATGGTGAAGTTTGACAATGTTTCCCCTCAGGCAGTCTCTAATTATAAACTTCCTGCTTGGGTAATGCACTAATTATAATTTTTTACACGAATACATCATATAGTGTAAATAGTGACATGCAGTTTTGTGGCTCCTTGGGGAAATCGTGAGGACACGTTTTTCTGTCTGGTCTATTTGTGCTGTTTTCAGAGGCACATTCAATCATTGTACATTTTCAACTTTAATATGTTAATTATGAGCCCGTCAACATCTCTGGAGAGTATTCTGCACTCAGGTGAAAAACTCTGCAAAGCAGTGTGTGTGTGTGTTTGTGTGTGTGTGTGCAATTAACTAAACAAAGGTACAAATGTCAACTAATTTATTTCTTGTTGTTAGTTTATTCTACAGCTGTTCATAGCTTGACTATTGTCAACTAGTCCAATCAAATGCAGACTGAATGCAAAGTGACAGCATACAATATTCCTAAGTGTAAATATGTTGCTATGTTTTTTCACTACAATATGTATGACTAAAATAAATGAGTAAAGTATGTTGATGTTCTGTAAATGCAGCTTTGTTAGTGGTGAGATCTAAATATTAACTAACCTCAACAACACATACACACACACACACACACACAGGCTGTCTTACAATTATATGAGCTGGCTTGCTGTCTACTGCCTCCATGAGCTTGTATCTACTAAAACACTCTTAATAGGCAACAAGTTCACTAACCACCGTTTACCAACAGCGTAAGAATAATGCTGCTAATATGAAGCCGACAGGAGATATGACTATTCAATTCAAAAGAGTTTCTTATTAGTATGTTGCTAACATCAAACCTCGGGACACAAATTTGTTTACTGTTTATTGCTTTCCGCTATGTAATGACATACATTTATAACATTTCATAAATTTTGTCTGCCAATCTTGGATGTATATTGCAATTTATTATGCAATCTTGTTTGCAAAAAGGACATATGTAATGGTACCTTGCAATTCACCCATAACAAGGTATTGTTAACTTTTGGTTAACTATCACTTGAAAGTGTGCCTACAATTCCTTAAAATGCAGTCTACGAAAGCATCACACTAGGTTTGGTGACAGAGCCATGATTTACATGAAATCCATGCAAATTACACTGTATCCATGCTTGTTTTGACTTGAGAAATCTTTCTCAGCAATCTCACAGTGGGATATCGGATGAAATGTCTCCTGAGCTAATGCCTGAAGCTCTGTAGCTTATTATCTTATGTTTTCGTTTTCCTCTCTGTTATTTATTTCACTCTCTGGAAGATATTCCTGACAAGCAATCAAACATTTTTGGGGGGAATTTCTTCATCTTCGATTGTCTTTTATTTGCTTCCTAATAATTATATTTTTATTTGCCTATTTCTAATAATGCATTTTTTATAACCATTAATACAGAAAGTCTGTTGAGGGATAGTAAAGTTGTTCTTTCCCAAAAATCCTCTTTCACAGAAACGGCACTTTTTCAACATTTGTCAAACATGAATAATCTGTCTGTCTGTCTGTTTCTGTCTGTCCTCTTTCTTCTCAGCTCTCAAATACATATGTCCCCAAATAGACAGATCAACAAAATAATATTAACACTATTTCCCAAAAACTGACCTTTCTTGTCAATTTAGCCGGAAACCGCTTCAGTGTAATCTATTGGTATTTTCCTTGAGCATAACGCAGACAAACAATCATGTACCTAACTGCATAGAAACAAGATGATTTCGGCACAGGTATGAACCATGATTTGCTACATGCTATTGCTAGAGAGCATTTGATTGGACAATTTTTTATTTTAATTTTTTTTCACAATTTTGCCCATCTTCCATGTGGAGAAAGACTGTAAAATTGAAATGTGTATATCTTCTAAAGACTAGTCACTGCTTAGGAGAACACTAGCATATATATTGTCTCAAAGCTAAAAGTATGGTCACATTAGCGAATTTTGCAAGAAAAAATGCACCATTGTCTATTGTCAATAGAGTAGTTATATATTAAGCACAGCTCACACAGAAGTCTCTTTCAAACCAAGCAACTTTCTGTTGGTCAACATGGCAAATCCACGTGACCAACTTGAATCTGTTGCAAAATCTGTATGGAGAAATCTTTCACCCTCCCATAAAATTCACAGTTACTTGGATTCCTATTAAAATGACTGGATTTCTCCCAGTAAATTCTTAACACACTAAAAGCCACAATATAATTTAAATTTAGTCTATGTAATCCTAGGAGTATTCAATGCTAAGGAATGAACATGTTAAACTACATCTAAAATCTGTAAATCTAGATGACCAATGAATGAATGAATACATTTAATTAGATTATCTTTTTAAAATAAGCCATAAAGCTCAGTTTAAATGACTGAACTGACACATTATCACTATGCAATACCAAAAAAGGAGTCCTGTAGCAGCACATGATAACAAGTCAGGCTGGAAGCCTTATTTAGCCTCAGCCTACATGTTTACTTTCTGCTAACAAGCATGACATTAGTTACAAAACAATCAGACATTTATTATTCTGGAGGTGGGTAGAGCTTCCACACATGGAATTAATTTTCTAATGGAAAGTAAATACAAAACAAGGCAGGTTTCAAACATTGTCACCTTAGCTGCAGCATTCAGGTTTAAAAAGTAGTATAGAAACCTATTTCTAAACAGACGCATGCTCATATAAGTACCGCAGCCTCAATGGCTTATCAAAAAGCTGAGTATAAATTCTGAATTAAATGTAAATGCTGAAAGCTAAGTGGAGAGTGAAGCTAGAAGGGACAGACTTTGCAGACGAAAAGCTTTCATAACAAAAGAAAAAAGACTTACGGAGACAGTTGTTTTCTCTGAAGTCCTGCAGAAATTTCTCACACTCTTCCTCCTGATTCCCGCTGCCTCTACAGGTACACCAGGGGGAGATGGTGAAGTTTGAGTGACCTGAGTCCATGTAGTTAGAAGTCATATCTGTACCTATAGGGAAAACACATAAAATGAAATATGTCCTTCTAGGTTACTGAATAATGTGTATCACAGTGAACTATTAAATGAACTCGAGCATGAGCATTACTTTTCATAGGTAAAATTTATATTCTATTTGTCTTCTTGTCATTTATCTTCTTGATCAATGAATGAGTCAAAAACCAAATATGTGACCCTGGACCACAAAACCAGTCTTAAGTCGCTGGGGTATATTTGTAGCAATAGCCAAAAAAACACTGTATGGGTCAAAATTATCCATTTTTCTTTTATGCCAAAAATCATTAGGATATTAAGTAAAGATCATGTTCCATGAAGATATTTTGTAGATTTAGTCCAGGGTCACATATTTGTTAATTATATTTGATGTGCTCTTAATGTTTACTAATGATGGTGCAAAGAGGGTTGATTTAATATTAATAGTACTTTTCTCCTGTTCTGTTGAGATTGATTTTTTTTTTCTTTTGAAAGAAGTCTCTTATGCTCACCAAGGCTGCATTTGTTTGATCAAAATTACTGAAATATTGTGAGTCATTTTTACAATTTGAAATAACTGTTTTCCATTTTAATATATTTTAAAATGTAATTTATTTCTGTGATGTAAAGCTGAATCTTCAGCATCATTACTCCAGTCTTCAATGTCACATGATCCTTCAGAAATCATTATAATAGCCTATGCTGATTTGCTGCTGAAGAAACATTTCTTTAGCAATGAACTATTATCAATGTTAAATATAGTTGTGCTTCTTGATTTTTTGGAAAGTATTATATATTTCTTTCAAATTTCTTTGATCAATAGAAAGTTCAAAAGTACAGAATTTATTTACATGCAAAAGTCACTTTTGATCAATTTAATGTATACTTGCTGAATAAAAGCATTCATTCCTTTAAAATTTTTTATTTTTTTTTTAAATCTTATAGACCCCTAACTTTTGAATGATAGTGTATAGTGTAAAAATAATAATAATGTCAAATTTAGCACTTTTTAATTAATTGTATTATGTGCTTATAAGTATCTTCATATTTCCACACATTGATGAATCATTCATCATAATCATTTAGCTTTATTATTATCTGGTCATGCTCTTTTCAGAAAAGCAATTGTTATCCAGTAACACTGATTTAAACTGAGTAAACATATTCTAAGAAAAAATAGCTTATGAAAATTCACTGCATTTATATATGTTGTATATCAATATCCCAAATAGAATTATATATAAAAAATGGCTCACCAATGAGTCTGGTGTAAGATGTAAGGCAGGCCTGATAGTCATCGTTGAGGCAGCTGCTGATGGAGTGAGGGGTCATCTGACAGTTTGTGTGGAAATCAGCCAGTCGTGACCTTGGCACAAAAACACAACAGCAACATGAAACTACTTTCCATGAAAAACAAAGTGCGGTCAGTCTATAGTTTTGCCTAGGGGTGAAACATTGGGGAAAGTTTGTGTGTATGTGTTTATGCCTGAAGAGGCCATCTGCAATCCACAAAGGACAGAGTTTGAGTCTGTGCATGTTCAGAGGCATCTTCAGCTTCACACATCACTGCTTTTTCTTCAAGATAAGGGGAAATCATGACCATTTCTCTTTCTTTTGCTGTCTTTCATTCTTTCCCTCTTTTTTCCTCTGTTCATTATTAGTCATCGTTGCTGACCGTGACCGCAGCATGTCTGTGGTTCAGAGGCATCCTGAGGGTCAGGCAGAAGACAGGACATCCTCTCTGCAGCATAAGAGAGAACAAGAACTTCCACAAATACTTCAACTGTCTTCTTATAGCTTAGCCTTCCAATCTCTGTCTGTATAAGGCAATAAATACACCACTGGCAATTTGTTGTTGCAGAGAATTTTAAACATGGTCAGACAAGTTTACAGATGCCATTGACATGCAGTATTTCTGTCCGCCTCCTGCAAGAGATCTGGGAACACTGCTGTGTGGCCCAACAATTGAACAGACACAGCGGACGTTTCTCAGCACCCACATACATCACCAGTCCAACCACACACCCAACACATAGTCATCTGTCCTTTACATTTATGGTCATTTCTTTGCTGTTTGGTAGCTTATCGGAACGGTTTATAACAGAACTGTGCATGATCTCATTAGTAGTCATACTGTAGGCATTGTTGGTTCCAGCACGCATACATTTTCATATGTTGCATAGAGACTAACTCATACATTATAACATATAGACAGCTTCTAAAACATTAGCATTTTGTGTATGGGTGACTTTAGAGATGTCCAAATGTTTATGAATCATTTTATGTTCATAGAATATTGAATTCATGGAATTAAAAGGTTGATTTTATTGTATTTCATCAATAAGATTAATGAGCTCAGAAATTATCTGTATAATAGTATATTGTAACTATGTACACTATTTAAAAAAAAGTTTGTGGTCTGTAAGATACGTTTATATATATATACAGTGGGTACGGAAAGTATTCAGACCCCCTTAAATTTTTCACTCTTTGTTATATTGCAGCCATTTGCTAAAATCATTTAAGTTAATTTTTTTTCCTCATTAATGTACACACAGCACCCCATATTGACAGAAAAACACAGAATTGTTGACATCTTTGCAGATTTATTAAAAAAGAAAAACTGAAAAATGCTCAGTATTTAGTAGAAGCACCCTCTTGATCTAATACAGCCATGAGTCTTTTTGGGAAAGATCCAACAAGTTTTTCACACCTGGATTTTTATTTTATTCTTGTATGTTCACAGAGGCTGCATTTTGAAATTAAAATAAGTATTTTAATTTATTTTAAAATGCATTTTATTTCTGTGATGGCAGAAACAAGCAATTCCTCCAGTCACATGATCCTTTAGAAATCATTCTCATATGCTTATTGGTGCTCAAGCTCAATTTCTTCTTATTATCAGTGTTGAAAACAGTTGTGCTGTTTAATATTTTTTTGTGGAAACCATGATTTGTTTGTTCAGGATTGTTTGAATGGAAAGTTTAAAGAAAAGCATTTATTAGAAATCTTTTGTGACATTACTAATGTCTTTTCTGTCACTTTTGAACAATTTGATTTGTCCTTGCTGAACAAAAGTATTATTATTATTATAATTCCCCAAAGAAGTAGTTAGGTTTAAGATTGGCGTAGGATTGGGGTTAGGGGCTAAAAAAAGTATACTAAACTAAAATGTATACTCTATACTGAAATGTAACTATCCTATTCTGCAGCTGTGTAAATGTAGCCGATGTGATTCTCAGATTACTCACTTTGTCCAAACAAACAGTGTGTATGTTCTTTATTATTTATTAAAATTATGGTTTTAAAAAGTTACTGAAGAAATCATTTCATAATTCCTACGAATCTGCTAAAATTAAAGTTTTTCTCAATGACAGATATCCAAAGAAGCCTTTTTACTCCTCATACACTCTATATTTTTCTGTAGTCCGGAACAACAAAATCACATCCAATCATGAACATATTTTATGTTAAATATACAGACACGTGGAGCGTGATTTTTACCGCTAAGGATTTACAGGAGACCGAACTAGCGAATTATAAAATCGCATCATGCAGTGCTTCTTATAGTCCGACTAGTTGAAACAAAATGTTTCACATTGAAAAAAAGTTCAAATTGACAGTTGCATCAATGAATTATCAGCCTTGCAATTGCATCATTCATATTAAGGTAGCTCCACAGAAGAATGGGCTCTGAAACAACCCTACTATTAAAATCTGATTACAAAAGTTGGGTTGCATCACACTATTATTATTGCATTTTTCAGACATTATCTCCAGTCTTAGAAACTTCTCCTTCAAAAACCACTTGGCGAACACTGTTGTTCCAGTGCCCTTTGTTGCACTCAAAGTTTGAGTCAGACAGAAAGTACAGTTAGAAGCAGGTCTCTGTGGAATGTAGTACTACTAAACACAGATACAGTCCCAGCGGCATTCGGTGTGTATTTAACTCATACACACTCCCTCCTTTGTAAATACACCTTTTAATTAGCATACAGCTAAAGACTCCGCTGTGATTTACATGTCTAATTACATCTGTTCACGCTGCTGGAATCAAATGGAGAAGTGCAAAAAATATTGATGTACCAGTTGGGTTCCCAACATGATATAAATACTTGAAAGAATGGGGGCTGGAAGTCATAAAACTTCACAAAACTTTCCAAGCTCCCTGTTCTAACTTTTTCAAACTATTGCACAATATGACGAGATGTTTTATATCCTGTAATACATTTACAATGTTTTTGTTTTTCAAAGCAGAACCAACAATGTCCAATGAAATATATACTTGACAAATTTTTGGCAAAAGCAAAGTTTATTCCAATGTATTTTACTAATAAATAATGCAAAAGCCCATATCCTACATAAATTATTGCAAGGGTTTCCATGAAAAATCAAGGCTTACTCTTTGCCCTGAGAAAATACAAAACAGAAACAGTGCTACAGTCTGTTGTGAATGAGCCTGTAAGTTGAAACACATTGCTCAGCAGTGGTGTGTGGTAAACCTCCGAAGAGGCAAAGTTCTCTCTCAGAGTTTGTTTTATCTTCAGTCCAATGTAAATTAATTTACCAGTTACATTTGATATTTTACAAAGTTCCCAGGTACATGACATATGGAACACTATTTCCCTTACACTACACTCTCAGAAAAAAGGTACAAAGCTGTCACTGTGGTGGTACCCTAAGTTCCCCTTCATGGGAACTTCGAACTGCGTCCTCTAGGGGTCGCTATGGGGAACGCCTCGTCGTGACCCGTGTCTGAAGCATACATTGAAAAAACACCAAAAAACTAAAAGGTACATCTTTGTACCTTATTTAACGCTAAATGCTACAAAGGTATTAGTACCTAAATAATTGTATATTAGTAAGTTTTGAAAGGGTACCACCACAGTGACAGCTTTATAATATTTGTATTTGTTTATTTTAGTTATTTTTCAGAGAGCAGGGACTTCAACAAGCAATTAATATTAGAATATTATTATATATTTATATTAAAATTATATTTTTTTAAATAAATCACATTAAAGTTTTTAAAATTACATTAATGCAGTAGAATACAATATTAAAAAAAATATTACTACTAGCTGTTACTTTTTATTATTATTATTATTATTATTATTATTATTATCATTATGCAGAGTGGTTGCTAAAAACCAGATGACTCGCAGCTCATTTTGTGTTTCAAGTGATTCTAAGTTTATTTTGATTTGGACATTACTTAAAATTATAAAAGTGTGAATGTGAGAGTTAATTTCTTTGTAATTAATCCATCCATTTTAGCCAATCATGTGGTTTCAACAATTACACTCAAAAAATCTATAAAAATAGGGCACAATGTACTGTATTAATATGTAGGAATTTTCTGTATTATTTATTATTTATTTATTATTATTATTATTATTTTACAGGTGTTCTGTTTACTTCTGTTGTGTTTTAAATTAATGGAAATGTCTGTAAAAAAATTAATGGATAATGTCCTGGCAGACAATTATTATTATTATTATTATTTTATGTATGTATGTATAATTTTTTTTTCCAGTGTAGCCAATCACAGCAATGTGGACACACTATATCCTCTCATGTGACTTTTTGCCTATATTTGTCAGTGAGAAAAAAATGAGCTCAAGGGAGGCAAAAAGAGTAGTCCGCAGTTGCAGTCTCCCTCTGAAAGTAGGGAGAAAGTTTTATTAGAGAAATGAGTGGTTTATACATTATTTTGTAATATAATATTTGTTTTATTTTTTGTATTGTCGATTATTTTCCCTCTGTATCCCTCTGGGAAAAAGCATTCCTGTTCTTCAGCTGCATCTTTCGAGATGCTCATAGACATAGTGACAAGTGATGGACACTGTTTCCCCCCATGTAATCAGGAATTGAAATTGCTGCCTGTTTTAGACTCAATCAATAGTAATATCTCTTATTCCCTCACCTACAGCTGCGACATTATCAGATGACGAAAGACTCTGAAACTGGACCTCCTTTAGTTTCTACTGCATTAACCAGCTAATGAAGCAAATAAAGCTTGTATTATTTGTTCTACGTCTTATTTGTTCTCTCTCTCTTACAGTATTAGTTGTAATCTCCGAGCACATTGCGCTTTTCCTTTTTGTTTCAGTGTAATGAGATTTTTTTTCTTTCTAATTTTAGACAGACTTTACTCCATCTAGTCAAATGATGTACTCATCCTGCTAATGTGTTTAAGCCAAAAGAGGAGTGTTTTTATGTCATGGGGGAGCTGTTATGGTAACTGAAATGTATCTTATCAGCAGAGAAGATGCAAGAACCTACCAAACAGTTGTTTTTCATGGCAAAAGCAGACAAGATAGACCAAGATAGAAAGGTTGTAGCGGCAGGTTTTGCCTTTCAGGTGAGGACAATATAACTGCTATAATTTACTGTTCACTTGAAGTTTAGAAAAGGCTGTCTAGGATTGTTTGGGCAGAAAGTGCTCTGGCATCAAGATAAAGCACATTTCAGTTCTCGCTAGGACTCCTCTATTATACCTGAGCGGACCACTCACTGCTCAAATTACAGCCTGTCTGCCTTCGAAGGGTTAGAAAGGTCCTTTTAGATTCTCTATTCTCTGAGAAAACCCCAAAATGAGCACTGCTAACAGTTCTTTCATTAAAAAAAAAAGATGCTTAAAATACTGTAATTTGGTCAGTTTTTGTGGTAATGAATCTCGATCCAGTGCTCTTCAGGCAAATGGTTAATTAATATTTTTTAAACGGTGCTTCTTGTTGCTATGGACGGCACTGAAACAGAGGCAGCGTTAGCGTTTATTTTAGGATTCAAAGTGTACAGGAATTAAATGGAGCGGTAGTTTGTAATTAATTATTTCTAGTTCAAGTATTTTTGAATCATCAAAAATTTGTTGGACAGCATATATAACATGAATAAGGCTGTGAGGGACAAATGTAAATTCGCACAATGTCCAGTATTTTGGACCCCATTGACTTTCACTGTATACACAAAACAGTTGAAACATACTGTACCTTCAAATATTTTCTTCTTTTTTTTCCCCAAAATAAAGAAAGAATCGACACCAAGGTATGCAACATTATAACCTATTGAACAGACTGTACATACTGCATGTGCAGTACTTGTTTATGTGACAGTGAGAATAAATTACTTAATCTGATGGCACAGAAGCCAGGTTTTTTTCAAACATTTTGAAGTTTGGTGAATAAAGATTAAAATCTGCTTTCATTGCACATGGAGTACCTGAAGCTATGCCTCTCAATTGGCAAATGATGGAGTCACCCTGTACTTGAGAATGAAAGAGCTCTCCTGATGCTAGTTTGAAGGACAAAGAGCTGAGCCACTTTGAGACTAATGATTGACACTGACAAACAAAAGGGCCCTGCATCTTACGCCAAGAAAGCAATTGAAATGTTCCAATCTTTATTGAATTTCAGACTTATCGATGTTGAGGGCCATTACTGGGTCTTATTACATTAGATTCATCTTCCAACAGCAAAGGGGGCATGTTCAGATTTATTGATTCACCTCAGAGAGAATCATTTCTCCTCATATTGTATATAGTAAACTTGAAATATTTAACTTAAAAGGAGACAGTGCTGCTTTTGCAGTCTAGATGATTGTGGGCTTAAGAAACTGTAGAGCAGACAGCATGTTTAATTTAACACAAATTAAAACGAGGCTATGGAGGATAGAAGTACAATACCCTGGGGTCGATTGTTATTTTCTCCTTCACTAAAGAAGATATTTTGAGGGATGTTTTAATTGTTTCTGTCCATAGCATGATTACAAGTGAAATAGTTTGAAAATAGTTCAACACGACAACATTATTAACTATTGTACGTCTCTGAGCAACACAGAGTTTCTGAACGAATCAGTTGAGTGAATAATTCAGCGGCTCACTCATAAAGACAGTGGCTGCATCCAAAATAGCATACTCTCTGAGTAGGTACTTCTTTTGAATAAGTAATTACTTTGCGTCTGGTAAAAAAGAACTTACATTCCCAAATCCTCTCCAGTGGCCTCATGGGATAGCAAAATGTCCATTGGATGCGCATTTCAGAATCGTATTATATTTTATTTTATATTATTATATTATTAAAAAGGCAACACAATTCTGCAACAAAACCCCTTTAAAAATCTGCTTTTTTTGCTCTACCAAAGATACCCCTGCCACTAACACATAGCTTCACTTAATCCTTTCTCTTTCCATATGTAGTCCTGACGCTTACAAATATCTTACTCATCCTAGTCAGGGTCATGATTAAGCAGATAAGTGGGTCAAGGTACCTGTGTTAAAATCGATCTGTTCTTTGCTTTCTCCCTGTGAGAGCCTATCCAAATCTCTCAGACAAATCATATGCGGTGGAGGAAAAACAAAAGTGGAGACTTCAAACATTTTGATATGTCGCATTGATCCAGTTTCAAATCTGTGCATGAAAGAGCTTCTGAGCTGAACAAGCCAAATGATTTGATGCCTCGTGAAGTGCCTCCTGCATCTTTTGTGTCTTTTATGGTTCTTCTTACTCATCTGTTGTGATATTTTAACACAGCTGTAATGCCCAAACAGAGTTTTTACAGTAGTTAAATAATTCAGGTAGTCCCCTCTTAAGTAATGAATAATTATTATTAAATGGTCCATAGTTCTGGACATGCATGTTCTGGTCAATCACTGTTGATCTCCATGATGGCAAAGACATTTTTCATTGTTTGTCTATTCTTACTCCATTATCTGTATATACCAAATCACTTGCTTCTATCATTACATGTGCTCTGTTCCAAAACATAGTGAGCTGCCTGCAGAGGCATTTCATAATTGGAAGGCTGTTCAACTCATCTAGCCTACAGTAGATGCCTGGTTTTGGAATTTTAGAATTTAACATTTTAGGGAATCATCACAAACATCTTTTGTAGAAGAATACATTGTGTCTACAGGCCTGTTCACACCAAGGAAAATACCTAACTATAAGGTTTTAACAATTGTTCTAATTCTGTGAAGAATAGCTACAGATGAACAAAATCACTGGAATCACTTTTAGATTTTTTTTTTCCAAATGATGAACAATAAAAACATTCAGTCAATCAGAATCCATCTGACTTTAAAGCACTTGAGGATTTAAAGCAGCAGACATAACTTCACTGCATGCTTCAACTACTTTAACTTTATTTATATAACAACAACAGTTGACCAATGAACTGTACAATATGTCCAAAGATAGTCAATAAATAAAACCATATACAAAAATTTCAGCCATAAGACCAACAACTACACAATAAATCAGCTATGATTAAAAGTCAGATAAAATAGATATTAATAGATATGATTCTTTATAACATGCTTGCAATAAGCAGAATATCTATCATCTGTTGGTGTGGATGCTAATATAGTTATCATTATGGTTATCTTTATAGTTACCGTTCTTAGTGTGAATAGGCCTCAATTTGAGAGCAATGTTGAATTATAAATGAACATATATCACTCAAAACTGAACAGTATGAAAATACTTTTATTTAAAAAAATGGATATTTGTGTTTATTATATATTTTTAAGCTTATTAGAATATAATGCTGTTAGCTTAGCATCATGCTAACTAGGGATGCACCGAAATAAAACATTAGAAAATATTACAGATCCTAATTTGAACACTATGTGTGAATGTTATAATAAATGTATTAACAGAGCTGTTGTAATTATTATCATTATATTTGTCTTACTTTTTATTTTATTTTACAGAACAACAGTAAAATTACAATACTAACATTTATGAGTGTTGGAGTTCTTGCTTTTTGTCAACTTTTATTTTGGCAGAAACGCAGGAAGACCTCAGTGCTTCTTTTTGTTGACAACAACAGATTTATAAATGAGTCTCATTACGAATACGTCGCACGTATCGCATTGTCACATGCCTTGTAGAAATTAATAAAAATGTGCCTGAGCAACTGATGAGTAACACTGTTTCAGCGCAGATTTTCGCTTTGGACTTTGAACCCATGGTTAACAAGCAGATCCGCAGCGAGTTCGTGCAGCGCTGTCAGAATACATGCAATGCGTGCGTGTATTAGAAAACATAATGTTCTGCAGTTTATTTACTAATTGTTTAAGGCCATTTCGCAATTTCAATCATCATACAGTAACCAGCAGCAATCACCCCTTCCTCTTGTCATTGAAGACATGCGATGCAGCACTAAACAGTCTCTCGCTGTCTGTGCTTGTAATGATTTTTCTGTCTTTCTCGAACAGTTTTAAATGCTTCCACACTGCTGACATGTGTGCGGCATTATAAAGAGTGCGCGCCTCTCACTCTTCGCTGGTTGCTATTTGATCGCGTCATATCATTGTTCGGTACAATTTATTCGTTTTTTTTTTCACTTATTCGGCCGAATAATTTCGGTTGCCGAACATTCGGTGCATCCCTAATGCTAAAGTCAACCTCAACTGAAATTGTGAGTTGAGTTACATATGTAGAGCGAATTGTTCACTTATTAGGTTCCCCGATGGAAGATCAATGCTGCCTTAGGCAATAGGGTAGAGAGGCAGGTTATGGAACAGTTATATGGTGTCTCTTTTCACACTTATAACAATGCTAACCAATGTCAGTCCCTTTGTCTCATATGAACATTTAATTTATCTTATTTCTCATCACTTAAGCAATTTCAGATAAGATATGCCAAAAAAAACAAAAAAAAAACAAAAACAAAAAAAAAACACCTCAAACTCAACAAGGAAGCTTCTCTTTCTCCCAATGCCTTACCTTCTCTCTGTCTCTCCATCTAGTTAAAGTTACACAGTAGCACCCTCCAGGTGTGTAGAATCCCTGCATTATCACAGGTGACCTGGTTTTGTGGAGCACATTATGAAAACAGCTGAATCATGTTGCTTACACAACAGAAATACAACCAGGCCCTTCATGACACCATTTTAATTCAGCTCCTTGTCCAGGCTTTTGTTATTCTGTGAGTGGTTTAATGCAACTCACTTCTCGCCAACAAAACTGCATTTACTGATCCATCAAGTGCATCCAAAACCCTTGACTTTGTTTGACTTAATAACCTCCAGTTATTTTCACATTACATCTTTACTCAAGTTTCTGCGCTGGCAGCTGCTGCCAGAATCATATTCAAGACATCGTTTTCAGCCAGTGCAGTCACTGGCTTGGCGCCCTTCTACCTGCAATCCATTACCTAACTGTACACCGCACTCAGACTGATGTGACTGGCTACATCCAATTTGGTCATCTAGATTTCCTATCACTCCACATAAAAGCCATGTCACTTGGCCAGGTCAAGAAATCTTTCCATACTTCAGCAGAATGCACTGTGATGTGCTTAGTACCCATATAAATCAGTAGAAGAAGCCAGAGAAATGTTGATTATATTGTTTTATATGTTCATCTTTTTGTTGTTCTACATAAACATGCATTAGACGGACATCTTTGACCACTGCATTGCATCTTATTGCTTTTAGTCTCCCCTTGTGAAAAATAAGTGCACTTAAAGGGATATTTTACCCCAAAATGAAAATTCTGTCATCATTTACTCACCCTCAAACTATTCCAAACCTGGCTGAATTTATTTCTTCTGTGGAACATAAAATATATTTTGGCACAAGCATAAAGTTTCTGTTAAACAAGCTAAAATGTCTAAACTGTGCTGTGTCCCACATTTTTAAACACAAGAACTCTTTGAAGATTCTCTGTGAACAGCCCCTTTTGTAGACAATAGGCATCAAGGCACCTCTCTACATTTTAAGAGCACAGCTCATTTGCGCAGTTTCTTCTCAGTCATTGTGGCATTTTAGAGTGTCAAGGTTCAACACAGAAATCTGACTTTGAAAATGTGTTGATACCTCTGTTATTCACTTACCTCTTGCTGCAACAAGCATAGTTAAGCCTTTCTCTCACATCTGACATTGCTGTGCAAAGATAAATCCAAACCTGGCTGAATTTATTTCTTCTGTGGAACATAAAATATATTTTGAAGAATGTTAATGTAATGTAACCAAACAGTTCATGGTCCCCACTGACTCCGATAGTATATTTATTTATTTTTTCTATACATATGATCTATATATATTAAGTCAATGGCTACCATCAACTGTTTACAAAAATTCTTGAAAGTATCTTCTTTTGTGTTCAGTAGAATAAATAATTTCATACATGTTTGGAACAACTTTGGTGAGTAAATGACATCATTTTCATTTTTGGGTGAACTATCCCTTTAATTGTATTGAATGTGCACTTGTAGTGTATTTTTAACATTATATAATTACAGTTGTAGTGTATTTGTAAATATAATCTAACTGTACTTGCACATAATATAATATTAATTAAATAAAAGGCCACTTAAGTGTACTTAAAGGGAGTACTCTTTATATTTCTTAATACACTTATTAAATAGTGTACTTTGCCACATTAAAAGTTTTACTCTCCTGAAATACATTTGAAATCATTTTTTTAAATAATATTCTGTTGTGATTTAAAGAAGAGTACTATAAGTATATATTTTTACAGTATATATATATATATATATATATATATAATTTTGTATTATTAACAGTACTGTTTTGTAAAGTACACTAAGATTTTTCACAACAGTTGCACAAGCATAAAGTTTCTGTTAAACAAGCTAAAATGTCTAAACTGTGCTGTGTCCCACATTTTTAAACACAAGAACTCTTTGAAGATTCTCTGTGAACAGCCCCTTTTGTAGACAATAGGCATCAAGGCACCTCTCTACATTTTAAGAGCACAGCTCATTTGCGCAGTTTCTTCTCAGTCATTGTGGCATTTTAGAGTGTCAAGGTTCAACACAGAAATCTGACTTTGAAAATGTGTTGATACCTCTGTTATTCACTTACCTCTTGCTGCAACAAGCATAGTTAAGCCTTTCTCTCACATCTGACATTGCTGTGCAAAGATAAATAAACTCAGCAGTGGGAAAGACTGCTCATTTGGCATGTTACCCATATTTGGAAAACACACCACATCCTGCTGCACGAAAGCCTGTCAGATCCATATACTTCTCCAGCAGAACCCTGACCCGGCTCCTATTGTGGAGAGATCGATAGCTAACCCTATAAGTCTATGCTTTATTTGCCTGGGCTGT
>NW_015640468.1:1234846-1254448 GCF_001515625.1 Sinocyclocheilus rhinocerous
GGCAAGCAAGCAAGTGCTTTATGCAAATAGTGCAAATGGTGCTAGACAGATATCCTTAAACTACATTCTTCATTCTGAAAAAAAAAATAAATACAAAATAATAATAATAAATATTACAATTGGTGTCTGATTTGGCTTATCACGACCGTCAGCACTGTAGCATCACAATAGACAGAGATTCAAACATGAAATGAAAATGGCAGGCTTGAAACGCTCCCAATCACAACAGCAAAGAACAGAAGCTACAACAACAATCATCCTGAAAACAGACCTCTGAATCCATCAGAACTGGAGACACTGAAATACGCAACACTCAATATGGCCGCTCTATCGAAGGAAGCCCCGCCTTATGAATAAAAGAGCCAATCGCTAATCTGTGAAGTCATCGCGTCACTGCAGCTGCCGTTAGAAGTCCCAGAAGAAGCAGTCGAGCAACAGAGTATTTCTCATTAGATGCTAGCATGGTTGTCGTTGCTAGGAAACATTGTTTTGCTAACTGTGTTTACTATGGTAAACGTGCTGAAGTTGCGTTTGTTCTCGTGCGTATCATGTGGCTTTACAGTTTTGGTTTGCTAAGTAGTAAAGCGTGGCCAAAGCCAGGGAAAGTAGTTATTTACTGTGTTTGCAAGTACTTCTTAGAAGAATCAGTCGATCAACACAAGAGAACAGCAGCTTGAAAGTGTTTTGTTTCTTTTCTCATTAGATTTTAGCAGTTGTCGATGCTAGGAAACATTGTTTTGCTTACTGTGTTTACTGTGGTAAACGTGTGCACCGAGCAAGGACACCGACAAGGCACTTGAGTATTGCTTTTCTCCTTCTTTACTTTTTGTACACCTTGTTCTCATATACTTGTTTTAGTCAATTTTACTCACTATGTGCTTTCAAATTTCTACTATTGCTACTAACACTCGTAAATCACACTCTGATTGGGAGGGGTGGAGGTACTGGTCTACTTATCTCAAATGAATGCAAATTTGATCCTTGATCCTGGCAACAGTTTATTTGAATCACACGCAATTACTATTACCCACCCTGTTAAAATCCACTTAGTAGTTGTTTATCGTCCCCCAGGTCAACTGGGTAACTTAATGGAGGAGTTGGATATGTTACTCTCAAACTTCCCTGAGGACAGTACTCCTCTGGTACTACTCGGTGACTTCAACATCCACCTTGCCCTCCTTGTCCAAGCTCTTGTTCTCTCCAGACTGGACTATTGTCATCAGAGCATGTGAGCGAAGCGGAACGGTGTGACTCTGCGCTCTTAAGGAAATATTACCACTCCGATCCCCGCTCCGCTCACGCTCCGCTCCGCTCACATGCTCTGATTGTCATGCGCTCTTGGCGGGCCTTCCGGCATGTACTATCAAGCATCTGCAACTGATCCAGAATGTAGCAGTGAGAGTGGTGTTCAAAGAGCCGAAGGAAGTCCACGTCACACCTCTCTTCATCAGTTTGCACTGGCTTCCAACAGCTGCTGCTCGCATCAAATTCAAGGTACTGATGTTTGCCTACAAGGCAACCACTGGCTCTTCACCAACACACCTAAACTCACTAGTTCAGACTTTTGCGCCCTCCAGAAGCTTGCGTTCTGCAAGTGAACAAAGCTTTGTGGTGATATCCCAAAGAAGCACAAGTCACTCTCACAGACCTTTTCCTGGACTGTTCCCAGCTGGTGGAATGACCTGCCTCAATTCCAGCAGCTGAGTCTTTAGCCATTTTCGAAAAAACATCTAAAGACACATTTTTTTTTGTCAGCACTTGACCAATTAATACTAGCACTTAACTATTCTATTCTATTATATTCTATTCTACTCTATTCTATTAGTTTTTTTTCTAATTTATAAAAAAAACCTTGCTATGTGTACTGTGCTAGACTTGTCACATTACTTGTATACTGTTGCTCTGATTGCTTCTATTGTAAGTCGCTTTGCATAAAAGCGTCTGATAAATGATTAAATGTAAATGTAAATGTAAGTCCTGTTTGCTATAAAATCAGTCAGCGTTCTGAGATGCACACTTAGGACTGGTCTAGCCTGAAAAATACGCTTTTTTAACACTATTTGAGCAAAAGAAACAACATTAATGAGACAGTTGTCAGACTTCATTGGTGATTTCAAATATGAAATTTAATCGTAAGCTTGTCAAACAGTTTTGGTGAATTTGATGTTTCCCCATTCAAAGAAATAGGAGCTGCACTTGCATGCCTGAGAGGCATTTCAAAGATGGCCGCCAAGTGAAATGACTTGCCTTAAATGGACTTTGCAAAATTATGTTCCTAGAACATTTTGTTAACGTTCCCATTAAGTTATGAAAACATTATTTCCGAATGTTCTCTGAATGTTCAAACCATCTTTTAAATGTCCAAAAAACTTTTTTTTTCTTGGTTATTTAAATGTTAAAGGAGCATTCCATTTTATCATTTTGCAAACATTATGGGAAAGTTACATTTGAATGTTTTCTGAATGTTCTGAAACAAGTAGTAACATTTAAAAAATGTTAGATGTACGTAAAACGTACAGTCAGCAGGACTGTTTGATTACTTTACAGATCATTTGGTCTAAAATGTACAACCATTTTGCTACTTAAAAATCCATTAAAAATAATTAATCATAAAAATGACAGTATAAACAATAAGAAAAATATGATCTCTGAATCTACCATATGCAATTTCATTTATACCTTCACAAATATAATTGAAGCCATATGGCCTCATATTAAAATCTAAAGGCCTGTTCGCACCAAGAATAATGTCTATATTAGTGTAAATGCTCAAGCTGTTTAAAGTCAGGTGGTTTTGCCTTTAATAAAACATGATAACTTGCATTGAATATTGCAGATACCAACACTAAATAAGACAAGTGGCATTGAAGCAGTATGTGACTATTAGAACTTAGTAAACAAATCATATCAGTAGTCATGCTGCTTATTCAGTCTCTGGAAATTAAATATGCCATGAACTGCTCAGTATGAAACTCCAAATATAGAACGAGTTTTGCTAAAAAAAATAAATAAATAAATAAAAACTCGTTCTCCTATTACATAAGATGGATAATACCAGGACTAGGATTTGGGCTAAAAAACAAATGCATTAATTTATTGTGTCATATTGACATAAATAGGGCATGGTTAGGGGCAGTCAACTCAAGCTCAACATGCTTTATGAAAGATAGAGAATAGACTCTTAAAAAGAGAGGGAAGACATGTAATGTAATTTAACTGATTTGGTTGATTCCGATTCTTTTATTTTATTATTTTTTTCTTTTTGCCACTGTATAAGCACTATAAAAATGGTTCTTTTAAGAACTGCTCACTGAAAGGTTTCTTGGGGAACCAGAAATGGTTCTTTTATGACATTGCTATAAAAACCCCTTTTTTGAGTGTATATTGTTAAGTTCTTGACAAAATGATAACATAAATATATAATTTTTCATTAAACATATGTATGAGTATTTATAAGTTTTTTTTTTTCCAGAGGCATATGAGGAGGGGAATCAACTAAAATCCAGATCTTTCTTGTTCTGAGACAAATTAAGCCCCGAGAGAAGAGAGAAAATGAGGGGAAGAAAGAGGAAAGAAACCAGAAACCAGATTCGAACTCATGTCAACCTAACACAATGTACATACATTTCTGATGCTCCTTGCCAAGGCTCAAAGCCACTGACCTCCAGTGACATTTGAACTGAATGAGATACTGACAGTGAATGAGGCTATTGAGATTGACTCAAACAGTGCTGAATCAGTGAGGTCATGGAGCCTCCTGTGGCTTTAAATACTCAAGCCCTGTATGAGGCCGCAGTGTCATTCATTATCCAGTTCATCATGTATTCCTCTGCTCAGAAAATGCCATCCCTCACAGCTCCGACCGCAGCCGCGGCCAATGACAGATGATGTGAGGCCAATTTCCACTGCAATGGATTCAAGCCATGAGGCGAGGATGGATGGGGATTGTGGAGACGGATGGGAAGGCTGGCTTATTCTTAGATGGCTCGGTACAGTTAAAGCACTGGATTAAGCTGACTGTGACATTCATGTTTAATAACGCCAATCCAAACAGCAATCTGTGATTCAAGATGGGCAAATTGATAAACATGGAACAGGAACATACACAAATGCATAGGCTACACTGTAAAATATTATTGTGATTTTCCAGAATAGTCCTGGCTACTAGTTGCTGTATTTTCACAGTATATTTTTACAGACCAGGAAATGAGTGAGCATTTCTGTCCCAAACAGTATAATTTCCAGGGAATGTATGAACTTATAAAAAAATTTATTTGAATGCAATAAACCATTTATTAATATGAAATATTATTACGTTTGAATACTCTCTGTTTGAATATCTTTCAAAATTTTATTTTTTCAAGGGAATCACCACAATGGTTGTATATATTTTTTTTCCAACAAAAATTTTACAGACATTTATGATATATAAAATCCTGACCATTTTTTTACACTATAGTTAATGTTTATACATATTGTTGGCAGCACTACTGGTTTTCGTGGCAGTGTGAAACAGTAAATCCTGCGATTCATCGATCCTAAACACGAAGCAGTCATCCGAAGGAAGAGATGCCTTTTCGCCTACATTATCGCTCTTTCTATTTCACATAAACACACACCCACGTAAAGACCTCCACAGACGTGCCTCCACACAGAGCAAAGAAGAGATTTATGTCTATCCTTTGCAATCACACAAACAGTGATTGTACGACTGCTTGCATACATCTGATGCAGCAGTGCTTTATTACCAAATAACCTAATGCTAAACATTTATGCCACACAAGAACAAATCTGTCCACTTAAAATTCCTCATTAATGTTGCTTCATATCTCCAGTTAACTTATATCTCTGATCTCTCCTTCAAAGTGCTTTCATACCGCTTCATAGTCAAAAATCAGCAGGGAAACATGCAGTATAGATGATTCCCAGATTGAGTACTTGAACTATGCATCCACTTATTTAAAGTAACAACAGGAACAGCGTCTTCTGTCCTATAAGTAAGGTGTGCATGTGTGTCCTTGCGTGATTGTTTATTTTCAATCGTTCGTGGGAATATTCGTATAATTGGTTTCCATTAATGCTCCAGTGATTATTTGGTTATGCATGTGTTCAATGAACCTATCAATCATTGCTAAATGCACATTACTACCAAAGGCCATGTTAACAAGACCAGATTGTCTTAGAATTTGAAAGACATTAATGTGTATCAAATTGAATGAATAGTTTTCTTTGAAATGCACTATTCTGGCATATCAACTGTTCACACTATGTGGCTATTTTTGCTACATTACCGAGAATTACAGATAACTGCTTGTCTACCCACATCTTCCAGCACAGCCATGGATTAAGCGTTGGGATGCTTCACGGTATCTGAAGGCTAAAAGCAAATTCATGTTCGATGCCACTTCTGTAATTTGCATATAATATGCATGACCCTTTTTGAATGATCAGGCTTCTGTTCCTTTGGTGTATCAGCACCAAATGTTGAACTAAATGCATTTAATATAAAAATACATTTTCAAAACTAAATAAAATAAATTTAAATGGCCATTGAAAATGTCAAATTAATTCATTTTTTGATACATGGTATATTAGAAACCTGTGAAAGCCTGTTTCCGACACAAGATAAAAGAGTATCACAATTAGAACTTTTTTCTTGCAATATTTAGTTTATATCTTAGAATTTTCTTGCAATTATGAGATTTAAACTCTTAATTTTCAGAAAAAAAAATGTCAAAACTGTGAGATATAAACTTATACTTCTGAGAAAAAAAAATCTGAATTGTGAAATATATACTCAGAATTGCGACGTGTAACATTGGAATTGTAAAATCGGAATAACAAGAAAAAAATCAGAAAAAAAGAATTGTGAAACCTTTACAATCAATGTAATGATTTTGAAACACTGGCAGCCCTAATGAGAAAATTTTGAAATATATATATATATATATATATATATATATACAAGCAAGAAAACAATAGGATAAAAACGACTACGTTTTATTATTTACAGAAAGCACATACTCTATTTCTCCCGCTCTCTCTTTCTTAAAGACACACACACACATACAGTAGCTTACATATACTTGCACACATGGAAACACACATGTGCTAACGTAGTTACCGCTACTCTGACGATTTTATCAATAAAATAATTTAGCAACTTAAAAGCTACATGACATTTCTCACAAGCAAGGTAACAGTGGCGCTGTTCTTGAAGAAAATGAACTTAAAGTTTCACTATTAGTAGAGACGCTGCTGCCGAACACTGTTCTCTCTCTCTCTCTCTCTCTAATAACTTCATTATTAACTGCATTGCCATCAATTGCTCAAGCCTCCATTGCTAGGTCTAAAATTACGTTTTGGAATTAGCAACGCAGGCGTTGGAAGAGAGGCGTAAGAAATGAATCCTACACACAAGAGCATTTTAAGGACAAAAACCGGAAGAATGCCTTGGAAATATATCATCTGATCGACGTCTTGAGGTGTTAAATTACTATGTGGAGCACTGGGATCGCTAGACGATGGCTTCATTAACTCATTTTTGTGAAAACCTAAAATTGTAACAAAATTGACATTTTTCACTTGTTTTGCCTGTAGCTTATAATTAGCCCATGCACATTCTGACTCATTTTGCCAGCACAAGGTGTAAAGAGTAGCTGAAAACCATACTTGAGTAAAAATACAGTTAGCTTACATTGAAAATTACTCCATTACAAGTTACAAGTCACCAATTCCAAAACAACTTGAGTACAAGTCTTAGAGTATCTGATTTTAACAGTACTTAAGTATTTTACTTATACTAAATATAGGCTCAAAGATGCACTAGTCAAACAGACATGCCTGTGAAAAACAAGCAAAAGTTGATTTGTGAGGAGAGCAATCATGTTAATTTTCTAAAACCAAAATAAAACTGAACACCTCAAAATTTAACAAAAAAACAAAAACAATATCCTTCAAAAAGGTCTCCAGTATTACGGATAAATAAAATAATGTTAAGCAAAATTAAAAAGTCAAAGCCTTCTTGCACTAGATGTGCTGGTTTTGGCCTCGCAGTCATGTCCTCATCTCATATATAAACCACCTTTGATTCACAACTACTTGCTAACAAACTCGCATTCACGTAAAGTAGCCTTGTTGACAAGTTTGGGTGAGTTGGGCAAAACACACAAGATATAGTACATTTAATGCCCTGTAGTTGGCGATAACATTTATTTTGTACCAGAAATAAACTGCTGCAGAAAAAGCTAGGTGCCATGCAAAATGTAATGTGTAATGCAACACTCATTACAAATGTAGTGGAGTAAAGAGTACAGATACTTTGTACAAAATATAGTGAAGTAGAGAGTAAAAGTTGCTAAAAGCTTTGATACTCAGTAAAACTACAGCTTATCCAAAAAGATAGTCAAGTACAGTAATTAATTACATTTACCCTACACCTCTGCAGGTCACATACACACACACACACACACACACACACATAATATATATATATATATATATATATATATATATATATACTGTACATATAACGTGTAGTTTTTGTTATAATCTGTGTTTAATCCAAACCTTCTCATTCTACAGAGGCCTGATTTCTTGACAGGCATTGACAGAGTAATCCAGCAATGGTCCACTGGTAAGTGGTAGTGGATAAGCTTGTGTTAATAAAACGGTTGGCTGTTAAATCACAGAGAAACACAGTAAAAGTGATGTACTAATGTTCGGTTCAGCCTAATTGAACACTGTCTTGTCAATTAAGCAGAAAGTCTCTTCTGTTTCTAATAGAAGGTTCTTAAAATGTCTGCAATTACTTTCCTGGCAAAGGCTCAAGGCAGTAATAGAATATGGTGGATGCAAAGAGCAGGCTTTAATTTCAAAGCAACATTAAATGCATTGTGTATAACCTTAAAATTAAATGGAAAATGAGTGCAAGGTATGCTTAAGCAAACATCAAATATAAACTTTACATTCAATTTAACAAGTACTTCAAATGTAGTGTGTGTTAAATGGGGTGTTGTAGTGGTTAAGGTCCAGAGCAGTTAACTGGAAGGTTGCTGGTTCAGCAAAGAGTGAGCCATGAGCCAACACCACCGTACCCTTGAGCACAATGCACATTACTACTAAAGCCCCTGAGCAAAGCACTTAAAGAAACAGTTCATCCAACAAGACCCTCCACACCCATATGACTTTCTTTCTTCCTTAAAACCTATGAGGGCACTTTTGGGCACAATCTTTTTAATATCATAAAAGTGAATGTCTCTAAAGTACATTTACTCCAAATCTTACAAAGCCAATAAAGCTGTTTTATGTGAAGACAGAGGTTTATATTTTATAATACTTTTATTGTTATTTTGTGTCCATTTGAAGCTTGAAAGAATGGTAACTGGAGCTGTCAGGCTTCAAAAAGAAAACAAAAGCACCAAATATAAAAAAAGAACACAAATTGTATAATTGTATAAGCCATCTTATGAAGCCAAACGATGAAATCATTATTTTTTTTATAAGATTTTCAGTGAATAATGACTTCATGGTAACACTTAAGATACTTATAATATATAAGACTTATAATAAATAATATCAAATATGGCACACAAGTTGTATGGACTACACTGTAAAATGATTTTTCAGCATAAATAAAACAGATTATTCGATTACATTTTACAAGAAAATACTATTTCAGGTTTTCTGCTTCAAAATTTCATGTTTAATTCAACGTGTTACTTACCCTTTCTTTGTAATTGTTCATGACATTTACTAGCAATTTCTGAGAGAAAATTGATCATTTTCAGTGTACTTTTATAATACATTAAAAATGTAAATGTAAACTTGTAAGATGTTTCTGTCACTTTTCTGTCTTTTTTTTTTTAGCCTAAAATCATCTGTCCCCATTCATTGTAATTGCATGTAAAAAAGCGACCAGCACATTATTAAAAATGTCTCTTTTTGTGTTCTACAGAAGAAAGAAAGTCATTCAGATTTGGAATGACATTAAGAAGAGGAAATTATGACAGAAAATTCATTTTTGGATGAACTATCCCTATAACCCCAGATCCAAGGGAATTTTCCCTGCATTAAGTTTGTGGTTGCTGTTCCATGGAGACATTGTCAGAAAGCCATGGTTATAAATAAAGATCCAAAAGTTACAGATTTATGGAAACTGTACCTTATTATGTTACGGTCTTCTTAGAATTAATCACTTGTTTTGTAGCTATGGTAAGTGGTTTTAGATAAAAAGCATCTGGTAAATGAATAAATCTCAATTTAATGCAGGACTATCATGAAACGCACTGACTCGCCTACCTGCACTGCACATCCAGGCGGCAGGTGTTGCGCAGCTGAAGACAGTTGGGTTTGGTCTTGTCCTGATAGGAACAGGAGGGTACAATGGTCTGTCTCCTCCTCTCAGCACAGGCCTGGTCCTTACAGGAGCAGAAGAGCAACCCGTAGCTGTATTGTGTGTCAACACGCTCAAAGAACAGACGCAAGGCCTTATGGCAGCGCTTTCTGTTGCAGCTGTCCTGCGACTGAGGCTGTGAGGGTTGCTGGCCCTGTGTCTGCACACGGGTGCAGGTGGAAATGTAGTTGGAACGCTGACGCTTGCAGTTTTCATTCAGGTTGCAGGCTTTGGTGGCGTCCAGACAGGGGTTGCATGGGCGGCTAGGATCTGAGCAGTGTGGCTGGCCTTTACTTGTGCCAGACTGTATGCCTATGAGAGGAGAGCAGGAAAAGATAAGTGAAATTGAACGCAAGGGTGTTTGTGAGAATGATATAAAGAGAGCGAGAGGGGAATTGAGAGTGGGTGTGCATAAGAAAAAAGAGACCATGAGTTGCACTGTCTCACATACACTCCTTGTCAGATGAATAGGACAACTCCAGCAGAACAATGAACTCTTAGATCTGTTAGTGTCACTTTCAGAATACACACGCACACAGATGTTGGTACACATATAATAATTATGGAAACTTTCCATAGGCATCCTTTTTTTTTTTTATTATTATTTTTTTTATACTGAGCGAATTATAATTTCTATCCCCAAACCATAACCCCACCTTAAAAAAAAAAAAAGTGTTCATTTAGTAATTTGAAGCTGAATTTTCAGCAGCCATTACTCTAGGCTTCAGTGCCACATGATCCATCGGAAATCAGTCTATAATTATGATTTTGGCTCAGTTGTTATCAATTATTATTAGTGCTCAATTATTAATGGTTCTTATTATTATCAATGATGAAACCCATTTTTGCTGTGAACGTATTTATTTATTTATTTACTTTACCAAACTTTATATATGTATATCATGATTTCCACAAAAAAAATATTAAGCAGCAAAAACTGTTTTCAACATTAAAATAAATGAATCACTTACTTTTTTAAAATATATAAAAATAGAAAACAGTTCTTTTAAACCATAACACAATTTCACAATATTACAGTTTTTTACTGTATTCTCATGAAATAAATTTAGAAGTCAAGTGTTGATTTTTCAACCCGAAACTTTTGTTTGTATAAAAACATAATATTGCACTCAAAATGTGCAATTTCCACTGTGGATAATCCCATGTAATCCCGACCTTTTGCTGAACGAGGTCCTGACAAAAGAATGGCTATGAATCATTAGCTGTACCCTTGCTAAAACTGAAATATGTTTAAATGTATTATCTAAAACCCTACTGAAACCTTAGCATTACTGATCCCTCAAGTGGTGTGTATATATACTGTAATAGTGTACAGTACAAACAACTGATAAGTACATTCAAGATAAAGAAAGAGTGTGAAAAGGGAAACAAGGGCATGAATCCAGCTGTGCGACGTCTGCAAGTGTTGCATTGAAGGCAGCTGAATGAAGCGTTCAGGGGATTGGGGCACTATCAGCTGGAGACTGTGGGGAAGTTCCGGACCTCTAAAAGTGTATGAAGGTCGGCACTGATATGTTGCCCTAATGGCGTCTCCAGCCTTGACTGCAGCTCTGGTGATTGGAGAGAGAGAGGGAGTGAGAGAAACTAATAAAACCCAGTGGGTGTTGGTATAACTTTGAGAACAGATGGTTTATCAGACCCCTTGTGGAGAGTAAAAGATGAATTTCATTCCGAATGGGTTTTTGTTACTTATGAATAAAGTGCTAATGATCTAAATGTCGAAAATGTTTACTCTAAATGAGTGGAAATATAATATTTATGTAAATAAAAAGGCAGTAGACATATAAATTACTTTGTGTTATGGCAGCAAAGGACTCAGAGAAACAGGGATTTTCATGAAGTCCTTTGAAGATATTTTGAGACTGATTGATATTAATAACTATCTTGATGTTTGTAGGGAGTTATCTTGGTTTCAGAGAAGACATCGTTGCTCAGAGGTCGTGTTTTTACAAAGTAATGATTAATAACGCATGTTCAGAAGTCTGTCATTAATAAGACATGGAAATGTTTACATCAACCACATCCTTCTTCATTAAAGACAGGCCTCATCTGTGTTACAGATTTATATACTTTATGTAGAGATGAGATCTGCACTTGTGATTTCACCCTCAGCATGCCTGCTAGATGCAAATAAAAGGATCTTTCAGATATTTTATCATGAAACAACACAGATTGACCTCCGAGCTCAAGTATCACTACAGTTAAATACAGGAGGGACTCCTGCATGCAATCAATACAATTCAGAGCAAGTGAAATCAATGCATGAAGCCTCCCTTTCTGTTAACCTCACTCCCTGAGCTTTTTTAAGCTTAAAAAGATTCACTCCCCAAGGACCAAAAACCATAGATGTACATCTACTGATTCTCTCTGAATTTGAAATAAATTTGAAAATGCACCAAATCTTTTGAAAATACAACTACACCAAATCTTTTTTATTCAATAAATAAATGTAACACATTTATCTAATATAAAAGTATATATTATGTGTATGTGTGTGTGTGTGATATTTATGAATAATTCTTAATATATTATCTGGGACTTTCTAGTAAGATCTAGTAAGATGGCGGCGCGTGCACACGCTGCGGCTTCTCTCTCTCCCGACAGAACTGTGTTTTCGTGTTTTTTATCTTGTGAGTCGCAGTGTTTTTGTACGTATTCGTCACGTCTATCTGTCTCTAAGCGCGCATACAGTCGTGAGTTTCTGCTCGATGTCGGCAGAACCACATTTTTAGAGCTAAACTCCGCGCACGCCGAAGAGCCGGGCTAGGCTAGCGGCTAACCCACACAAGCCAGCTATCCCCACCATCGCACTGGCTAACGTACGCTCTTTGGATAATAAACTGGACTTCATCCGACTACTACGCTCAACTCAGAGGACTGTAAGAGACTGTTGTGTTTTTGTGTTCACGGAAACATGGCTCAGCAACAGTGTTCCGGACTGCGCTATTCAGCTCGATCAGCTAACATGCTATAGAGCGGACAGAGCTTGCGTCGAGGGAGGTAAGACCCACGGCGGCGGGCTTTGTGTTTACATCAATGATGCGTGGTGCCGCGATGCTGTTGTGGTCTGCAAACACTGCTCACCCCTGGTGGAGTTTATGATTACTACGCTCGACCAATGATGCCATCGCCACTACCCTCCACTCAGCACTCACACATCTGGACAAAAAAGACTCATATGTCAGAATGTTGTTCATAGACTTCAGTTCAGTATTCAACACAATCATCCCTCAACAGCTCATTCACAAACTGGTCCAGTTGACTTTGACTTTGACCTTGACTTTGACTATTACTATTATTATTATTCTATGTGTGTGTGTGTGTGTGTGTGTGTGTGCATACTGTACAGTAATTAATAAGTAATAATGCATATAATAATAATAATGCAATTAATAATGCATATTAATATTGTTTTGTTTAGATGTATTTTACCCCCAGAAGACAAGATAATAAAAATATCAACTAAGAACATTATTTTGCAGTGCAATCTATGGCTATTTAGACTGAGATGACATAACTTCGTAAAGGTATCTTGTAATTAGTGCAATCCTGTGTTTCCATAATAATAATAATAATAATAATAACACTCTAAAAGTTCTTTCCCTCAGTCGACAAAAGCCATTTGCAACGATCTGAATGCATGGTAGGCAAAGGTTACCCGGATCTAAAAATACTGTGTGGTTTTAGAGTGTCTCTAAATTTGATTCAGTAGTCCTCAAGCTCTCTTGTTGTGTGTGTGTGTGTGTGTGTTTGCTAGAGAGCAATTTTAGTTGTGTCTCACAGTGGAGGAAGAAGCCGTAAATGAGGTATGAAATTGGTTGGTGAGAATGTACATTAAAAAAACGTCCAGCGTCTGGAGGTCAGAGGAAGCTGCAGCACAGACTGCGCTCTGCATGCACAAGCATTTGCTTGGTTAAAGAAGGGATAGGAACTAAACAGAAGCAAACAGGACAAAATATTGGGAGATGTTCAGATATCCTGCAATATTTTATAGACAGAGGTTTGCAGCTGTCCAAAAGTTCACAAGAATAGTGGTGCAACTGTACAGTGAATTCAAATAAAAGGTTTCTTACATTCAAATCATGGTGACACACTGAATTTTATTTGAGAGAAATATAGAGCCATAAACCTGTTCTGGACATTTGCGGAAGACCATTTGGGCCACAAAAATAAAGGAAATAAAAATAAAAAGGATTTACCGTTTTTTCCTTTCTTTTTTTCCCTCTTAGCAAGAATGCTGAATTGAGCACAGCCTGTAGAACAAATTATGACCAAAACTACCCTGCTGGTAGCTCACAGTTCACAATTTATGTCTGATAACCAGTATAATTTGATGAACTAATTTGAGTTTGTAAGGCATGCAGTACCTACTAAACTGGTGTAGGATTTACTTTTACACGATTTTCACTCAAAAATTGCTAGTAAATTTCACAAATAACTATAAAGAAATAACAAGTAGAAAGCCTGAAATAGTATTTTATTGTGACACGTATTCTAATAATTTTGGTTTTATTTACAACTTTACTCTAATAATCTTTGTTTTATTTACAACTTTGAAAAATATTTTTTACAGTGTATAATAATCACTCACAGGCATATAATGTGAATAATATGCCGATTTGTGTAACGTATGGCTGAAGGGACAGCAGGTTCACTCTGGGTTATTCACAGCTTTTGGCACTGCCTGTGTTGATTGCAATTAGGAGAAGTGCCACAGTTTAGATGTAATCTCCTCTGAGGTGCGTGAGCTCGTTAGAAAGTCTTTAGCTTCTGCTGTTGCTGCGAGGAGAATGGGAAGCCTTTCTTTACTTCTCATTACTCATTATCTCCTTCTATTATAATACTTATTGGGAGATAGAGGAAGAGGGAGAAGCAGCGATAGAAAGAAAGATCCAAACTTTTTCAGTCTGCTATACAGAATGGATCCCTGTGTCACAGATCGGCCAGACTCAGTCACCTCCCAATCATCACAACGATCCCTCTCACCTGAGTTCTGAGCACCAGCACCTGTCACCAATCAAGCACCTCATCACCAGCCTGCATAAAAGCACACACCTCAGACACCCTCACTGTCCGGTCTTGTATACACGTAGAGGACTCAGTGACTTTGCTACTGCTTTCCTTTGAATACGTCCTGCATTACTTACCTCCTGTGTTCCTCCTAGTGTCTCCTCGTCTCCAAGTGTCTCCTGTTTCTCCTAGTTCCCGGATCGCTGAGGTGTGTGCTCCTCCTGTGTGCATTCCAGCCCCTATCAAGCCAAAGACTCGGATTACTCCACTCTTCATATCCTTTGCACCATTCTACGAACTCTTCCCTCACCATCACAGCCTCCGGACCCGACACCCGTACTCACTGTGACCAAATAAACCCGTTTTATAAATACTAACCTGTTGTGTCAGACCTCTTCCGTAACAATAGTTAAATCTTGAGATAATTTCAGTCTTGCCTTTCTATTGTTGAACTGCTTTGAATTGCCCTTGCTTAGCCCAGGGAGGGCTCCCGTTTCCCCGTTAAGCCCAGGGAGGGCTCCCGTTTCCCCGTTAAGCCCAGGAAGGGCTCCTGATCCCCAGTTAAGCCCAGGGAGGGCTCCTGATCCCCAGTTAAGCCCAGGAAGGGCTCCAGCCCCAGAGCTCGCTCCAGTGTCGGCTCCAGCCCCAGAGCTCACTCCAGTGTCGGCTCCGGAGCGACCCCCAGGATTCCTAGATTTCCCCAAGAAGATTTTTGGGGGGGTGCCATATACCCGTGGCCGAGTCAGCCAAAGCCACGGAGGATCCACCATGGCCTCCCGAGGCCCCTGATCCGCCATGGCCGCCCGAGGCCCCTGCTTCGCCATGGCCTCCCGAGGTCCCTGATCCGCCATGGCCTCCCGAGGCCCCTGATCCGCCATGGCCGCCCGAGGTCCAGGATCCGCCATGGCCTCCCGAGGCCCCTGATCCGCCATGGCCGCCCGAGGTCCAGGAGCCGCCCGAGGTCCAGGATCCGCCATGGCAGCCCGAGTCCCCTGCTCCGCCATGGCAGCCCGAGGCCCCTGCTCCGCCATGGCCTCCCGAGGCCCCTGATCCGCCATGGCCGCCCGAGGTCCAGGAGCCGCCCGAGGTCCAGGATCCGCCATGCATAAAAGCACACACCTCAGACACCCTCACTGTCCGGTCTCGTATACACGTAGAGGACTCAATGACTTTGCTACTGCTTTCCTTTGAATACTTCCTACATTACTTAACTCCTGTGTTCCTCCTAGTGTCTCCTCATCTCCTGTTTCTCCTAGTTCCCAGATCGCTGAGGTGTGTGCTCCTCCTGTGTGCATTCCAGCCCCTATCAAGCCAAAGACTCGGATTACTCCACTCTTCATATCCTTTGCACCATTCTACGAACTCTTCCCCACCATCGCATCCTCCGGACCCGACACCCGTACTCACCGTGACCAAATAAACCCGTTTTATAAATACTAACCTGTTGTGTCAGACCTCTTCCGTTACACTCTGAGATTCACTTATAATATTAGTAAAAACAATTCTACAACAGGAACCTCATAATATGCTTTTTCTACCCTCTTTTTGACCTGAGGAATTAAATAGCTTATATATATTATAAAAATGCATGGGTAACACTTAACAATAAGGTTCAATTAGTCAACATTAGTCAATGCTTTAACGGAAGAGTTCACCCAAAAATGGAAATTTGCTGAGGCCATGCAAGATGTAGATGAGTTTGTTTATTGATCAGAACAGATTTAGCATTACATAGTTATCTTGATGTTTTAAATGGGTGCCGTCAGAATGAGCGTTCAAACAGCTGATAAGAACATCACAATAATCCACAGGCAATGTAAATAATCCACACATTGCGTGTTTGTAATAAACAAATCCATCAAGTTGTTTTTAACTTCAAACCGTTGCTTCAGGCTAAATATGAGTTCACTGCAAAGGATCCGTTGATGATCAAGTGGTGCTAAATTTCTCCAAATCTGTTCAGATCAAGAAACCCATCTACATCTTGGATGACCTGAGAGAGAGAAAATGTTCAGCAAATTTTCATTTTAGGGCAAACTATTCCTTTAACTAATGTTAACTAGATAAAAACAATTATTTTACAGCTTTTATTAATATTTGTTATTGCTATAGTTAATAAAAAATAACTCTTCATCATTAGTTCAAGTTAGGTTGTTAGGTCAGATACATTAAATAATATTAACATATACAACTTTTTAATAATGTATTAGTACTTTAACTATTGTAACTAATAAATGCTTTAAATGTTTTTTAGTTACTGTTAACTGAATTAAACTAAAGTTAACAAACAGAACCTTCTTGTAAAGTTACCAATATATGTTATAAAACTGCACTAAAATGTTTATGTTTATTCATTTTATTGCTGCCATGCTGTAAGACAACTGTGTAAATGTTCTCTCTTTATGTGAAATTACTCTTATTTGCAAGCTGTGGGTCCCTCGGTAACAGTCTCTGTGCTAGTTCACAAAATCAAACACTCAGACGTAGGGCACCAAATCAGACAGAAATGATCAGGGAGCTTGTTAAAAATAAATTTCAGCCACTCATACTTGGTAAAAAGATACTGGGATCCTTCCAAAGAATCTGCAGAGCTGCAGGTGCTACACCGAGTCAAGAACAATAACAATAATAACATCTATCCTACTTTCTCCATATTACCTCACACTGACGGGACACACCAAGTTTCCTGACACAGAATAGGTGTTGATGAGGAGCAAATGTAGGTGGTTGTGCCTTCAAATTGATTTATCTGTTGCAGGAGTACAGAAGTACAGAGGTTTTGACTGCTGAAAGTTACAGTAATGATCTCTTTTATCCAAAAACATCTAGGAAATTTTTATTCCTCATTATGTGACTCGTCTGATTCTGTGTGGATCCTGTTTACTTTCAAACTTTAGCCATCAGCACGGACCGCAAAGCCACCGTCTTGTTGTTGGTTATTAATCAGTGGCTATGACCCAGGCTTGTTTGTATAACACCGACCATATCTCATTCCCTTCTGACAGGGATGCCACATGATAAACAAAGTCTCATTACATTTCTCCCTTGAAGGGACACAAAAGCAAAAGTGAAGTATGAATTTCAAATGTGCTTTTACAGTTAATATAGCCAGCAGTAAAGGCAAAATAAACAATATATGCGTAAGGTAATAGGAAGAAGAGAGAAGATAACAATGTCTTGAACTAAGGTTGTGCTGGGTGTGTTAAACAATGTTTTTCCTTTGAGGGAATGAAGGGGGGCGAGAAAGAGAGAATTGGTCTCAGTGGCTCAAGGTTATGTTTTACACTCAAGCTTGTAATTTGTTTTTACAGTTTTACACAAGTTTGTCAGAATGCTTGTGCTCTCATAAAGTGTAATGTTCTGTAGCAAAATATAGTTATCAAAATATAGTGTCTGTCACGTGTATGTTCCTGTTTGCCCTTTTTTGGTCTTCCTGTTCCTGTCCTCATTATGTTTATTTGATTCCACCTGTGTTTCCCTTGTTTCCTCGTTATGTTGATTAATTCCCTTGTTTCCTCCGTTGTTACTTAAGCCCTGTGTTTTGATGTCTCGAGAGTCGGCTGTTAAATGTCATCCCAGAGTTCCTGTGTGTGTTATCATTTGTTCATTTGAATTAAATCCTAGTTGAAGAGTTCTCCTGCGTCTCCTCGTTCCTTCCACCCCGAGTAACCGTGACAGAACAATCGACCCCAACCTTTTTCCCCCGTTTTTTTCAAATTTTTTTGTTTTCCGTTTGTTTTTCCCCCGAGACTATGGAGGAATGAGCGATGTTCATCGCCGTGGCTCAGGCGAGCCCCGACCCTGTCAGCTACGCGAGGGCGTTCGTGCCGCTCGCCAGCTCCCTCGAGGGGGAAACCCTCGTGACGCTGTTCCGGGACTCCTCCGCTGGCCATTCCTCAGTCAAGCCTGCCGGCCGCGGCTTTCTCCAGCCCGCCGGCCGTTCCAAAGTCTAGTTCCGAAGATACTGTGGCAAGCCCGCCGGCCGAGAGCTCCCTCCAGTGCCAGCTCCTCGAAAGCGCCTTGCTGTGCCTGGTCCTCCAGAGTGCCCTCCAGTGCCAGCACCTCGTAAGCGCTTCCTAGATTCCCAGTTTAGCCCAGGGAGGGCTCCAGATCCCCAGTTAAGCCCAGGGAGGGCTCCTGATTCCTTGTTTAGCCCAGGAAGGGCTCCTGATCCCCAGTTAAGCCCAGGGAGGGCTCCAGTTCCCGAGTATAGCCCACGGAGGGCTCCAGTTCCCGAGTACAGTCCACGGAGGGCTCCTGTTCCCGAGTTTAGCCCAGTGAGGGCTCCTGTCCCCGTGCTTAGCCCAAGGAGGGCTCCAGTCCCTGAATCCCCTCCAGAGCGCCCTCAAGTGCCCGCTCCTCCAGAGCGCCCCCCAGGATTCCTAGTTCTCTCCAAGAAAAATGTTTTGGGGGGCCATATACCCGTGGCCGAGCCAGCTAAGGCCATGGAGGATCCGCCATGGCCTCCTGAGTCTCCGGATCCGCCATGGCCTCCTGAGTCCCCTGATCCGCCATGGCCTCCTGAGCTACCAGCTCCGCCATGGCAACCTGAACTGCCGGCTCCGCCATGGCCTCCTGAGTCCCCTGTTCCGCCATGGCAACCTGAACTGCCTGATCCGCCATGGTCCCCTGAGCTCCCTGATCCACAATGGCAACCTGAACTGCCTGCTCCGCCATGGCCCCCTGAACTCCCAGATCCGCCCTGGAGGCTCTCCTGGTCTCCGCCCTATTCCTGTCCTGCACCAGCCTCCTGGGTGCCCGCCCCCCTTCCCCGATGGTACTGTTAAGGCGCGGGACGCGCCATCCGTGAGGGGGGCGATCTGTCATGTGTATGTTCCTGTTTGCCCTTTTTTGGTCTTCCTGTTCCTGTCCTCATTATGTTTATTTGATTCCACCTGTGTTTCCCTTGTTTCCTCGTTATGTTGATTAATTCCCTCGTTTCCTCCCTTGTTACTTAGGCCCTGTGTTTTGATGTCTCGAGTGTCGGCTGTTAAATGTCATCCCAGAGTTCCTGTGTGTGTTATCATTTGTTCATTTGAATTAAATCCTAGTTGAAGTGTTCTCCTGCGTCTCCTCGTTCCTTCCTCCCCGAGTGACCGTGACAATTACGATGTAAAGTAACGTTTTTCTATTTTAATATACATTCAAATCTAATTTATTCCTGTGATGCAAAGCTG
>NW_015640468.1:1255130-1288797 GCF_001515625.1 Sinocyclocheilus rhinocerous
TGTCGTCATGTTCATTGTTTCCAGGTGTTCCCTCATTAGTTTCCTTGTCTACTTAAGCCCTGTGTTTCCCTGTGTCTAGCGTCGGCTGTTAAATGTCATCCCAGAGTTCCTGTGTGTGTTATCATTTGTTCATTTGAATTAAATCCTAGTTGAAGTGTTCTCTTGCGTCTCCTCATTCCTTCCTCCCCGAGTGACCGTGACAGTGTCAAACATTGACTTTTCAGTCATGAGAAATTTATGCTATTGTAGCGTCTGGACCAATCAGACACACCATTTTTCATTTGATTTAACATGATACTTATAATATATTTTGACAGAATTCTCTTATGCTTACCAAGGTTATATTTATTAGATCAAATATACAGTAATAATGTAAAATATCATTACAATTAAAAATACATGTTCAATATTTGTGTGAAATAATTTTTAAAGCAAAATTATTTAATGTTATTTATAATTTGATTATAATCTGATCATATGTATTTTAGGTAATTTAAACACAGAATTTTTAACGAAAATTTGTCACTGGTGATATTAAATCAATATATAAAAGTTGTCCCATAACTAGTAATATGGGGGGTTAAACAGAATTGAACAAAATCAACATTTTGTAAGTTGAGTAATCAATATTTTTATTTTTTTTAAATAACCCTGATTTAAAATGAAGATTTACACGTACGTACATGCATGTTTGAGCTAAAGAAACTGAACATATAGACTTTGCAGTTGTCTTTGCTAATTTCAGCCAGAAATCTCTAGAAAGCTTTCACTGTCAGGTGTGAGGAACTCAGTGCTACCATTGGCTCTGCATGCTCTCTCAGAGCATCGCTGCATGTAGCTATCGCTTTATCTCCCCAAAAGACTTAGCCTGGCAAATACACCCAATCATTTCCAATGCTGAACTCAGAATAGAAAAATGCTTGGGGCAATACGGACAAAGTTAATCCCGAATATTGTAAGGTGTAATTTAACATGTAACATTATAAGGTAATTTAACATGTAAATTGCACAAGTTATCTAATCTCAATACAACTTTAATGACAAATAGCAATATTTACATTTCTTGTTTACATTTTCCATTGTGCATAAAGTAAAGTGGATCATCATAAAATCATCATCTCTCTCATGTATATTGCCCCAGTTCCCTTTGCACACATATATGGGTGTATTTGTGTGCATGTGTGCACTTAGGCACTGCATGTTCTGATTATGAGCAGAAAGCTCATAAAGTCTTGCTTTTATTACTCGCACTATTATTACCTTCTTCTTCGGCCTGTTGTGACAGTAATGGTTGGCAGTGACTATAAGAGTGGACCTCCATTATAGCACAGAGCAGCGAATAAATACAGCACGGAGATACTAAATGCAAGGAATGGTTATGAAAGAGACCGCCATCGCTCAAACTGTCAGTCCGAATGCTGTTTTATTGGCACAGAAGATTTGATCAGGAGCTAGTGTAAATTTAGAAGCCACTATCAGTATATAAAACTGCATGACTATGTTATTCTGAACCTGCAGAGATTATGCTCTCATGCCACAGTAATCTTCTTTCTGCTATTTTGCAACTACCCTTTCAGACACAGTCACTGAATTTCTTTCAAACATTCAATTTTATGTGATTGAATGGGTAGCAAACCGTCAAACTAACATCCATGTTGTTGGATTTGATTATGCTGGCACCTTTTTTGAGGTGGTTTCTTAGTCCAAAGCACTACATTTGCTGTATTTTTGTGCACTTTCAGATGTGTTTGGCATACAGATCAGAATGGTTTGACTATGTAAAATGCTCATTTTGATCAAACACAGAATGCTTATCAACATTTTGTCATATGATTTGGTATTTCCTGTATATCCACAGTGGCTGTTATGCAAAACCACCTTATTTCTCTAATAAATATTGCAATATTCTATCATTGTCTTCATTAATTCTGATTGTGCAGCCTGTTTACATCATTAACACTTACAGAAATAGTTTAACTAGTTTAGTTTTGTTTTTCTTCAGAAGCTCCAAGAGACTGTGTGCACCCAACTTTGTAGAGAAACACAATTTCACAAAATGGAAAGATTACTACTTTAAACTCTAAAGCAAATTGAAAGGTGAAAAAATAATGGGCGATTTCTCACAGACCACTGTGCCTGAAAGGGTTCATCTAATTTATATTCTACTTTTTCTAGTCTTCTATTTATCAGCTTTTCTTTTTCTAGTGGCTTATTCTGTCGGAAAGTGTTTCGGCTAGCCAGGCTTGAGGGATTTGTCAAAAGAAATGAAAAAGAAAGTGAACAAGAAGGAGAGAAGATTCTCCTGTTAACAGAGTCTTCATCGCCACCTGAAATGACCCATGAAGAGAGTCTTATGTCATGTCATAAAAGGCTGTGTCATATTTCAGGCAGACAAATATTTTTCACCCTGGCCAGATATTTATCAAATTGAACAGAGTGTGAACCACAACATGAAGAGGCGCTCTGAGATCCTGAACTACTGACCCTTGTGAGGGGAATGTTTACAGGGGTGTTTTATGCAAAGCATTATGGGACATACAGCTGAAAATTAGTCCTTTGATCTGAATCGTTTAGTAGTAATTTAGTAGCAAGTTTTTATGGGAGCCCGATTCTGCCTATTAAATAAATAAATAATTGCAACTTCAGTTCTACTAATTGGGACTTTATATCTTAATGTGACTTTATATTTGTGTATAAATTTTTTCGTACTTGTGACTTTTTAAATCACAATATCATTTATTTATCTTGCAATTGTGATTTTGTTTTTTGTTTTAATTTGACCTTGTAACTCAGAATGTGATTTTTAACAAACTAATGTGTAAAATCTCAGCATGACTATATTTCACAATTGTGAATTTGTTCCATATAATTGTGACTATAAATAATATAAACTTTATATCTTGCAATTTTGACTTTTTTATTACAATCTTAGATTGTATCTTTTAAAGGGGTCATATGATGTCGCTAAAAAGAACATTATTTTTGTGTATTTGGTGTAATGAAATGTGTTTATGCGGATTAAGGTTAAAAAAACACATTATTTTCCACATACTGTACATTATTGTTTCTCCTCTATGCCCCGCCTTTCTGAAACGCGTCGATTTTTACAAAGCTCATCGGTCTGAAAAGCGAGGTGTGCTGTGATTGGCCAGCTATCCAGTGCATTGTGATTGGCCGAATACCTCAACAGTGTGACGGAAATCCTACGCCTCTTACCATACTGTTATGCCGTCTCCCGGCCTGAGCGATGAGACAAAAACATTAAAACCCATTATAAACGAGGCATTTGTTGCATCCAGTGGGGACATAATTACGGATTATAATGACTTATACTGTCTTTTTACGCGTTGCGTTGCATCACGCCACGTAGACATAAAACCATGTCTGCATTTGTGATTGGGGAAATGACAAACAAGCGCTACTCTACACTGCTCAAAACTCGCATTTGAATCATCAGTGGCAAGGCTTGAGTGAGCGGCGGTGGGCGGGCTTGAGAACGGCACGGCCGACGGATTCGATGAAGGAGTGGCCGGCGGGCTTGCGGCAACCACATGTGACGACCCCGGGCTGGACTCCGCTTCGTCCACGGTGAAAGCCGATCCGGAGATCCACAGCGCGAAGTTGATGTATTTCCTCAGCAACCAGCACGGATCAGCTCCAGGCATGACGAAGCAGATATCGTCCTCTTTTGGAAGACCAAAAAAAGTAGCTTTGCTTTCACAACGAAACACAGCATCTCCACGACATGGCACCAAAGACTTAAACTACTTCAGTCCGTGTGCATTGAATGTATTTAATACACGAGTTTCACAATTTGAGTTGAATTACTGAAATAAATTAACTTTTCCACGACATTCTAATTTATTGAGATGCACCTGTGCATACAATTATGCAACAGAGACATTAAATGCTACTTAACTCACTCCTTTGTGGAATTACACGATCCCCTAATATTTACACCATCGGCTAATGGAAGCTGGTTGTGTGTCCACATTTCCCAGCTGTGATGTTTTTATTTTGTATAAAGGAAGAAGGAAAATATGCAAACTCCAAACCTCAGCTGCTACTCACAGCAGGCCTTTCAAGACACAAAAATGGTATTATGTAACAAATTGGCAAGAAGATGGATCTGACAACCATGTTCAATCCACTATTTTCTGTAGTGCACATGAGATTCGTCATTTACTGCCCCCCACCCAATTCTGAATAAAAATGAGTTATTCTGGTTGTTCCAGGCTCTGTGAGGCTCTGATAATGTATTGGAGGCGATATTTCTGCACTCTACTGTCTGTAATGACTGCTGTCAGTGAATTAAACATTAAACGTAACTCATGCCAAGGTGAAAAATGCCTAGAGTGGTTTTTATTTCACTGGAATAATCACTTGCTCCTGTTTCTTTTTCCTAGAAAGGAAAAAGACTAATTTATCTTCATTATCTCCGTTTGTTAGGATAGGACAATATTTGGCCGAGATACAACGATTAAAAAATCTGGAATCTGAGGGTGCAAAAAAAAAAAAAATCAAAATACTGAGAAAATCGCCTTTAAAGTTGTCCAAATGAAGTTCTTAAATGCATATTACTAATCAAACATTAAGTTTTGATATATTTATGGTAGGAAATTTACAAAATATCTTCATGGAACATGATCTTTACTTAATACCCTAATGATTATTGGAATAAAAGAAAAATTGATAATTTTGACCCATACAATGTTTTTTTGGCTATTGCTAAAAACATACCCAAGCGACTTAAGACTGGTTTTGTGGTCCAGGGTCACATTTCTCCTTGTACATTGTTTGGAACATAATAATAATTCATTTAGTGATGGATTTTCTTAGTTTCATAAGAGATGGCAATGAAAAAGAAGCCAATATCAACAACAAACAGAGCAGTGCATTGCAAGAATGTATATATAATACAAAAATAAATTGTAATGAAAATATTGATGTTTACCTGAGATGATTGATGCCAGGCGAAATGCATCTGAATGTCGGTGAGGCGTCATGGGTTCGTAAGGAGATGGCTCATAAAAGTCCTCACCTAAAACAAACAAACAAACAACAACATAAGGCTATTAAAATCATGTTTAGCATTGTACATACTTTTTTTGGTGTTGAAAAAATAGAGTGTAAAATAGTGTGTAAAACAATATACATTATACAACAATAAACATTTCAAATAGCACATGGCATTTGTATGTTACATTGTTGTAACATGATCTCATTATGTCGTATGTTTAGTGCAGTGATTGGCACCCAATTATCATCTGGGAGAGTTTTGCATTTTAATCCAATTTTGTTTAAAAAAATAATGAGCCAAAAACAATGTTACATTCTCAGTTAGTATTGCTTTCATTCATCACATTGGAAATGGAAGGTCAAGTAGAGTGCATTGCATTGTGGGTTACATACTATGTACTTAGAGATTATTAATTTTAGAGGATAGTGTCGTACCAAATGGAGAACTTAATGTTTTATTACACAAAAGCATTTGCCCTTTTCCATTGGAAGGAAAACGTTTCAAATGCACCTCATGTTTTGCTGTTAGCTTTAGCTACACTACTTAGGAAAAGCTGCTGTCCAGCATTTCACACTTTTCCCCCCATTGAAGAAAGTACAATAATGAAGTACTGTACAATAATGCAAATGGTATACAATAGTGCAAAAGTATGTGAAATAGGACCCACCATGGACTTCCATGCAAAAAAAAAAAAAAAAAAACCTGCAAACTGTGCACAATACATGCTGCAAACTGTCCAAATACAAGTATGTAGAACTAATACAAGTTTGTTGCATGCTGTTTTACAGTCATAAAACTTCCCTTGTGAAAAAGAAGTACATTTTACATAGATACAAAAGTGAAATTAATGTATGTAAATGTTAATTACAATTAAATAAAAATGTATTAGTTTAAATTTATATTAAATGCAATTAGTTGAACTTTTTTGACCCACTTCAGTAGGACTTAAGTATATCTTTTTAAGTAATTTCAAAATGATTTCTCTAGTCTTTGAAATATGCCCAAAGTGTACTGCTGAATGTGCTGTTGAACATTTATGGTGAACTAGAATATACTTTAATTTAGTTTTTATTTACACTTCATATTTATATTAACACTTATGTCATTCAAATATATATTGTATTTTACGTGTACTGAAATGTCCTTCTATTTAATTCATATTATATTTTCTGCAAATTCAGTTTTTTTTATATATATACTTTAGATTTGAAGTACTGTACACTATAAAAGTGCACTTTCAGTACAATTAAGTGTACTTATTTATTTTTTTTTATTTTTTTTCACAAGGTTGACTATACCATATATCTGGTGAGGGAATTATGTAAAAGTGATTTCATGGCTGCTGTTTGTCATAAAAAGAACAGCGTCTCAAAAACGGTGTAAACTGCATATTAAACTGAACCGAATGCAGTTGAACTTTTCTGTTTTACTGAACATTCTGTGGATACTAGTTGTCAAATGAAGCTTTGTGCCTCTTGAACTGAGTTGGGAAGACAGAGAAAACTCTCAGCCTTGAGTGTGTGAAGCTTGTGCTTGTCAAAATTAAAAATTAGCCAGCCTCTGCCTGCAGTACTCCCTTCTGACGGTCTCTCTCGGCAGTTTTAATCCAGAATTTAAAATTCACAATAATTCCATGTGATTCATACACCTGCATAGTGGCGGGGAGCACTCGGGTCCTCTTTTCTGTTGGGGAATGTGGATCACTGGAGTATTTAATCTGTGTCAGTCTAATTTTATCATACCGTGAGCTCCACAGTCACACAGCGGTTTCTGAGGCGGATGGCCAATGCGTGGACATGCGTGTGCACATGTAGCGATGGAAGATGGCATATGTCTTCAGACAGTCCCTAACTCACATTAGATCACTAACATGGAACAGTGCATATTAAACATCACTCCACCTGCTGACCGAGTGTCAAGGACAGTTAGACAGACAGACAGCATGGCATGAATTACCCTAACTAAAATGAACAGACCACAGTATAAAATGTCTGGTACAGTTAAGTCAAAAAGCAAAAGCAGTTAGTTATACATTTAATAACATTTGAAACCTATTCAAATTTGTCATTCCAGTTATTAATTTAAAGGCATGAGAAAGATACTGCAGATGAACTGAAAATGTGAAAAATTAAAGGGTCAATGACAAATAAAACGTCAAGATCTTTTTCAATTTAATGACTCTAAAAATGTCATGTTATGTAACCACATATTAATCATTATTGTAATAAAAGATTTAAAAAAATGAATATTAATTCAGAAATTAAAAACATTAGTATAGTAAATAATTGATATAAAAATGTGTCTAGAATTTCTGAAGAAAACTTCAAGTCTTTAACCAAAAGTCAGACTTAACATGAACTCAAACATTTCTCATAAAAAAATAAAGGATCTGAGATGCTTTCCACATTCATTTCATATCCCATTACTCTTACAGCATGTCAGCAATGGTCTCATTTGTGTCTATTTCTATTTCTCCCTTAGTAATTTTACGAGAAGCATCGCAGAAGTTGATACTGCAGTGTTAAATGAGAACTCCATTATATATTCTGTGCTGTGACAAAGCAACCTCCTGGCGATCAGCTTTTCCTCTGGGACTCTTATTTTGTCCTCTTTGTTGTGACTGAATAGTTGTGTTTGAACTTTGACAACACAATGCACAGTGTGAAGCTGTTTTAAATAGCACTTACTAAATGCTCAGAACATATAAATTAGCATATGTCCTTTCCAGAGTGACATTTCAATCTAAATAAGAGCTCCATCTTTCACTCGCTCTCCCTTTGCCGATCCTTCACCTGCAATCATCGCAATGTGAAGTGAACTCTGATGGTCATTTGAAGAGACAGCCTATTACCTGAGTCCACAGGGAGTCTGTCTCTGTTTTTCCCCTCGTGTCTTTCTCCCTCTCACTCTTTCTTGTGCTCTGTCTCTTTGTCTCTGTTATGTGTCTGTCTCTTTTTTGTCAGTAAGCCCAGCTCAGGAGTGCCAAGGTGACAGCTGAACAGGCAAACGTTGTCTGAAGGTTTTCTACTAGAGAACACTCTGCGTCTCACTGTAGCGTCAGGTGAGAGATGCCAAACTGCTCTCGGCTTCCACAGCTGCACGCGGGAAATCTTGGCAGGAGTCTTAACATGAATTCCACAATGGATTTTTGGATTTCTTATTCAACACTGCAAGTTTTACAATGAGCGGTCGTAAAAGAGCGAATGGGGCAAATATAGCAGTGGTTTTCTCTGAATATCACACCACTATTTGGATAAAAAGTGTCTCCTATGCAGTCTCATTTTTTTTCTAGTGAGGATATGTAGTCTTCAACATATTGAGCAGCTGTTTTCTGTGCTTACAGTAAGTTTAAAGACATGGATGATCAGACAAGAACAGCACACAACAAGCATATAGCCTGCTTGTCTATTTGTTTACATTTCAAAACATCAAACATTCTAAACATATAGAATAATTTAATGATGTTAAATATTAGTAATGCCAATATGTCATAAACTACTTGAATAATTTACTGTAAAGAAAAAAATTATTTGGTTATACTATCTTTTGGGAAAACAAAATGTCCTAATGAGTATACATTTACAGAAAGAAAACTTACCTAAAGGCCATTCAGAGCCTTTTAGTTGATACTTGAGTTTTAGTTGATAGCAAATAAACTATGACATTTTAAGTAAAAACTTGGACTTGTAAGTTCCTTTTAGATAAGTATGAGTTAATAAGGAAATCTTAATCAATCAATCAATCAATCAATCATTTCATGTAATAATTTTACTGCAAAACTTTTTAAATTTTTTTATTATTTATTTATTTTTTTTAATCAAAAGGATGTGAGACTTGACAAAATTGAGATGCGTATTCTGTGTCAGAGACATGTGAACATGTCTGTCAGCAGCTTTTCACTCTGGAACCAAAACCTTTCTTCTCTCTGTATTTCTATGACCAACTATACAGCAGCAGAAGCCTACAGCTGAATCTTCACTTCAAATATTAAGGTGATAAGTCCTCTTTCAACAGATCAGCGGATAAGGATCTGCCTTTTGGAAATAGTTCTCCCAGAAATGAAAATTCTTTCATCTACTCACTCTTGTGACAGTTCAAACCTACATATGACTTTATTTATTCAAAGAAACCAAAAGTTGAACTGTTGAATTCATTAACACGATCTGACACACACACACACACACACACACACACACACACACACAAAAGTGCTTTATCGGTCATTTTAGAGATTGACAGTTTATACTGTACACTACCATCAAAAATATTTTTGAAAGAAGTCTCTTATGCTCAAGGCTGCATTTTTTTTTATTAGAAACACAGTAAAAACTATAGAAGCGTGTTTCTGCCATGGGATAGATAGATAGATTGATAAATAGATAGATAGATAGATAGATAGATAGATAGATAGACAGAGCAATTACCTGTTTATTTATTTTAATTTATTTATTTATTGTTATTCTGTGACTGACACAAGCTTCCGTACTGAAATATTGTGAAATATTATTTTAATATATTTAAATGATTCTATTTTAATATATTTTAAAATGTACTTTATTCTTGTGTTGCAAAACTGAATTTTCAGCAGCCATTACTCCATTCTTCATGGTCACATGATCCTTTAGAAATCATTCTAGATTGCTGTCTGTAAAAGTCTGCACTGTCACTTTTAATCAGTTGGTCCTTGCAATTGTTTTCTGGTCAAAACTCTGTATTTAATGGAGAGAGCGATTTAGTACAAAACAAACTGCATCTAAACATGGATTTTACATGATACAGGTGAGGCTCATCCTGTGCTTTGGGTTCCCTGTGCTGTTTTGTCATTCCTTGCTTCAAGATATGTAAACCATTAAAAAAGAGCTCAAGTTCTGAGGTGATGAAGATTCATATATGAAATCTCTCCTGCTCAGGGAGCAACCACTTTGATGGATCGGCTGCTCTGTTGAAAGAGGACTTCGCCTGTGTAGTTAGTCGTAAAAATACAGAGTGAAATTTTTAGCACAGAACAAAATGATGATAGCAGCAGAGCTCCCAATCTGCAGCTAAATCACAGTTTGTTACGCTTCACTGATGCATGCTGGATAATTGCTTTTGTATAATTGTTTGTGAAGGACCAGAGAATGAGGAGCCGCACCATTATCCTTAGACATTCAAAACATGTGTGACCTCTACGACATCTCCTGACAACGTTTTCAAATAATGCCACACCATTAGACTCTGTAGACCCTTTTCATACAAATACGGTAATGAGTTGATACTAAAACAACAGATTTTCTTGGTACAACCTTGTATGTTTAGCTGTAATCCATTTCTTTTTCTCAACTTCATTGGCATAAGAATGTAGTTAACACTCCAACAGTTGTCCTTAAGCGACACATTTCTCTTCAGTGCTGTCACCACCGCCTTTGTTCACAACATTGATGTTAGGAACACAAACTGTGTCTAATAAGCCCCGGCTATCCTGTTAATACTCCATTAGGTCAGCAGGAAACAAGTAATTCAAGCAAAGCAAGCACTAATGTCTCTAAAACATCAGCCAAGACATTCAATATCAGCTTGACTAAACAAGACCTTTGATCCAGTTCCAAAACTGACACAGGATACAGAAACAGACTGAGATTCAATCCACAATGTCCAATAGTTTATTTTAGAGACATCCTGTTGGGATACTTACAAAGTTCCTGAATTTACATAACCTTTGTGTGTGTGTGTGTGTGTACTGGTTTATATATCCTGGTGGGGACTTAAACCTGACTACACACAGACTCATGGGAACTCGTGTCACGGTGGGGACCTAAATTGTGATCCCCACGGGTACAAAAGCTTATAAATCATACATACAGAAGTTTTTTGAAAATCTAAAAATGCAGAAAGTTTCCTCTGAGGGGTAAGTTTAGGGGTAGGGTTGGTGTAGGGCAATAGAATATACGGTCTGTACAGTAGAAAAACCATTACGCCTATGGAGAGTCCCCACAAGGATAGCTGACCAGACTGTGTGTGTGTGTATGTTTGTTTATCCCAGTGGGGACCTCAACCTGAATGCACACTGACTCATGGGGACCCGTGTCACTGTGAGGACCTAAATTGAGGTCCCCATGGGGAAACAAGCTTATAAATCATCACATGTGACCAGGACGGAGAAATGAGCGATCTCTTATGTAAACAGATGCCTATGAAAAATAATACGATCATCAGCAATAGACAGCATATAAATGAAAACTGCATAATTTTACAGAGTGAAATGTTGATCCAGGAAGTGGTCTATGTCTGTGCAAGCTTTGGAGGTGTTGATGGAAGCGATTTACTGGATTTATGCTTTGATAATCGTACTGAATATTTTCCAGATATAGTTTTTGATAAAAATTCGATTTTCTCACCTTTTTGCTCAAAATTATGCATTTTTACGAAACCTACCTATATTCAAGTGTTGATAAAAAAAATTATGCTTTAAGCAAGAATAAAACAGATTTTTTTGTTTAAAAGTAGAGGCTCTGATCTTTATTTTGGTGTATTGCATATTCAAATATTCATACAGCAAAATATACTGGAGGCCATCAAATTTTCCCGACTTATCACTATACAGATTATAGGTAAAATCTGAAGCAAAACCAGTTAAGAACCACTGAGCTGAGCACTAAGCATATGAGACAAGGGAGAATTTTCTCTAAATTGCACTTGTAAGGAACTTGTAAGCTTATATTAATACAAATGTCAGAAAAGTCCTGTGAGACGACTGAAAGAACCACTATCATAGCTGCATTAATGCCTATTGTGTGTCACATAAAATCTGTACATTAATTAAAGAAGCAAACCTCTGTTTATCAAGAGCATTTAGGCACTTCAGCCAAGACTCCTCTAGAGAAATCAAGATGGTAATTAGGAGGTAAAGATCAGAGAGTTCTTGAGGAATAGTGGAGCCGCAACATTTCTACTGCAACACACAGTGCAGAGTGACACTAAAGAACTGCATCAATAAACACAGGTGAAAATACTTTTAAACTATTTTTGTGATTGATTCATACCCAATAGTTCAAAACCATATCGTGTATTGCCTCATGAGACAAGCAGTCATGAATAAGACTTATACTTCACAATGAGTAAGGTATTGCGGTATCTTTTCAAAGGATTGCATAGTGTTTCCCAATCTTTTTTGTCTTCCTAACCCAAATGTCTTCACAGAGCCTTCAGTAAGGCTCCCGTTCCAAAATCAGAAATGTGTTCCTTTAAACCCTTAATATATAATTTTTTATTAAAGTGACCAAACAAGATTACATTTATAAACAAAAAGCAATCAATAGCAGGCATTGTCTTGTAAAATAAGCAGGTTTTTAATGTTTTGAGAGTTTTGTTGTACATGAAAAAAACTATATATATTTAAATGTCACACTAATTATTGTGTATAAGTACTTCAAAAGTGTATTCATCAAACTGATTTCAAAATTATACCACTGTTTCCATTTGTATCGAAAATGTATATGCATTACCTCTGATTAGCTAAACCTCATTAAGGATGGAACTGCATCATATTCAATAATAAATTATAGATTTATGAATTACCTCAACAATACCAGGGCCTTTACATTCTTCCAGAGAGATGAGGATTAAATTGGAATCTCACACCAATGTCCCCTTTTCTGTTTACAGCAAACAGAGGCAAATGAGAGATTTGTGAGAGTGTGAGGACAATTATCAGTCTCTGTGCGGCTGACATGTTTGAGCTCATTTAATTTCACCGGGCCGCTCCTCCTGTTCGTCCCAGTGATCATTTTTTACACCACCCCGATTCATTCACAGCTGGGGTATTAATCAAACTCAAGTCTGAATATACCTGAGATACAGTGGGTACGGAAAGTATTCAGACCCCCTTAAATTTTTCACTCTTTGTTATATTGCAGCCTCTTAGCTCACTGAAAAAGAAGCTATTTGATCATGAGAACAAGACCAGAAAAAAGAAAAAATCCCAAAAGTCTAATTGAGATGCTCACTGCTTTTATGCCTTTCTCTTCCGGTCTTAGTTTCATGCTGAAAAATTCTTTCAAAATGACGTGCTACAATAGGCAAATATGCCGTTGATACCCAAATCCAGTATAATTTGATCGATATATTTTTTTTTTGTCACGGAATGTAGTTTTAAGAGGTTTTTAGGTGATAATGTAGTTGTTTAGACTTCAAATATGCAGTTTGTTAATAAAGATAACACCTATTTGAAAATTTGCTTTGCCGTTTTCGGAGATGTGAGCTCCAGGGCGTCAGCGGCCATTCAGAGCTCATGAACCCGCCGAGAGCAGCCTCACCTAGGCCAGATTTCTGGAATTTTCCGCTGGCTCTGAGTAGTTAAACATGTGATATAATTTGTTTTGGCTAATCCTACACCACGCCTAAACTTAACAACTAGCTTTCTAAATATTAATAAGCAGCAAATTAGGAATTTAGTGAGGCAAAAGTCTAAAACCCATTGACTTTTTATTCATTTTAGTTTTAGTTATTTAGTGCATCAAGTTAAACTAAACGAAAATGAACTTATCTAAGCAAATATCTGAAATTAAGTAAGTTTAAATTTGCTTGATATTTTATTTTGTTTCAATTAACGATTTTTTTTCCCCAAGTAAATTTATTTGTTTGTTTGTTTATTTATTTATTGGTTTTAGTTAACCACAATTATATACATTGAGGGTGGGGAAAATCAAGACCATCTTGATTAACATGCTTTATTTATTCATGGTATTTTCATTTCATTAGTATGCAACTCTGGGGCATATTTAATCATACTCTATATGCAATGGTGAATTAAAAATGAATAATATTGTGAAAGCACTCAATCGGTTATTAGTGGGGAAAAAACCTAGGCTCACAAATGTCAAAACAGCGTTTTTAATAAATAATGTTTTACTTCAACAGCGTTGTAGGTAGTGTTTACACAAGTACCATTTTACATGGTTCTTTTGGAAAGAGTAAATAATGGATTTGGCTGCATTTGCTGTTGTTTTTACAAACTCAAAACAGTTGTTGCATCGTGAGACCAAGTACTTTTAGACCTTTGATATGATTGACAGCTAGTGTTTAACATTGTTACCTGCCAAAATACAAACAGCACAACAGCATTACCTCGCGATTGAGACTTTTGTAATAGGGCCATATAAATAAAAAAGAGAAAAACATAAACAATTCAGCTATTCAAAACCATAATTAGGCCACCTACTAACATCTACATTTGGCCAGCAGGTATAATTCAGTTGGGTTTCAATGCGTCTTTCAGAGCAGCATGTTAATATGCTGATTTCTCGTTTGTTTTCTAAACATTTTCATTTTTTTCCACATTCTTTTTTTTGGGGGAAAAAAGGAAACATGCTTGCTCAAATGGGAGTTGCATAGTGAGGTGAAGAATAACCCTCAGCATATTGCAGAATAATTGCCTTTTTCTTTCATTACATTTTCTAAGAGCACATCCATTTCCAGTTTAATGGAGCTAAAACAATCCTCTACCTGTGAGCCTATATTCCTCCCAGCAAGACTGCTTGTCCTTTTTGCCTGGCAACCATGTTCACTCATGTTGTGGTGGCATTTGTTCCTCAAACTACATCATTCCAGATGAGTGGGACTATTGAACAGCAGGAGGGAGATTCTCTGAAATGGAAAGTGCCAAAAGGCATAACTGAAATAGGAAATCTTAAGTGGCAAACAAGAAGCATTCCCATCTCATCTCTATGTTGAGGGCATGGGTGGATATCATTGTTGTTGTTGTTTTATTCATTCAGTCATGTACAACTATAGGTGATTTGACAGATAAAGTTCTTCCAATTGTCTCAGTCATTAAATACACTACTAGTGTACATTACCGAGCATGTGTTTTGCAGCTGCCTTAAAACTGCTTTATTCCAAACGGCATAAATGTTCATAAACAGTGTGTGAGATCTGCCTCTGTCCACCCTGCTGAAAAGACCAGGGGCCTGTTCTTTGTATGCTGCTTTTTTATGTAACACATTAAGGATAATATGACGTACTGCAGATCATATAATTGTGCTAATTCATCTCTGTATAATTAGGCTTTGATTATAGTATCTGGATTGAATAACACATGTCTGAGATAATGACACATTCCTGTGTTTATTGAAACAAGCGTATGTATTGATACTCGAAACCATGATCACAAATGCAGCAATTGGTCAAGACCAATATAATGACGTCATATATATATATATATAAACACTACCCCACTACCGTTCTAAGGTATGGGATATTAAAAAAAATAAAAAAACTTTTTTTGGGGGGGAAAGAAGTTAGCGTTTTATTTAGCAAGGATGTATTAAATTGATCAAAACTGACAGTAAAGACATTTAAAGGCTGCTCTTTTAAACTTTTTACTCATCAAAAAATATATAGTACTACAGTTTCCACAAAAATATGAAGCAGCACAACATAATAATAGAAAATGTTTCTTGAGCACCAAATCAGCATCTTAGACTGATTTCTGAAGGATCATGTAACACTGAAGACTAGAGTAATGATGCGGAAATTTCAGCTTTGTATCTAAAGAATAAATTACATTTTAATTTTAAATATTAAAACTAATATTAAGTATTAAAACTAATATTAATTTAAAAATTTTAATAAAAAATGTTAATTTAAATTCTAATAACATTTCACATTATTACTGTTTTTACTGTATTTTTAACATGGCCTTGGTGAGCATAAGAGAATTCTTTCTAAAACATTAAGAAAATCTTACCGACTCCAAACTGTAGAACAGTTTATTGACCAGTTTTAATAATGAACACCAACTGGACCAGCACTTAATAAGAGCTAACCAGCATAAACTAGTCTGGATAATGATGTTGGTTTAAGCTGGTCTTTTCAGCAGGGAATATAATATGTCATTCTATCTTTGACTGTAGGTTTGCAGTGGCTGCTGATTTTGGATGCACAGTGCTGTACAGTCATAAGGTATTTCCCCAGTCTAAGCCCTGGCATTTTCACTCCAGCTGCTCAGAGTCCCAGCACAGCGCCCAGACTGTTTTAACATTACACCTAGAGCCTCATCAATCTTACAGTACTGTCTTGCTGCATCTCCGCTTACAGTAATGGAAATCATTAAAAAGGGATTCACAAGAAGATACAAGTGCTGTGCCTGTCATCGTATTTCTTCTCCGCTGTATACACACAAACACACGCACTGAAATGTTTCTAGGGAAAATGTGGGGTGTGTGTGTGTGTGTGTGTGTGTGTGGATGTGGGTCCACCCGGCTGGTTGGCAGTTTTAGAAACCGTCTGTGATCCAGTGTAGAGCTATTGAGCTGCCCTAGAGCCAGTGCTGATGATTTAGTGGCTGTGGCCGAGGGGGGTAGGAGCAGAAGGGAGGGAGTAGAGGACAAATAGAGCAGGTGGGGGTGAGGCGTCCTATCGCCTCCCTGTGGCCAGCCTGTCGTTATAAAAGTGGATGACTGAGGTAATATACTTTGACTGCTGCTATCGGTCATAGAGTTAATAGCTAGATTCTGGGGAAAGATACTTTGCGCTTGGTGTTGGTATCATAGCTCCAGAGAGCCTACGTACAGTGAGAGAAAAAATGCAGGAAAGCAATACTGTATGTTTTCTTTTTTTTCCCCCTTTTGCTTGCTATGGTTCTATTGGGAAAACCACAGACCCTCTAGGGTTTGAACTCACAAGTCTCCAGCTGTCAGGGTTCCCATACATTTTAATCAATGAATTTCCATGATTTTTTCAGCGGTTTGTGATGGATAAGGATTTTTAAAAATCATTTTATAGAGACTGCACTCACAAAGAGCCATTTCTAAGCTATTAAATATTCAGTCAGCATAACTAGAAAAATGTATGTTCGTTATAGAGATTTCCATAACCTTCACTTGACTTGTTAAGATTGTATTAATTTTCAGGTGCAGAAATGACAATTTTCTAATTCTTTGATATGTAACATGTACCAGTATTTGGTCCCACTTTATATTAAGTGGCCTTAAAGGGTTAGTTCACCCAAAAATGAAAATTCGGTCATTAATTACTCACCCTCGTGTGATACTGTCTAAAAAAACAACAACTCAGAATTGTGATATAACACGTTGGGTTTCCATGTGTAATGGGGACAGTCCATAGGTGTATCGTGGTTTTTCACTTTTTTTCACTTATTAATATCTTGAAATATTTTGATTTTGTTTTAATGATGTTTAAATATTTGTACTCAAATAAGACAAAGAATGCTGATTAAAAAAAACAAAACAAAACAAAAAAAATATTGCATGTGACTGTGGGATTACATTTCCTATGCCATTACATTTCCATTGCTATCTGGGAACCTTGACCTTGAAGGTGCGCTCAGTGCTTGTGGCTGGACCTTGCTGCTAAACTCACACAGCTTATTCACCTGCTCAGGTACCTGTCAACCTCACAATACAGTGACCTTGAAGCAAAAGTCATCCATCTTTCACTTTCAAATTAAATTTTAAAATGAACTAGAGCATAAGTCTCATAAACAATATTTAAGAAGACATGAGATGTCATTCCATCTAGTCTTGGATGTCCTCTGTGGCGATGGATCTATTATATAGACCAGCGGGTTATATGAAATTAAAGACATTTAATTTACAAGATGTGATGCAGTCTCCTCGGGTAGTTATTACATACGTAGAGAATCCAGAGTATCCATGGGAAGTCTAAGTCTGAGGCTGACATTTCAATTGAACAGAAGTCAACTTCCATAAAATAAAAAAAGATCAAAGGATCACAATTTATTTTTATTAATAAGTTTATTAATTGTATTAATAATTTATTAATATTTTTTATTCTTCCAGAACTGTATACATCATTCAAATTAAAGGGATAGTTCACCCAAAAATAAAAATTTGATGTTTATCTGCTTACCCCCAGGGCATCCAAGATGTAGGTGAGGAGGGGCGCTGAAATAGCCAGGGCTGGTGGCGAGTGATGGGGCACACCTGAACCGAATGGAGCCTCATCACCGCCGCTGTTTAAATGCCAAACGCGCCTCTCCTCGGGAGACCGGTCAAAGTAATCATAAAACTTTTAGCCTTAGATTTTAGCCTTTGAGGCCCTTTGGAATCATGTTATGCAAAAATATATTTTAGCATAATTTTTTCATCCATCAGTCCCTAAAAACTGAAATGCATATTTATCTTGATATATATATATATATATATATATATACTTATTGTTTGTCCAAACAGTGGAAGACAGATAAATAGTTTCCAGGCAAACTTGTTAGAAAACAATCATAATTTCTGCAATTCCATTTACACACAAATGACACTGTCAAAATTGTAAAATATTATATTGTAATCATTATGAGCACAAGCTGTAACACACTTGTACTAACCAGATAACATGTATTTGTTTCTTTAATTCTCTATAGGTTTCTGCCATCTCTAAGTTTGTCATGTTTAGTAGGGCTGTGCGATTTGGGGGAAAATATCAAATTGCGATTTTTTTTTTTTTGACAGATTTTGCGATTGCGATTTGATTTGCGATTTTAAATTTTTAAATTTAAATTTGCAAAGTCAAGCTTCAGCTCAATATTGTCAATAATGTGCAGCACAGTATGGGTATCATTACCCTGCTGAAAAAAACAATAGAAACCATCACAGAAATTCTTATAGTTTCCATTAAACCATTACAAAATTCCTTTTTGTTTTGGGCATTATTCCAATAGGAATTACTGTTGTTCTATTGGTTGCCATCTACCAGATTACATCCCACCACTAGAATCCATCACATAGACACCACATTATAGGTTACATTAAAACCAATACAATTCCCATTATAACCCTGAAATCCATAAAAAATTTTTATTGTGTTTTGGGAGGGGTTCTACTGTTTTTTTTTTTTCAGCAGGCAAGATTATAATGGTATAACTACTTTTACAGAATTAACTTAATTACTGAATTTCACAGAAAATATTTGTTTATTTTTTATAAATAAAGAACTGTATTTCTTAAGTCAATTATTAAAGTATTACATATGTTACGCAGTTGGCTAGAGCAGTGCTGATTGGGGAGAACGGAGGTGCGCTCACTCTTCCACAGGGCAAGTATGATTGCAACTCAAGGCAGGCAGTCATGCATATGCTCTGGAACAGAGTAATATCGCGTCCACATCGCAACGTCTCAAATCGCGATTTCGATCCGATTTCGATTAATCGCACAGCCCTAATGTTTAGCAGCACTTATATAATAATTTAATGTACCATTTAGCAGTCTCTCTTAAGTTCTCAACTTTGAAGAACAGTATGATCTCAGTAACTCCCCTAACCCTATTTGTCTGTATCTTAAGACAGAATCTCCTTCAGGTATAAACTCAGATCACAAGCCTTTCCTACCGCTCAGTGTCTTTAGCTTTCCCTATGGTAAAATTATTTACAAAGTGTTTGTCTTTGGTTAGGCAACCAAGGGAGCTTGTGTCAAAATCAATTAGCATTCTGTTAAGTTAAACCTGGTTCACTGCACAATGGTTCAAAATTTATTACGGCTGACTCCGTGCCATACTGACAGTGTCCACAAGTGCACAGCTCAAGCAATGGCATGTGATAAAGTGTCACTAATGCTGTGTTAGTAAAGTACTACAGTTCAGGGAGTACTCAATCAACATTCAGTCTTAAGCCTGCATTTATTTCATCAAAAATACAGAAAAAAAAACAGTATTATTCAGCAAGGATGTGCTAAATTGATTAAAATTGATAGTAAAGGCTTATATTGATGTAAAAGATTCCTTTTTTATTTTATTTTAAACAACTTTTTAATCATCAAAAAATCCTGAAAAAAAATATCACAGGTTATAAAATAAATATTAAGCAGCACAACTGTTTCTAGCATTGATAATAAAGCAGCATATGTGATTTCAGGATCAGGATCATGTGACACTGAGGACTGGAGTAATGACTGGTGAAAATTCAGCTTTGCATCACAGAAATAGATTATATTTTAATGTATAGTTAAATAGAAAACCATTATTTTAAATTGTAATATTTCAAAATTTTACTGTTTTTTTTTTTTCTTTATTTTTGATCAAATAAATGCAGGCTTGATGAACATAAGATACTTCTTTCAAAAACATAAAAAAATGTGTCCAAACTTTTGACTGGTACTGTATAAATATAAATATGATGAAATGTTGTATAAATAAAAATGTTAGGAATCATTTGTTTCAAGTGCTTTTTATTGGGGGTGGGGGGCCTCCAACATGAATTTTGCCTAGGGCCTCCAAATATCTAGAACTGGCCCTGGTCTTACACAATGTAGCACTGTAGTGATGACGTGTTTTTGAAAGCCAAGCCAGAAGTTAGCATCAGGGTAGTTTCCTCGACAAAAACCCAACAGGATTTGTTCATGGTCTTTTGGATTATTACAGAAAATAACTTCTGTGACCAACAACGTTTATGATTCTTACATATTCTGTTAAGCATTGTAATCATCATAAATTTGTGAAGATTACACAATTTTTATGAATTTTAGAACCCTAAATACAAGGGGCAGCAAAGAAAACAGCTAAATGTAGGCTATAAACAAACTACACCACTGTCACATGACCAATAAGCTCCCTCTTTCAGTTTTTATTTAAAAACATTTCTCCTGAAATTTTGAGTTAGAATAGTTTGCAAGAGTGCGATTATAAACGCAACGAGGCTGTAAAAGTGGAGCTGTGAGTAGACGAGTCTTCCTGTTCTTCGTGTTGAAGCCTCGACAACATCTTAAGTGTCATTTAGCCAGAGGCGGACAAAGTACTCAACTCCATTACTTGAGTGAAAGTACAGATACTGCTGGTCAAATATACAGTTACTGTCCGCCTCTGCATTTAGCTACTTGTTAGCAACAGCTTTTTCAAGTAAATGCTTTTTAAAAAAATCACAAGGGAGTACTACTGATGTATTTTATGTCGTATAATAAAACATGAACATATCTTGAGCTTGTGTTAACCACATGCCATATTTCAGGCATTTAACCAAAATCCATTAATAAAACCCATTGACCTCAGGATGATGGAACCGGAAGCGCTAAAATGCTAACTTATTTCTGGGTTTTGGCTTACAAAGATACATCACTCGTGCAGCACTCTATTTAGATTATCAAGTAAGTTTGTCTCATTGTAAGCAATTTGAAAATGGTCATTTGCAGGTCTGTAAAAGTAATAAAAAAAGAATGGAAATCTCGATAATGAACATTAATATTAATAGGCTATAAATTGCTCTTTGTGACTGTTAAATCTTTGTGTTATTCCTTATCCATCACAAAACACTTAAAAGTCATTGGAAAATCATAGAAATTCATAATGGCTGGTTAGCATGGGTGAGACACATTCTGGGGGCCATAAAAACATCTTAATTGATAGCCAAAGCATTCATGATAACATAAACATATTTGCAAGAAACTCATACAAGAAAAATATTTTCTATATTGTGGTGCCATCAATTAATCAACATTATCATTATGCCATTTTCCTGCTTCAGAGCGATTAGCCACATGGCATTTATGCTTAGGTGATTGGCGTGTACACTACAGCTTCATGCCTATGAGAAAAAAAATTCTAATTCAAGTTTACTTCCATCAAGAGACGAATGGAAATGCTATTGGATAGCGTTCACTCGACTGAGTAGGTATGTGAGGTCATTTGGAGATAGTTAGACTAGCTTTCTCTGTATGCAAACATCACTCTCCCTTGTGTATTCACACAAGAAAGGTATTCACGATAAACCACAGAGGCAGAGAACAGAGCTTGCATAACCTTACATAGCAACAGGGAGCTTTTCACCGGTACCGTTGAACTGCTCACACATATTCATCCTACAGAGGATACACAGCCTTGAAACACTGGAGCCTTTAAATGAAATCTAATACTATTCCCATATCAGGTCATGCCTCTGTACTGCTTTTCCACCTCTCCTTTGCACACATACCACAGAAAGCAATTACTCTTTGTCAACTATCTAATCTATTGTTATGATGTTGGTGGAGAATCGAATGAATTCGGCTCTCAAGACCCAAAGGTAAACAGCACACTTCCCTTTTGCACCGGCACGGAGTGTTCTCATGCCTATTTAGGCTTAGTTGATACAATGATGAATGGATGGCTATAGAGATGACTAGATGGAGAGTGAGAAAAACAAATAATGAGTGAAATTTGACAAATGTGCACATATTCTTTTCAGCACTATGTTCAAACAAAGACATTTATGGTAAAGCAACACCTCCGGGCAGCTATTCTGCAGGTAATATATTTGAATTCAGCAATCAAATCTGATAACAATGGTATCATAAATTGATTCATGAAATCAGTGATAATAGGTCTCCCATTAGTTTTTCTACAAGTGGTCCATCTCCACCCTTTTATAATGTCTCTGATTTAGACTACATTTATCCACCCCTGTGCATAATGCTGCACCTGCCTGCAATTTCAGCATGTTTTGCATGCTTTGCTCTGCTGGGAAATGCGCCTGTTAAGTCATGGCAAAAAATAAGATTTATAAAATACATTCAGCAGAAAATCAGCTGCTGTAATGATAACACTAAGCTACAAAGTTCTTAAGTGGGACAACAAAACTGTTTATCTAAATAATTCCAAACTGACATGGGAAATCTGCAGATAAACACACAGAACCTAAAAGATTGGATTCATGTGAACTACTATGAAAACATGCAAGTTGTTGTACCTTAAAATGACCCTTCAGTGGTGTAACCTAATGTAGTCACCTCAAATTAAACAATGTTTTACTGTTCAAAAGCTTGAAATCAATATTTATTTAAAGAAATCATTACTTTTATTCAGCAATGATGGATTAAATTGATCAAAATCACAGTTACGTTGTTACAAAAACATTCTATTTCAAATAAATGTTGTTCTTTAGATCTTAAAAAAAAATATTTAAAAAAAAAAGCATCACAGTTTCCACAAAAATATTTGGCAGCACAATGCACAACTGTTTTCAACACTGATAATAATAAGAAATTAAGAAAATTAAATTGATTTCTGAAGGATCATGTGACACTGAAGACTGGTGTGACGGCTGCTGAAAATTCAGCTTTGCCTTTCTTTATAAAAACAGAAAAAGAGAAAACACTTATTTTAAATTGTGGTCCCACTTTATATTAAGTGTCCCTAATACCTAGTGTACATAGTAACTAGATGTGTACGTAGTATGTAACCACAGTGTAAGTACACATTAGTACATCATATCTACAGCTGTAATGTTTGTGTAACTACACATACGTAACAACCCACTGAATGGTATGTGCAAATACAAATGTGTAACAGGACATTGGTAACAACACTTTTTGGTAATTAAAGTACAAATGTGTAACAGATCTAACAGCACTTTTTGTTAAAGAAAGTGTTACACTTTATATTAAGTAAACAATTGGATTTACCATGTAATTACTCTGATGTTACACAGCAGTGGCCAGCTTTACCAAAAAGTGCTGTTAGTCCTGTTACACATTTGTACTTTAATTACCAAAAAGTGTTTTTACCAATGTCCTGTTACACATTTGTACTTACACAAACTATTTGGAGGGTTGTTACATGTGTGTAGTTACATAAATATTACAGCTCTGGATACTATGTACCAATGTGTACTTACACTGTGGTTACATACTACGTACACATCTAGTTACTATGTAAGTACACAGGTATTAGGGCCACAATATAAAGTGGGACCATAATGGTAATAATATTTTTTAATTAAATAAATGCAGTCTTGTTGAGCATAAGAGACTTTATTAAAAAAATAACTCAAATATATTATTATAATATTTAATTATTTAATTATTTTTTATAAAAAAATATAATTTATTTTATATTTTTTATTATAGGAATAAAAATGAATACAATTAAAACATTTAATTGTGCCATGTTGCTAGATGAAACACATTCAGGTTAAGTTTTTTTTTTTTTCATTGTAATGATGTAATATTTTCATACTGTAAACAATCCCCATCAAATAGATTTCGCTAATATTTGTATTGTAAGCTTGCATTGAGGTACGATCTCTGATATAATGGAATAGGACAAGAACAGTGCACAACTAGACAATAAGGGATGCATCTTCATCTCATAAACAATCTATAACAACATCTTGTTAACAGTATTGAGGGAGTAGAGCCAATAAGCTCTGAACGCTCTGCTCACATGGGGGATGGTACTGTATGCATGACTGCTCAAAAGGAGGTCAATCAATCGGTTTGACTCTGCACAATTCACTTTGCATCTGCTTGATCAGTGCAGACATAAAGAATATTCCATAACCACAGGGCACATGAGCCATACTACCAAAACAGAATGAATCTGTAAAAGCACTGGTAACTACTGTATAACTACTCAAGAGTGGCTGCAAGGGACATCAATGTTTCTTGCAATTCAGCTTTAGATCAGATGCAACAGATCAATTGGTGACATTGCATTTCGCATAACCAGAGGGAACGACACATTGTGCGTTCATCACAGTGAATGTGCTCAGCTAACTGTGAGTTGAGTCAGACTGCTACATCCTGGTATTGAATGACTCCTCTGTTCAGGCCCAAAATGATTTCCAACCAGCCTTATTGCAGTGCTTTCAAATGTATGGATAGTTTGACAGTGTAAAAAAATTGAATATATGAAATCATAATATATTCATGAAAAAAATGCATCAGTGAGAATATTGGAAACACTCTCATGCATCAAAATCCAGCTTGACTACAAATCAGAAATTACATTCCAGCCGAAAAAGTAATGTTTAGTGAATATCAAAACTAAAAAAAAAAAAAAGATGCAAACTGGATTGTGTTTGCTTTAGAGCATAAGACGAGCTGCATCACATTGAGGTGTTTAGCCAAAGCTGATCAAGTCATATATATTCAGCTCATGCCAACATGACACCACAATGCTGCATCCTCACCTTCCTCCCGTGTCCGCCCGCGCCGCATTACTTCTGGCTGTTACACCAGCGAGGAGTAATGTCAGTACACAAGGACAGTTTTCTCTCATTCATGGGCCTGACAGCACTACCAGCTAATGCACATCCCATCCACTGCTACTGGACTCTACTTTTCTCAAATTGTACTGTATATATGAATAGTGATGTACTTTGCACACTCTGTGACAGAGGAAAGACTGGGGCTAGTTGTCATGTGGGGATGTTATGGTAACTTAGTAACTCCACAAATGTGTTTTCTCTAGCAGTGGATATTAAAACCTTCTTGCATTAGAATAATTGTACAATCGCAGTATCATCATATTTGTATGATTTCAAATAGTTTCTAAATAGTATATAGCTATATTGGTAACACTTTACAATAAGGTTCCATTAGTTAATGTATTAACTGACATGAACAAACAATGAACAATACATTTATTACAGTATTTATTAATCTTTGTTAATGCTAGTTAATGAAAATGCAGTCGTTCATTGTTAGTTCATGTTAATTCACAATGCATTAACTAATGTTAACAAGCACAACTTTTGATTTTAATAATGCATTAGTAAATGTTGAAATTAACATTAACCAAGATTAATAAATGCTGTAGAAGTATTGTTCATGCTTAGTTCATGTTAACTAAAGTAGTTAACTAATCTTAACTAATGAACCTTATTGTAAAGTGTTACCATTATATTTGTGTGTATATACACTGCCATCAAAAAATTGTGTTTGTATGCTTTTTATGTTGAACAAGGCTTGTAAAAACAGCAAAAGTGTGACATATTTTTGCCGTTTTAAATTACTTTTCTTTTAAAATATGTTTTAAAATTTAATTTCTGTGAGGCCAGCAGTCATTACTCCAGTCTCCAGTGTCACATGATCCTTCAGAAAATTATTCTATGCTGATTTGGTGTGCAAGAAATATTACTTATCGTTATCAATGTTGAAAACAGATGTGCTGCATAATAATATTTTTGTGGAAACCGATACATTTTTGTTCAGGATTCATTTGAAATAGATATATTTCATTACATTATAATTTTATAATTACAACATTATAATTTTAATTTAAATGTTTTACTTGTAATTCTCTGTAAATGTGTATCGCTTCATCGTTTCCCCCCAGGGGAATAAAGGTGGAAATGTTCAGTAGCTTTGTTTTAGCCAAGACTTTGGTGTCTATATAGAAAATGTCCATAAAATAAATCTACTCTGAGAAATATTAACTAAAGTTAAATGTATCACTACTAGCCTCAATCTCCCCTAATGCCTTCCTGGGATCAATCATGTGTATCTACCTGACTATTTATCCATGGATCCGTAATCCCACAGAGCCCTTACCTTCAGTCTGGCCTTTGTTGATGCTCCAGTAACTCTGCAGACACTGCATTTCTTTCTTCATTCCCCTCTTGCAGCGGCAGTCGAACAGAGCCATCTCCTTCAACACTTCCTGGGCTACCTGGCAATCCTTATTGGTCAACATGGTGTTCCTGTCCTTGCCTGCCAGACACTGCCTCATGATCCTGAAGCGATGGCTGCACTTTTGGTCCTGGTTACAATTCTCGGTGGCTCTTAAACAGTCCATTGAGTCTTGGTGCCCAGACTCAGAGAGAGAGGAAGAGCCCGACATGGAGAACACAAGCTCATCTATGAAGGAGGGTGGAGAGGATGGAGGTTGAGATTATTCATTCATTCATATGGGCTGAGAAATGCCCTGCTAAAACTACTCTTTAATGGGATAACAGGAAAAAAATTTAACAAGTCTTTATCTATGACAAATGAATCTATAAAGACATCAGTGACTGCATCCGCTCATTTTGTCGTTATAAAATATTATTTTAGTCAATGACTAATCCAGCCAAAGAGTGCAATTTAAAGTCCATCAAGCCAGTAGCAATGACCAGATGATTGTGAAACCATTTTAATGACTCACAAGGATCACTTGACAGCTCAGAATGGTGTCAAAGTATGAAAAACATGCCTCGAAGAGTAAAATATATACATCACACAAAAGACTTCTAATTAGCATGACATGAGTCACCAATAAATAACAGTCTTTTTTTAGTATTTGTTAAAAATGGATTTAATTAACTGCTGGCAAATGCTCTTTATACGTTCCTCATATTAATGCTTCAATATTGCTTTTTCACAATTGTTAGCCTTTACACTTCTTTCTGTGTGTTTGAGAGCAACAGAGTTTTTTTATTTATTTTATTTATTTATTTATTTATTTATTTATTTATTTATTTATTTATTTATTTATTTATTTATTTATTTATTTATTTATTTATTTTTTATTTTTTTTACATGTATGCAAATTAGGGGTGTAACGGTACACGTATCAAATGTATTTTTTGGTCATAGGGTCATTATAACGGAGGTGCAACCCACCAGTGACACCTACAGGTGTAAACACATCAGCATACCTAATAAACTCATTTTTATTTATTTTAATTTTTTCTTAAAACTGTTCAGAACACATCAGTGATGAGAACCAGAATGAAAGATCCAGACACACCCTTGGATAATCACTGATGAATGCTTTGCTTTTTTTTTTTAGAGAAAAAAATAAAAATAAAAACCGAGAAATGCTGCAAGATGCTCTACGAATGCAAATGTGTGAAAAGAAGAAAATCTGTAAAGTAGTTGGGTAACACTTTACATTGCAGTTTATATTATATATTCATATTACTTACTGTATAAGGCAGTTCCACATCAGTACCTATATAATTACACTGCAACATTAATTTAAAGCGTAAATGGCTGTTGAATATCTATATCAAAATGCCTGAATGGTTAATATGTTCTGCAGACTGTTTAAATATTCAGCTTAAGTTTCATCATGGTGCGCAGAAAGGATCAAGTCTTGTCAGTGTGCAATGGATAGTGATAAATCTACAAAGTGACCTTGATAAATCTCACCTTTATTGCTAATTTTTTTTATACTGTAATTCATTTTCTATACACCGACTCTTAATGAGTGGGATTTGAACTACATGGTACTAATTAATTAGATAACAATTAGACGTCATGTAAAACTGTAAGATAATGTGATCAGTTACATTTATTCAGAAGGAATGAGACGCAGCTCATGCGAGTACCATGAAGTGACAAGTTCATATGTCTTTAAATCCCACAGAAATGTAATGAATGAATATCGTATTTTTTTTCTGTTCCTTATCGAACTTGACCTCACCTTAATTTCACATAACTTCATAAACTATCATGGTATCAAACCATGTAGTAGAGGAAAGTAATTTTAAATAAAATTAACCTAAAGATTAAATGAAATTAAATAGCATGAGGAGATTTTGCTTTCACTTCGACTAAAGAAAAAAGGCTAAATCTCGAGAAAAAAAAAGCTGTAAAACTAAACACAAACTTACCTAAAAAGAGCAGAAAGCCGTAGATATAGATATACATGTTTCTGTTTCTGATAGAGAGTCCGCGTGCGTTAAAGTGTGCTGTTCGTGCTGTCATATGTTCCCTCCAAATGACTGTATTCTGCTTAGTCCTCCTAAAATACCGATGCTGCTCTAAACGCTCTGTGACCTTAAAAATCCCAAATTGTATCCAGCGTTTGTCGGACCATGATTCTTTTTCCCGTCTAAATAATCCAAAACCTCATATAAAGAGGGAAAAGTTCTCTATTCCCTTCAGCAGGGTAACTAAACCCCAGGTTTCCGTAGGAACCGTTTACTCGTGGCGGTTTCGTGTGGACAGGCGCATATTTCCCAATGCTGATGTTCTACTATCGCAAAGGACGCAAAATTGAAACGTCTGGCTTACTAAAGCAACGCTCCTCTATAGGATATTCCCGCTCCCGTTTATCTCCGAAATGACATTCCCAAGCAAAGGCAGTGAGAAACTTCAGGTCGGACCATGATTCTTTTTCCCGTCTAAATAATCCAAAGCCTCATATAAAGAGGGAAAAGTTCTCTATTCCCTTCAGCAGGGTAACTAAACCCCAGGTTTCCGTAGTAACCGTTTACTCGTGGCGGTTTCGTGTGGACAGACGCATATTTCCCAATGCTGATGTTCTACTATCGCAAAGGACGCAAAATTGAAACGTCTGGCTTACTAAAGCAACGCTCCTCTATAGGATATTCCCGCTCCCGTTTATCTCCGAAATGACATTCCCAAGCAAAGGCAGTGAGAAACTTCAGATGGCGGAGCTCTGCGGACAGACTTCTGGCTCTGGCGGAGGCAGTGCGCTCCCAAGAAGCGAGGCATAAGCGAGCGCACGTGCCCCGGTTACGCGCTCCAACCCACATGTTAAATGATCCGGCGACTGGTGAGTTAATCAAAGCGTGAACAAACAGGGGGTCAAGCTGACTCAACACACTATGGCTAATTAATAAGTTTTAGGGCAAAGGATAAATGCAACTTTTGACAAGAGGTCAGTTATTGCTCTTGCAACTATACAAATGGATGAATACCCATCTAGCTTTATGGTCTCTCTGCCTGGCTAGGCTGATCTGTGGCTGGTTTTAAAGGGGTTTGGGGCATTTTTCAACTCCTCAAGCTGGATTAAGATGTACCATTAAGCTAAGTTATTTAGGAATATTTACTTATGTCACAGGTCTCTGGAGAGATGCCATATCATCATCACCACCCAAGTTAATTCACGTAATCATCTGATATAATTAGCTGCACAGTTTGTGAAAACATCATAATTAGGCTGTTTGCAAGTCTGATGTAAATATTGCAAGGAGACATGAACCTGACGTCATGTAAAATGTGCCTGCATTTCTAGAAACAGGTGGCTGAAATAATGGTGTTTATTGGATCTGGCAATTTGCTGGAGTAATGCTAATATGGATTTCACAGGACAATGAACCCTGGCCAAAGACAAGAGCATAGTTTGTTATTCTTTGGATGACACTGCAGTGTTTGGTTGTACTAAGAAGTCTTGCTGGTTAACATGGCCCTGTTAGGCCCTGTTGGTAGATGCTCTACTACTGCATACACTCTTAATAAATAAAGGTTCTTTATTGGAATCTGTGGTTCCATGAAGAACTTTTAACATCCATTAAACTTTTTCGTTGCACAAAAGTGCTTTATAGTGAGAAAAAAATGTTCTTCAAACTAAGAAAAATTGGTTCTTTTAAGAACTGCTCACTAATAAAAGATTATCCGGGGAACCAAAAATGGTTCTTCGTCCTTTCAAATCCCCCTTTTTGGAAACTTTATAAATAAAGACATAAAACTAATACATAATTACACATACAACTAATACATAAAGACATTTAACTCTTTCTTTCTTTCTTTTATTTCTTTGTTTATATTTCTTTATTTTTTTGGAGGGCTCTTTAATAATCTAAAATTGACTTTTATTTGGAAAATTCTTGGTGCCATCAACCAATCACAACTGCCATGCCAGCACTATCCTGTATCTCTAGATGAATTCGTCAAGCATCACTTAAGGTTCAGGTGATGGGCCAAAAAAAATAATAATTCTGGCAGAAATGAGCACCTAGAAGAAAAGATGCCATATTTCAAACTGCATACAGTATGTCTGGAGGGTAATGGGCCATTGAGATAAATGGGAGTGTTAATGGATGGCTTTCAATACTGACCTCCTTGAGTTCTAAGTCACTTATAGGGTTATAAGAGCTTTTAAAATTTCTACTGATTCTTTCTATGACATTTAAGGCTGGTAAACAAAGATGAAACAGGTGAGAGTAGAGGAGAAAAGTGAGTTAGTTTTAGTCTAAAATTCCAAATAAGTGACACCATTATCCAATTTCATTGGATCAAATGGCCAACAATACAGTGCAAAACTTTATACATTTATTATACCGTATGTATAATCCGTATGAACAATAGTAATGAAACCCATGCTTAAGATAATGTAAAGTTCACCCAATTGGCCCAACGACGGAATTCAATGGCGTGGGCGAAGGTATAATGCGTGTGTATAATGCGAGTGTAACTTTTTGTATGAGTGTAAACTTGCTTAGTCAGTGATAGACAGAAATCAGAAGGTCCCACATGATGGGGGTTTTCTGGTTACAGAATCCCAAATTAATGTCTTGCCACTTTCCTTTTATATCCAGACCAGAGCAACGAAATCTTCAAATCAGTTGTAAAAATATAAAAGACCTTTTTATTTTGTCAGGATCCCAAGGGTCACACCTGGCCAGAGAAGGGAAATCATTCTCACTCGTAACATAAATTACTGATGTGAAATTGAGACCATTTTACCAGTGGTGGGCCATCAGGGCCAGCAAGGCCTTCTCTGCTGGCCTAAACACTGACTTTTAACATCAGAATCACTGACTTTTAATATATACTGACTGTTTTAATATATGTTTTCCATGAATGTGTATTATTCCCAATAGTCTATTCCCTTCATTTAATAGCTTTTCTCTTGGTTGCGCTGCTTCCAGTAGTGTATGTTTATATTAGAGCTTTTATCCAATCATATTTCAGCAATCATGTGTTGCCAGGGTCAAAGAAATCTGCCTTGATTTCTGTGCAGGCACCTGAAGCTTAAAATAAATGGCAATTAACCCATTGCTTTAATCAATCAGATTTAGAGTTTGCAACACCGGGGCCATCCAGCAGGCATACAATAACGGCTGCATTTTCACGTAATTTGATTTGATAGTCAGAGAGCGTACTAGTAGTCAGAACTAGCAAACAGCACACTGTAAATCATTTTTGTTGTTTTCACAGTATTATTACTATATTCTCAGGTTTCTTACTGTATACACTGTGTACAGTATGTTATTGTCGATTTTCAATGCATTCTGGGAAAATATTAGCCTACTGTAAATCTAAATACAGTAGTACTAAATGACCACAAAAAACAACCACACACCTCCTCGGCAATGGCTCAGTGACAGACTCATCATGAAGATGAAAGCTCAGTAGAGTATGGTAGGTTAAAGGGTTAGTTCTCCCAAAAATTTAAATTAGCCCGTGTTTTACTCACCCTCGAAGCATAGGTGTATGTGACTTTCTTCTTTCAGACGAATCCAATCGGAGTTATAGTAAAAATTGTCCTGGCCCCTCCAAGCCTTACAATGGGGGTAAGCGGGTGTTCGGTTGTCAACAGTTCAGAAGACGTGAAATAAAGTGCACGCATCCATAATAAAACGTCCCTCACACGGCTCCGGAGGGTGAATAAAGGCCACCTGTAGCAAATCCATGCGTTTTTGTAAGATAAATATCCATATTTCAAGTGTCACTGGCAACTTTTATCCTGTGCTATCAAAATGTCGATGTTGTGACATTTTCCCCTTCAGAGGATTCCTCTTAAACTTTCACAAATCTTCAGATACTATTACAAGCTTGAATGAGACAAAACACTGAAGTGTGTTTAGCGTCATCATATTTTATATTGTGCTAATACTAATACATTTAACTTTTTTTTTTTTTCTTAAAATGTTTCCCTCCACAACGTCAAACCTGCTGTAACACTTCTTGAGATATCATTAAATAAATATGTGCGTCTATTCCTCATATAAAGCTTGGAATAGAAAGAAACTTAAAATACAGTGCACATATAGAAGTTTTAGGATACTTTTGATGTGTTTTTGTAATTTTTTTTTAGAGCTATAGTTCGAACATTCAACTCTAAAGTAATTGGATAAGTTTGAAATGGGAACTACAGTGATGTTTTAGTGGTGCTGTTTCTTTATGAAAGTGTGTCGCTCAGATTAACCTCATATGCAGTGTGCTGTTAAAGTTATCTCTCATTGCCTGTTCAATTGCACCCATCACAGAGGAGAGAAGTTCACAAGAACAAACATTGGCTGGATGATTATATAATAATGCTAAAATGCTCTCCTAATGTACTAAAATTTCATAAAATGGAATTTCCCAGTGTTGTGGCAGGAAGGGCTACTCATCAAAGGCTGTATAGATCACTTGGCATAATAGTCTCACTGTATGTCACTGGCTGAACACATTCCAGACCGCTCATTAATCACAGAGCAGCTCTATTGAAAGACAAGACAACGGACTGGAGAAAAATGACCCGACTATAAATTGATAATGAAGACGTGTACATGTTGCTGTCAAGCCCCTTTTTCTAATTCTCAAGTTGTCTTCCGAATTCAGTCGCAAAAGTGCCATGGGTTCAGTCTGACTGATGGGCCGGCTGTCACTCAGGGATTTTGTTCTTTTCACAGATTATAGTGACGAGAAGCTAAAGCTTGCATGGCTGGTTCTGGGTTTGGACCTGCTGCATCGTCGTTCAACCGTTGTTGTTTTTTTTATGTTAATTAATGTCTCTTTTTAATCCGTCTGGTGTCTAATCTGTCAGGCTAGCAGTGTTCTTGGTTAGGCCAGTGTCCTTCATTTCAGCATGGTAAGAATCCCACCGATTTGGTGCCATTAAGCCTCTTTTGGATCTAGTGAGCCACCAAGCCAAATTTAGACAACACCAGCAGACTCACAAGAGGATTACACACCGCCAAGAGGGAAAGTAGATGTTCTTTGATGTTGTAGAAAACACCTTCTGGCTGTATTGCAGTATTTGTGGGGAATCAGTTTTATTATATTTCTATGGTGTGTTTTTGGGTGCGAATGGACTTTCAGCTTAATGGCAAAGCTTGTTTACAGGCAGGCACGCTCAGTGAGAATTTCCCAAAATGTAGTCGGTGCACTGGGAATACTCTGTTGTATATTAATGTTGGAACAGCTGCTAGCAGGCCAGAAACATTAGGGAGGCTAGCGGCATCGCAGTCAGTGGGTTAGTTTAATCTGCAGATAAGTAGGAATGTTT
>NW_015640468.1:1289916-1301696 GCF_001515625.1 Sinocyclocheilus rhinocerous
CAGGGGCATTTTTGTCCAATTTAGTGGCATTTTTGCCCCAAGTCCCCGTGGCCATTAAAACACGTTCCGCCTATGTATCTACCTATACATATCTATGGCGTACTAGTAGTCAGAGCTAGCAAACAGCACACTGTAAATCGTTTTTGTTGTTTTCACAGTATTATTACTGTATTCTCAGGTGTCTTAATGTATAAGCTGTGTACAGTATGTTATGGTTGATTTCAATGCATTCTGGGAAAATATTAGCCTACTGTAAATCTTAATACAGTAGTACTAAATGACCACAAAAAACAACCACACACCTCCTCGGCAATGGCTCAGTGACAGACTCATCATGAAGATGAAAGCTCAGTAGAGTATGGTAGGTTAAAGGGTTAGTTCTCCCAAAAATTTAAATTAGCCTGTGTTTTACTCACCCTCGAAGCATAGGTGCATGTGACTTTCTTCTTTCAGACGAATCCAATCGGAGTTATAGTAAAAATTGTCCTGGCCCCTCCAAGCCTTACAATGGGGGTAAGCGGGTGTTCGGTTGTCAACAGTTCAGAAGACGTGAAATAAAGTGCACGCATCCATAATAAAACGTCCCTCACACGGCTCCGGAGGGTGAATAAAGGCCACCTGTAGCAAATCCATGCGTTTTTGTAAGATAAATATCCATATTTCAAACGTAATAAACACTTTTCTCTCATCTCCCAAAAATTTAAATTAGCCCGTGTTTTACTCACCCTCGAAGCATAGGTGTATGTGACTTTCTTCTTTCAGACGAATCCAATCGGAGTTAAAGTAAAAATTGTCCTGGCCCCTCCAAGCCTTACAATGGGGGTAAGCGGGTGTTCGGTTGTCAACAGTTCAGAAGACATGAAATAAAGTGCACGCATCCATAATAAAACGTCCCTCACACGGCTCCAGAGTGTGAATAAAGGCCACCTGTAGCAAATCCATGCGTTTTTGTAAGATAAATATCCATATTTCAAGTGTCACTGGCAACTTTTATCCTGTGCTATCAAAATGTCGATGTTGTGACATTTTCCCCTTCAGAGGATTCCTCTTAAACTTTCACAAATCTTCAGATACTATTACAAGCTTGAATGAGACAAAACACTGAAGTGTGTTTAGCGTCATCATATTTTATATTGTGCTAATACTAATACATTTAACTTTTTTTTTTTTTCTTAAAATGTTTCCCTCCACAACGTCAAACCTGCTGTAACACTTCTTGAGATATCATTAAATAAATATGTGCGTCTATTCCTCATATAAAGCTTGGAATAGAAAGAAACTTAAAATACAGTGCACATATAGAAGTTTTAGGATACTTTTGATGTGTTTTTGTAATTTTTTTTTAGAGCTATAGTTCGAACATTCAACTCTAAAGTAATTGGATAAGTTTGAAATGGGAACTACAGTGATGTTTTAGTGGTGCTGTTTCTTTATGAAAGTGTGTCGCTCAGATTAACCTCATATGCAGTGTGCTGTTAAAGTTATCTCTCATTGCCTGTTCAATTGCACCCATCACAGAGGAGAGAAGTTCACAAGAACAAACATTGGCTGGATGATTATATAATAATGCTAAAATGCTCTCCTAATGTACTAAAATTTCATAAAATGGAATTTCCCAGTGTTGTGGCAGGAAGGGCTACTCATCAAAGGCTGTATAGATCACTTGGCATAATAGTCTCACTGTTTGTCACTGCTTGAACACATTCCAGACCGCTCATTAATCACAGAGCAGCTCTATTGAAAGACAAGACAACGGACTGGAGAAAAATGACCCGACTATAAATTGATAATGAAGACGTGTACATGTTGCTGTCAAGCCCCTTTTTCTAATTCTCAAGTTGTCTTCCGAATTCAGTCGCAAAAGTGCCATGGGTTCAGTCTGACTGATGGGCCGGCTGTCACTCAGGGATTTTGTTCTTTTCACAGATTATAGTGACGAGAAGCTAAAGCTTGCATGGCTGGTTCTGGGTTTGGACCTGCTGCATCGTCGTTCAACCGTTGTTTTTTTTTTAATGTTAATTAATGTCTCTTTTTAATCCGTCTGGTGTCTAATCTGTCAGGCTAGCAGTGTTCTTGGTTAGGCCAGTGTCCTTCATTTCAGCATGGTAAGAATCCCACCGATTTGGTGCCATTAAGCCTCTTTTGGATCTAGTGAGCCACCAAGCCAAATTTAGACAACACCAGCAGACTCACAAGAGGATTACACACCGCCAAGAGGGAAAGTAGATGTTCTTTGATGTTGAGCCCCTTTTTCTAATTCTCAAGTTGTCTTCCGAATTCAGTCGCAAAAGTGCCATGGGTTCAGTCTGACTGATGGGCCGGCTGTCACTCAGGGATTTTGTTCTTTTCACAGATTATAGTGATGAGAAGCTAAAGCTTGCATGGCTGGTTCTGGGTTTGGACCTGCTGCATCGTCGTTCAACCGTTGTTGTTTTTTTTATGTTAATTAATGTCTCTTTTTAATCCGTCTGGTGTCTAATCTGTCAGGCTAGCAGTGTCCTTGGTTAGGCCAGTGTCCTTCATTTCAGCATGGTAAGAATCCCACCGATTTGGTGCCATTAAGCCTCTTTTGGATCTAGTGAGCCACCAAGCCAAATTTAGACAACACCAGCAGACTCACAAGAGGATTACACACCGCCAAGAGGGAAAGTAGATGTTCTTTGATGTTGTAGAAAACACCTTCTGGCTGTATTGCAGTATTTGTGGGGAATCAGTTTTATTATATTTCTATGGTGTGTTTTTGGGTGCGAATGGACTTTCAGCTTAATGGCAAAGCTTGTTTACAGGCAGGCACGCTCAGTGAGAATTTCCCAAAATGTAGTCGGTGCACTGGGAATAATCTGTTGTATATTAATGTTGGAACAGCTGCTAGCAGGCCAGAAACCTTAGGGAAGCTAGCGGCATCGCAGTCAGTGGGTTAGTTTAATCTGCAGATAAGTAGGAATGTTTTCAAAATGCCTTTGGTTTGGATATCAAATCTGTGAGTTACACAAGCTTTTGAAAGCAGATAAAAATAGGGAATGTGTAAACAGACACCCGTATTCCTATGTGTATTATATTTCTTAGAAATATAATCATGTCTAAGCTGTAGACTTGCCATTATCCCAAAGTCATTTATAGAGGCCTTGTTGACTATCCATATATGGGTCAATGACATATACAGAGAGAGAGAGAGAGAGAGAGAGAGAGAGAGAGAGAGAAGTAATTTAAAAGTCTAGTTTAAAACAAGTTATTATAAATGTACTATTTGTAGACATGTTGGTATCACATGGTTTTTAAACACTTTTATACTATTTTCAAGAAAAGATTAAATTGAATGCCTCTAAAAATAGCATGTGATATAGCCAAGTAAAAAGTAAAAAAAAAACTTAAAATGCACAGTACTGCTAAATCATTTTTGTATAGAAATTAATACTTTTATTCAGCAATGATGCTTTAAAGTTACCAAAAGTGACAGTATATACTTTTACATCAATACAAAAGATTTCTATTTGTATACATTTTGTTTTTTGAACTTTCTATTCATCAGAGAATCTTGAAAAGAAAATGCATTTCCACAGTTTCTACAAAAATATGAAGCAACTGTTTTCAACACTGATAATAAGTAATGTTTCTTGAGCAACAAATCAGCATTTTAGAATGATTTCTGAAGCATCATGTGACACTGAAGACTGGTGTAATGATGCTGAAAATTCAGCTTTGCATCACAGGAACGAATTGCATTTTAAAATATATGAAAATAGAAAACAGCTATTTTAAATTGTAAGAATATTTCACAAGTATTACTGTTTTTAATTGAGTTTTGATCAAATAAATGCAGCCTTGATGAGCACAAGTCTATTTAAAAAAAATTAAAAAATCTTACCAACCCCAAACTTTTGAGCGGTAGAGTAAATGTACACATCTTAACCATTATTTCCAAATGTTTTAAAATAAATTTTTCAAATTAAAAAGTGTTCCTTGTGTCCTGAATTATTAACTCAAAAATATCATTTTAAGCTAATAAATATCATTTTTAAGCTAATCTTTCGTTTCACTGCATAGTATTTTCCAGACTCCAGAATGAAGCCCTCTTGACCAGTCCTGCACCAGACCAATATAATCATTTTGTAATTTCATAAAGGCAAAATGCAATCAGGTTCTCAAGAGGAATTCAATTTGGCAGGAGACCATGATGGTGGTTTAAACCAGGTTTTGCTACTGTTAATGATCTAACGTGAACATCAGGCAGCATTGTAACTAAAGAAGAGAGAGCATATGTCCTCAAGCTGTGCTTAGCTTGTTCAGAGAGAGATCTGAGTTTAATGCCCATGGTTGTACTGGAGCAAAGGATAGAATTAGTCAATATCAAAATGAGAAACTGAGAAAACTCTCCTTCTACAACTCTTTCTGAATTGTAATAACCTTGCCCTCTTCTTCCTAATTTAGAAGTGCTGCTCTCACTTTTTTTCCCCCAAAGGTTTAAACCTTAACACTCCTTGTTAGAGCTATATTCATGTAACCTACTGTAACACCCACCCTCTCTCCTCGACGGATAAAGAACTGTGATCCTCTCTTGAACTGTCCTCCTCTGCAGGACTGCACATGGCCAGAGCCGATACAGACAAGGTCATGTCAGGTACACAGTTGCTGCTGCATGTGCTCCTACATGGAGGACCTCTGTGATCCTGCCTATCTCTCTCTGTGTATGTGAAAGGACAACAATTTTCACTCATTAATTGCTAATTTCACAAAGAAATGGCAAGCAACACATTGAATTTAAAAGAACTGAAAGTTCTGAAAGTATTTTCTTGAAAAATGTACTCCAGTAATCAAAGTGATTGTATTTCCTATTAGTCAACAAAAATAACTTAAAAATTTACTGATTGTGTCACGGAATGTTAAAAGAGTGAGCCAGATCCTGAAATACATGAAATATACATTAAATTGATTGATTGATTGATTGTCCTCTATGCATTGGAAACAACTGTAATTTAATCAACTGAAACTTTTACTATTTTAATGTTAAATAAATTGGTACTTGGCATTAGTTAAAGTTAGAAATGAAAATGTCTACATATTAATTCATTTAAAAATATTTTTTATCAAATCATGCAATGATTTAAATATGTTATATAGGAATTATCGGAAGGAAGGTTATCCAAATTACATTAAATTACACTTTATGTAAGGTAGGAAGTGTCATTCTATAGGAACTTTATTCAAAACATATAAATCTAAATTATCACTGAATTTAAATAATTTTTAAAAGACAGATCTGGTATAAATAGGTACCTGTTACCACTTTTACTGTGTAATTGTGTACATCCATAATTCCATCTCCACTGGGCTGGAAGGCAGGTGTTTGTTGCAGTGCACATGTTGTTTGTGTTTTACATGCAGAGAAGGTTTGATCTCTAAAGCAGTACAACAGAAATCAGCGATCACAAATACAGGGTACAAGATGTTTTGCAGCTTGTGTTACTTTGATCCACTGAACCGCCCAGACCTTGAATCTAAATAATCCTTTATACGTGTGTCAAAAAGAGTAAAAATGTTTGTATTCAGAGATTAACAGACAAAACATGTGAAATGTGTAACTAAGAACAAAGAGAAGCTAAAAATAAAAAAGAGAAAAACAGCCTTGTGTATAACAACATCTCTAAATTGAAGCAGGTGTGTTCAGCTAAACACAGCCTCCTGATAAGAAGCTACAGGGATAAACACATTCAGATGTTTGTTAATAAAATGTCAAAACTATGCAAGCTGTAGTAGAGCAGAATTGCTGTCTTGCCTCTTTTTTATTTTTATTTATTTTTTGAAGTACACATTTTTACACATATCGCACCTTCACAGGTGTTCGCTGTCTATATTCTGTCTGCCGCAGTTTACACAGTCTGTCTGTGACTCACAGCCTCTTCCCTGGTTGAATCCACATCATGGCATAAACCGAATAGACCATCTGAGGCACTCAGAGTGGCTTCCTACACAGATAATGATATCTTCTACTGTGCCTTTAGTTCAGTTCACATCAGCACAGTTCAAGTGCTCCAAATAGTTTGTGACAAGCATGAGTCCCCCTGCACAAAGACCCATCACATATCACCCAATCCAGAACCTGTCAGTTTGCTTAATCTCTGCAGAAGCCCACACAGCCTCAAGTAGACACCTTGGGAAAACCAAACTATTTTTGCCTGATTATATATCTATTCCAGTGTGGTTGTTGCTCTCATTTGTTCAGATGCATCTGTGTTTTTGTTGATTTTATGTTTGGCACTCAAGCAGAAGAACATGTATGACAGGTTACTGAATCAGACTCATACATGTGTGCGTCATGCACCTACTTCTTATTTGAGGGGCCACCGGAAGCAGTTCATTTGGTGCCTTTGGCAAGATAAGACATAAACAAAGTGACGACATTTCCCTGTGATGATATTACTTTGCTTCTTGCATGTTTCGCAACACTTTCAAAGACATTAAGTCTGCCGCAGTTTACACAGTCTGTCTGTGACTCACAGCCTCTTCCCTGGTTGAATCCACATCATGGCATAAACCGAATAGACCATCTGAGGCACTCAGAGTGGCTTCCTACACAGATAATGATATCTTCTACTGTGCCTTTAGTTCAGTTCACATCAGCACAGTTCAAGTGCTCCAAATAGTTTGTGACAAGCATGAGTCCCCCTGCACAAAGACCCATCACATATCACCCAATCCAGAACCTGTCAGTTTGCTTAATCTCTGCAGAAGCCCACACAGCCTCAAGTAGACACCTTGGGAAAACCAAACTATTTTTGCCTGATTATATATCTATTCCAGTGTGGTTGTTGCTCTCATTTGTTCAGATGCATCTGTGTTTTTGTTGATTTTATGTTTGGCACTCAAGCAGAAGAACATGTATGACAGGTTACTGAATCAGACTCATACATGTGTGCGTCATGCACCTACTTCTTATTTGAGGGGCCACCGGAAGCAGTTCATTTGGTGCCTTTGGCAAGATAAGACATAAACAAAGTGACGACATTTCCCTGTGATGATATTACTTTGCTTCTTGCATGTTTCGCAACACTTTCAAAGACATTAAACGCACATTCTGTTTTATCTGAAACAGATGAATGTGAATCTGATGTTTTATGACTTTTGTATATCGTGGTAGTTCAGATATTAAATGTCCGGCAAGTGGCACTAAAATATTAATGCTCTATCGTATTTGAAAATAACACATCAACTACACTTAAATCTACACATTAAACACTAAAAGAATAAAAGGCATTGCTGTTATTTGAGTTAAACACACATATCAAGGAGATGCAAAGAACTTTGGTAAATAGGACAGATTTGTACCACAAATTCAAATAATAAATAAATAAATAAATAAATAAAAGTTGCACATTTGGATCAAAAATCTGAGCAGGCACCCACCCTCTTGGTTTGAATAGTCATGGTGCATTCTCTAATAATATGTTAAACAGGGCAAAACATAAATAAATACAGTGAGAACATACAGTGTCATGAGGAAACACACACAATTCCCTTGCTTATATGATGGATGCTTAAGCTCATGGCCTTTGTTCTAGATCCAGCTGCAGCCGTGCCATTGCCCCCAAATCTAGAGTTAAAAAGCAGCCAGGGTCTAATTCTGTCCACTACCTCAGGTTACATTACACACACACACACACGCACGCACACACACACACACACACACACAATATAGCCACAGTAAGGTGAGTAAGAGCTCCAATTTACAAATAAAATAAGTGCAATTGCTCTACCATGTACAGGAAGAATGACGGCAGTGATATTGCTTTAACCAGGGTCACAGCACATTTCAACAATACACTTAAGAGTTTATGATAGGGTAGTGAATGTCTATGAACTTACAACCAATAGCAAATACAGCCTATTGCGCTGCAGAAAGCAGACATGTTCTATACATGTCTCAGATCTTTAAGGGCCAAGTCTAAGTCAAGTCTTTTGTCAAGAGTCTCAAAACCTTTTAGTAATAGTTTTGAATGTCAGGGTTGTGCACCATTCAGAAGTGAATTGAAAATGCCTTTGTTGGAAACAGAATTAAAATCAAGTCAAGTAAAAAAAAAAAATCATATAAATGGACGCTTTAACTAAATTGAATGTATAGATTTTCAAGGCAAATTTGTTTGAAAGACTTAAAAAACCTTGCTGTAAAAACCTTGAAGATGGTCCCCAGCACACATTCTACTGACTATACTGTAAGAAAATTTGCAAGTGCATGTCAACTTATTCTACTAACCCTGACCCTAACCTAGCAGTCTACTAATACTCTAATGAGACTTAGTTGACATGCAGTTACAAAATTAGTTATAGTCAACAGAAAGTCTAAAGGGGACCATCAAAATAAAGTAACCTTTTACTTTTGTCAACATATGTAGAACTGCTGCTCCAGGAGAGTCTCCTCCAGGGTTGTCCAGATCATGCCAAACCTCAGAGAACCAAGGTCAGTTACATTTGACCTTACTGTAGATGAGTATTTCCTGTAATGGCTACTACAGATACTTTATTAAATGTTTACACCAAATAAATATAATTGTAAATTAGTCCTTATACATACCGCAAGCATTACTTTATTCATTTAAAAAAAACAAAAAAGGTTTGGTGATGTAGACATTCCTAGTTTTATCTGGATGAATCCAGTTATAAAAATGCATGCATGGCTTGTGTTGACTCCATTTGCAACGTCTCAGACAGCTGCATTAGTTTTATCTTTAGATTTATGTGTTTGTTCAGATGAACCTCAAATGACCCACTGTGTTATTGCTCATTCAGAGTGGCCACTGTTTTTAAATGTTTCAGCATGTTTGTGCTAAAAGCAGCCTACCTTTCCTGTGCCATTCCAGTTGATTTGCCTCTGTTAGAAAGCCAGATATGATTGTTACAAGAGCATCACTGTGATTCACATAATGCGAAAGAGTGAGGACATGAAATGCAGTGCACATTTCAAGCTGGCATTTTGCCTTTCATGTTCTCCATTGCAGTACATTGATCACTTTCTAACTGTATAAGAGAGTGTTAAACGGGGTTACGTTTGCTATCACATTACCCACAGACCTTATCTATGACCAAAAAATGCACCTCAGCAAATTCAGCTCTGCGGGCATGAGGACTTTCACCTGAAAAGTCTCAACAGTAAACAAAAGTCATCTATCTTCCCAAATGAGCCAGAGAGTGCATCTCCACAGCAATGATGTCCCTCATGTGGGAGAGAACACTTTCATTTTTTCCAAGGCATCCTTGCTCTGAATTACATGTCACTTTAAATAGGTTGTTTGGCTGAGATGATGAGATGTTGGCTCAGGTGAAAGAGAGAGAGACAGAGAGAGAAAGAGAAAGTTTAGGGGGAAATAGGCAGCGCCAGCAGATGGTTGGGACTGTGTATAATGTCATATATTACTGGCACAAGCAGAAGGTCTGAGCTGATGCTATACTCCCAGATAAACTGACATTTGCTGTGTGGGTATGTGTGTGTTTGCATGTGTGCAATGGGAATAGAGTGTTATTATAAATCATATGCATGAACAATGGAATGGGTAACCTGCATCCCTCTGTGCAAGACCGTCAAACAACTTTGTGGTTATTTATTCATGTTTTATCCCTTTTGTCCATAAAAATGGGATTTGACTTCATTTGTTGATCTAAAGGGCTAATATCAGCCTTTTTTTAATCTATGTATATTAAATTCATAAATTTACAGGGTCAGTGTAGATATTCTGTATTTTCAAAGCCTCAGTTCATCTTCTATTGTTTATGAGCTCTGAAATGTCTTGTAATGAGGAAACACAGTCATGTAGAGTAATATGACCAGATTTCTGAAATGAGAAATTTCTAGTTAATGGTCAATATCTCATTAAAATGTCTTCATGTATTGTAAAAAATGCCCTGCTTAATTTACGGTAAAAAACAAAAAAAACAAAAGGCAGCTGATATAGAAATTTGGTAATAAATAAATAAATACAAAAATTGGTGACAGTGTTTCAGGTATTACCAAAATCTGCTTTTAAAATGTAAGTATAATCACCATAATGATAAAGATGGCACAACAGAAAGCCATATGATAATACACGTTAATCACAAGTGGCCTGTCCAATTATCCTTTCCCATGGCCGCATGGGATATTAAAGTGTACATTGTATGTGCACTTCAGAATCTCTGTGGAAGTAGAAGGTCATCCAAGTACTTTTCACTTACTTCTTTTTCTGAATACAATGAATTTGAACATACTACACTTTTCACATACAAATTTTAGTCTACTACATAGTATGGAACACCATTAGAGAAACACACAACACTAAAATAATGCAAAAAACAAAACAAAACAAAACAAAATACTAAACTTAAGTTTTTGCCACACGTTAGCTTTTCATTGTCCAGCCCAAGACAAAAATAGTAAGATATTGTACAGCAAGATATTATATTGTAAGATATTGTAAGGACGTGAGTGGGCATTTTGCAAAGGTTGTTTGAAAATATGCTTTATTTTTGTAATTCTGACACTAATAATGCAGAAACAACATGCTTCACCCTTAACCTAATAGCAGGTTTAGCATAAATTTTACAGTCCTATTCTGTAAAAATCAACATTTTACAGTGTATGAATTTTTACAAAAAAATCTAAAATACCAGATGTCGACCACTTGAACCATTATAAATGTAGTGCTGTAATGAACTATGGCATTTCATACTGGGTCATACTACTGTAATTTACAGTCATTAGAAGAAACTTAAGAACTGTAAAAACTGTCTGTTCAATCTGTGAGCACTTTCAGTTGTAATGTGACTAATAGACCTAATAAATAACAATATAACACTATTAGCAAGTATATGCCCTACTGGCCCAGTTTTCAATAGGAAAGCTAGCATTAATTATAGTAGTGAGCAACCACCACCACTGTTCATCAAAACAAACTGCTGCTCAACCTTCTTTGTCACAGATATTATTTCACTTTGCAGGTTATTTTGAATTCAAACTATAAAAAACAGGATCATTTTCGAGGACACCTCTAGCCAGACACAGGAATACATAACAACTGGAAGGGGAAATCTACTTAGCCTCATATCTGAAATCACCCTTTTTCTTACATTAAACAAAGACATTTTTATCAGAATGTTAAGGCAATTTTTTACTTACTAGCTGTTGACCAAGAACAAAAAAGCAATACATGGTACATGGAATCTCCAGCAAGTGTAACCTAACACTTCGGTATCATGTCAAATCCATAATTCAGCAGCATATGCATTTTAACACTCTTCTCCCATTGGACAGTCAGGGTGTTTCTTTGCATGTCAATGTAATAATGGTTTCTTTAATATAACCGGTGTTGTACAGATTCAGTGTGATGGTGAAGTCAGCATCTGGTGGTCTCTCTCTCTCCCCCGTACCTGTCATGCCACACAATGACCCGGTCCCAGGCTGCATTTGAGTTGCCTCGTATCAGGCAGCTGATCAAAGCCCCTCTCACTGCAGAAGCAACCAGCACCCCCTCCACCTCCCATGGATCTATATTACTCAGATAAGCCATTAATAAAACACTATCAGAATCAGCAGCCCTTTGATTAACGATCTAAAGATTGGTGCTGCGTGATCTGATAGCGAATGTTCACTCCAAACTCCTCCCACCCGCTGTGCAAGGCAGCTGTTTGACCTCTGGACAGTTCAGCACAAAATATAAATTCCATCACTTATATCTAATTTCTTTTCTAATTTTGTGTTCCTCAAAAAAAAAAAAAAAAAAAAATTTTTTCTTACTTTTGTTTGTGGGGGGAAATGT
>NW_015640468.1:1301947-1323297 GCF_001515625.1 Sinocyclocheilus rhinocerous
AAGTAATAGCACATGAGTTTGGAACAATGTGAGGGCGAGTAAATATGACACTATGAATATACTGTTCCTTTAAGGCCAAATAATGTAGACTGTGCAATTTCTTTGAGTTAAACGTATTTTAGATCACAGGAGGGGGCTTTTCATCTCATAAAGATTCTTTCTTTGCACATCAAGCATACGTTTAAGATGATAAGCACCTGTCAAATTCTTTATGGTTTAGGGCACATGTGTGCTAAGCATAGCATATCATTTTGCTCACAGTGTGAATGAGATTCACTCAACACTTTTCAAGCTTAAACATAAACAGCCTTTAAATAGCCCTTTTAACATAGCTAGTTATATAGCCTTTAACTAATAGCGATACAAATTAATCAGGGTAAAAACATAAAAAGGGTAAAACATAAAAAAGATCATTGTGATAAAGTTTAAAATAAGAACGCCACATTAAAGTAGCAATTGTAAGATATAAAGTAAAAAATTATGATTCATAGTAAATATGATATAAAATAACATTGTCAAATATAAAGTTGTAAGTTGCAAGGTTTTTTATTTGACTTTTTTTTATTTACTCTGAAAAAAACCAGAATTTTATAGCAGTTAAAAAGTTTGGGGTCATTAAAAATTTTGTTATAATTTATTTAACAATTTTATTCAGCAGTTATGCATTCATTTGATCAATAGTGAGGTGAAAGTATAGATTTCTATTTCAAATATTGTAAATGCTCTTGTTTTGAAAAGTATTTTCATCAATGAATCCTGATCACAGTTTTCACAAAAATATTAAGCAGCACAACTGTTTTCAACATTAAAAAATAGTAATAAATGTTTCTTGAGCAGCAAATCAGAATATTAGAATGATTTCTGAAAGATTGTGCACTGAAGACTGGAGTAATGATGCTGAAAATTCAGCTTTCCCCATCACAGTAATAAGTTACATTTTAAAATATATTAAATTATACAATGGTTATTTTAAAATGTAATAGTATTTCTCTACATTACATTTTTTACTGTAATTTTGATCAACTAAATACAGCCTTGGCAAGCATGAGAGACTTCTTTCAAAAAGTGTATGATGATTAAATGTATGACAAAAGGTGTAGGATGCGTATGATAAATAATGTCACATTATGAGATATAAAATCACACCATGAGATATACACAGTCACATTGTCAGATATATAGTCGTTATTACTAGAAAAAAAGTAGCAAATACAAGATTTAAAATTACATTGCAAGATATAAATCACATTGTCAGATATAAAGTCTCACGTACTAGAAATATAGTCACAATTGCAAGACTGAAAAGAGACCCTGTGAAATATCACAATTAGCTTTTTTATTTTTTTTACTCTGAGACAGAAACTAATTCAATCTTGCTTTACGATCATTGCGGATTGTTGCATTATACTGTACGCAATTTTCATTGTACTCTGGAGTCACACAAGACAAATAGTTGCTACTAAATAGCCAATAACTCATATTGAATGGCAGTAGTAACCTCATACAAACCCAAATACACTATCCGCCTCCCTCATACACACCCACATATTTCTTAGGAGATAATCAATACTCGTGCCAATTACTTTTAAATAAAAATACTTTTCAACTTGTTCCCACATCTCTGATCTCAGCCAAATCTGAACAGCAAGACTCATCATGTCAGAACATCAACAAAAGGACTGTGATTATAGTGGGTATAGGAGCGGAGAGTGTCACTCCACACAACTCCACACATACGCATCTTACACAAACATGACAGTATGATGGCAGCTGAGGGGGAACGTTTGCCTCCGGGGTCCTATTGACTTTCAGTGCGCCGTATGTCACATGGAGAGAAGTGTGAGAGATCATTTATCACAACAAAAGACAAATCAATGGACTTTGCAGGGCTCTGGCTAATTATGTGCTCTACTGAAATTTGTCCAATGATGGAATGCGTGTGTGTGTGTGTGTGTGTGTGTGTATCTCAATATGTGTGTGTCATGGTTTGCCTACATTGTGGGGACCAAATGTCCCCGCAAGCATAATCTGAAATCAACCAATAGTACCCAACCAGGAAAAATACAGAATGTTATAGTTAAAGTGATAATAAATAAATAAATCACACCAACCTGAATTAATTGCTTTCTTCTGTGGAAGATTTCTATTTCAAATTAATCCAGTTCTTTTAATTGTATTTATTAATGGGAAAAAAAACAGTTTTCACAAAAATATGAAGCAGCACAACAGTTTTTAACAAATCTAATAATAAGAAAAGTTTCTTGAGCAACAAATTTTAGAATGATTTCTGAAGGATCATGTGACACTGAAGACTCGATTGATGATGCTGAAAATTCAGCTTTGCATCACAGGAATAAATAAAATGTTTTAAAGGGGTCATATGATGCGATTTCAATTTTTCCTTTCTCTTTGGAGTGTTACAAGCTCTTGGTATAGAAAACAGCTATTTTAAATTTTAATAATATTTTGCATTACTACTGTTTTACTGTATTTTTGATCAAATAAATGCAGCACAGGAGATTTCAAAAACATCAAAAAATCTTACTGATGCCAAATTTTTGAACAGTATGTATATGGACAAAAAAGTTCTTCAATATATTTTCTTTTTGTAAACACTGTTTATGATAATGCGCACTCATAGTTTTATTGTGAACGATAGATCAATTATGCTGTGATAAAATTCATTTTGGGGTAGTTACGAACATCATGATTGCTAATTTTATTCATTATATTCTCATCAAGAATTAATAATTACCTTATGATAAAAGCTTTAAAAATCCAAACAGTTATTGTTATACTACCCTTGTAATTTTTTCACATTTAGCTGTGCCATTAGTGTCAGCAGTTCAACAAAGCAAAGCATTGTTACTTCAATGTAACTATGAATTCCACATAAATCCATTCATGTCAAAATGAACACATTAATTGATGGCTCTTGTAAATATCTCTTCTCTTTCATCGCAACTCAAAAAAAAATAAAAAAAAGGCTGGCTGATCTAACATTTTAACCATATGAAACTCCCTTTACTCCTCTGTCTGCGAAGATGATAAATTCTGACCATTATTTTCTATAATGGAGCCTGTAATTGCTTGCAATTAGGCCCTATTATGTGAGAGGCATATGACCTGGCTATGGATAGACTACAGCCTGACAAATTCAGAAAAAGCTGTGCTATCAGGAGAATTTTTGTAGCTCTGAATTATCATAATTTTGATATTTTATTGTTGTGCACTGGAGCACCAGTCATCATTCCGGTGTGTTTAGATGAAGGATCATTAGATAATCACATGAAGGAAAAGATCTCTGTCACTGTATGTTCGCTTATAGTCTGCCTTTCACAAAGACAGTTTTGCATCTGCTAAAATTATCATAGTATTTTCAATTAGACTGATAATAGAGTCAACAGAGAATCTTTCTTAAAACCTCTCCTAATGCATGGGGAAGAAGTGTAATGAATAGGTATCTTTGTGTAATCAGATCCATGCACAACATTCATGGGTTCAGTTCATCTTTACATGCAGTGATCAGATAAATGCTCTTAACACAGAAATACACAAGAAAAATTTAATAAAATAAAAAAACCTTACACACACAGTGAAAGAACATTATGAATCCAAAAGCCTCGGGTGAAATATTCTAAGAGAAAATGAGCTGGATCCAAGATGATGAGATATGAAAGCTAATAGTTTCTTTTTTCATTGTGTCTGTTTTTCATTGAGCACATTCAGAGTGACAATAAATGTTGTCCTTCATCTCTTCAAAGTGATTTCAAAAATGTATTTTTGTAGATATGCTTTTTATATGCGTTAGACTGACAATATGGGAATATATTCTGTAAAATTGATTTCCGCATGTTGCAACATCTTCAGGCTATATATATATATTTTTTTTTTTTCTCCTTCATTATATTATTTTTTTTATATATATATTTTTTATCCTTCATTATATTATTTTTTTTTCACAGCAGTGTATTCTGTTCTCTTGAAGAAACACATATGTGCCACAGGGCAAGTAATTCAAATATTAAAAGCAATATAGAGAAAGCTTTTGAGCTTTACACACACAACTATTCCTCTGTATTTTTCATTAAAATATGTGTGTACTGTTTTCATGCCTCAAGATGATTTACATCAGTATAGGGCTGCATTATTTGGACAAAAAATCTTTTTACATTGATTATTGAAAAGATCTACATTTTGATGCACACAGTGCATGCAGACAATATATGAATTTAATCCATGCTTCCCTTAAGAGTCTTTTAGTTTGTTTACAAAACATTCATTTAACAGTCAAAGAAGTAAAAATTGCACCAAGGGACCTCTCTCACAAGCTAAATGCAAAGCTTACTTTCTTCTGAATCTTTGATGTTGTCTTCTACAGTCATCGTGCTTTTCCCCCCAAATAGCCCATAACACCGAAGTATTGATTTTTAACTACTGAAATATCAAAAGCTTCATGATTACACATCATTGCATCTGTTCTGCTCAAAAGAGGCCTCTCATCGACCCAGTCATTGATCTGAATGTTCACAGTACAAGCTAAACTCAATAGAATAAAAGCTTCATCATTTCTTGGCCACAACTGACAGCTGAACAGATTCCGAGAGTACCATCTAATGTTTATATAATGAGAAACTCATCAGTAAGAACAAACTGCCATTTGTTTTTATATTTGAACCTTCTTACCTTTACTTTCATCACTTGATTTAAGAATTTAAAAAATAATTTGTAAACCATGTTACACAAATACAGCTGGTTCACAGTTATAATATGCAGAGGACACCGGGGCTAGTTGTCACAAGCATTATACGGTATGAGGTATTGAGACAAAACGCAATTACTTATCGTAAGTGTTTTTTTCTAGCAGTGGTTTTGTGTCTCAGTTTCTGTAGAAGCTTATTTCTGGCTTGGAATTTAAAAAAGGAAAAAAGCTATTAAAAAGGTAATTTGACTTTCTCTCAATTTGGAGTTTATATCTCACAATTCAAACTTTTTTCACAGAATTGCGAGTTTACATCTCATTATAAACTTGAATTGCAAGTTACCATCTCACAATTCTAAGTTTATATCTCACAATTTTGAGTTTATATCTCACAATTCTGAGGGGAAAAAGACAGAATTGTGATATATAAACTCTCAATTGCAATAAAAAATTAACCGTGTTTCCGCCACTGAATAATAATAAAAAAAATAAATAATCAAGTAGATAATTGCAACTTTCAGTAAGACTTTTTGTCTGAGAAAAAAAGTGTATTTATTTATTTATTTTCTTAAATCAAGTCAGGGCAAGTTATACATTCATATAACATATTAATTGCAATACAATATTTGTTGGTCAAAACTTTTTGTTGTTATTGTTGTTGTTGTTTTAGAAATTTTTTTAGAAAGTGTTTTTTAATTGTTCAAATTTTGCTGAAAAGCATTTAAAAGGGGGTTTAATCCCCTGAAATACAATCTGAAAAAATATTGACTAGCACAAAGTATGGCAACTAGTCCCGGTCTCAACTGACAGATTAAGCACTATAGACATTTCTGTCCAAATACCTTCCTCATGATCCTATCCATTACAAAATATTTCCCAATCCAACCAGGCCACAAGCCAAAAGGCTGCAGGTGTCATCAGGCATCAGAAAGTGGGAAACGCCACATACTCCGTATGCATGACTACAGGTCCAGGCAATGAATCACTGTGACATAGTAACACCAACATCACATTACTTATATTTCTTTTCCGCCAGACATTTTCTGCAGCTAATTTGCTCAACTGATTGGCATTTTTTTCTCTTCTCTTTTTCTTTATCTGCCCTTGTGGAAAAAGTATCTGTATCTTCCCATAGTAGTTAGAAAGTCTCCATTCCCTAGTGTGCCCGGTGATAAATGACATGTCTGCTGCCGTTTATCAGCCAGATCTTGTGATCTAAAGTATGAATTCGCATCTCACACCTTCTTTTCCCTCTTCCACTTTCATCCCCACGGCCTCCAAACAGAGGGGACAGAGTAACATGAAGTATCTGTGAGGTAATTTTCCACTCATCAGAGAAGTAAAAAGAGAGAGATGCACAAAAGCAGAGTGAGTAGGAAAAAGAGTAAGGACAACTGAAAGAAAAAAAAAAACTGGAGAACATGGTTTCTCAACTAGTTTTGTTTCAGGACCCAGATTTTAGACTGGACATCAAAACATTGCACTTTAAAAATATTACCCTCAACTGTCTCTCATGTTTTATTCAAATCAAAAATATGATTTAAAGGGGTCATATGATGCGATTTCAAGTTTTCCTTTCTAAAGTATGTATGAAACAAATGTATGCTTGTTTCAGATAAACCTGTATTTAATTAAATTATTATGTTATGTGTGGGGCCAAATCACAAAATTGGCCCCACACTGTAACAGCCAATCACAAAATTTGTGCGATATTCATTTGAGGTCCATATACGTGTATGTTCCACTCTCGCCCGAACCCGCAAACGTGCTAAAATTGTATATAATTTTTGCACATCAGGGAGCCGCTATCAATAGGAAAGCATTGAAAAGCATTGAAAAGCAAAAGCATTGAAATCGCTTTTGAATGAGCATTGGTGCTGTTCACTTCCACTTATGATTTCGCGATCACGCGTACTATTTGTATAGGGTGCACATTTTACAGATTTGTCAATGAGCTCAGAATCTGTTGAGCATCAAATCCTCCAGCATAGTCTTGTCAGTCATCTCTCCATACTCTCGACCCGTGATCAGTCTGACTTCTGCAGCTCGTGTTGAATACGTGGTTGTCAAGGTCCCATTTTTTTCCACAGAATTGGGCTACTTTTAAACTGTTGCCCTGGGTTGATGTTTCCCTTGTGGGTTAAAGGTTTAAAATATTGCATAAATTATTTCACTGAAATGCTTGTATTGAAATATTTTGCATTCTATCTATGATAAAACTGTGCTGGATGTTTTGTGAAGGTGTGTTTGTCAATGTGCATAAGTATTTTAGGTATGGAAATGACATATATGAGTTTTGATGTTTGGGATATGGTCTATGCGTTAATTTGGGCTGTTTTTCCTAATGCAGCCCTCTAGTGACGACCGTGGCTTGAATATTTTCTAGAGTGCAATGCAAGCTTTGGTTTTGCGTGTTTGATGTTGCTTTCTCAAAAAAATGACACTTTCGTATGACAGGTTTTCGAAACTGAAAAGCGTCATTAGAATGTGACTGCGGTCCTTCAAAAACATGCGTGTAGCCAGACTCATTTACAAGTTTTACCGCCGACCCAGATAGCACACGTCTGCAAGATCACTTCATCTGGAAAGCATCTGCTGTATACAAACATCTGACAGACATCTTTCAGACATCAGTTTTACATACATTCTAAATCATAAACATCTTAAAGACATCTTCTAAACGTCTATTTGACATCTGATAGGAAACGTCCTATAGTCATATTGCAGATGAGCAAACACTCTAAAAAATATGTCTTGCAGATGTAAATGCAGACGTCAAACAACAACAACAACCCCCAAATATATACATACATACTGTACATATTGCTTATAACTACGGACTTGTTATTCCATTAGTAACTTCATGTGTGAAGGTTGTTAGTGCTTACTATACATTTAAACATTAAAAGCAGTCTTATGTGTGTGTGAGACCTTATCTGTGTCCCATTTCTGGGTAGCGACCCACCAGTTGTGAACCGCTAATCTACATGGAAAGAACAGACATTCACCCTCAGCTGAAATAGGGCGTTTTTGCTACACCCTGAAGTCTGAGAGGAATGAGCACACAGTAAATTTGCCACAGCAAACTCCATACTCATCCACCCACCACTTACTGCTGGCCTTGGAAAGGCAGAAAAATGGAAAAGTTCTATGTTATTGCTTGTTTTTGTTTGAAGGAAGGCTAATGGGTTTTGGATGTCAACAAAACAAATTGTTTTGTCCAAATGGATAAATCAAATTTAAAACATTTTATCCAAGCTAAAGTCTGGTTTCAATACCGTGGTAATTGATACTTTAGCTGAACAACAAGAGACATTTCAACAATAACCATTATTGTATCCCTCTTCTGTTGAATCTGCAATCTCCAGCAAGAGTCATGGAATGTTTCCACATGGTCACACATGTTTATTTTGAGGCTGTCAACTGATTAACATGATTAATTAATTTACATGACAATTAATTCATGGAATTAATTGGCACCTAGGTGTTTCTTTAACTTTATGCACTTTCATGAGCCTGGGGTTAGTTTTTAAATCTGTATGTTTTCTTTTATTCTTTAAAAGATTTACTAACATTATTGTTTTTGCTATATGAAGGTCACATAAAACAGTCTTGGAAACATTTTACAATGCCTTTATGATTTATTTTGGCCTCCTTTCAAATGTAATGGATGGATCTTTTTATTTATTGGATTCATTGTTCCTTGCCTGAGACTTTCAAGCTTAAAATACTGTATGAAAATAACATACAAATATGAATTATTACGTTTAAACCTATGACAATCTTGACAAAGAGTGAAATAAACATTCAGTGTAAAATTATATTAATATTTATTGTACACATTTTTTTTTTCAAAAATCACAACTGTCCAACAGTTGTAGCAGTCCTCTAAGTCCTCCACAACAAACAAATCTGCCCTTAATTTTTTTTCTAAAGTTAATGCGCTTGTTAACAAAGTAGACAACCATGAAGCGCTTGAGATGAAAAATGAGACGTGAAATATCTGATGTGTGAAGGAAAAACTTGCACACAGAATATTTTTATAATGTGTCATTTCTAATCAAATTAATTATCAAACTATGCAAACACTGCAAAAAATATTATTTATTAGGTTTACATAAAAGGAATACATAAATGGCTAGCTATTAAATTAGCATTAGCAAGATACAGGAGTTAGACATTTTAGTCCAAAAATGTTACAAATGTCATTTCCATCACAGAATACAATAAATAATTTATACTCATTTCTAGTGCACACATTAAATAAGCCAATGAGAGTTTGAAAAGTGTGTTTTAAGAGAGCTTATTTTCTGAAAGTCCACAGGGTCAAAGGTACCCACAGTTGAAGAACACCCTGCTATCAATATTTACTCAGATGGAACCATGTGAAGATTAAACTGGATTTTCAGCAGGGATAAACCTGAAAAATTAACTGCAGGTCTTTTTTACGGTACTAATTTTCTTTTTGGGTGGTGAAAAGAAGCATCTCAGAACGCTATTTATATTATGCCAGTGTTCCGAATTATTCTATCATAACAAGTCATCTCTGGTCTTGATTCTGTTGTGAAAAACAGAGCATGAGATCTTTCTAGGCACAGAAATGATTCTGAGAAATAGAAAGAGAGCCACGGGGCATAGTATCCCCCAAGCACTGTGTGTGTATCACAGTCTGTTTTTCTTTCCCCTCTCAGAGTAAGTTAGAGTGTAGTTTGCCATGCAGCTGAATTCTTCTTACAGGCGTTTGCTTTCATTTTGGATATTGAGATTCTCTTTACCTCACATGCACTTCAAATGGCTTTCACATGTAAGCTTTCAATTAAAACGGAGCACAGATGCTGAAAAGTTCAGAGCTTGTGATATAAATGTGTTTTTTCCTCATCCACCAGAACAGATTTGGAGAAATTTAGCATTACATGACTTGCTCACCAATGGATCATCTGCAGTGAATGGGTGCCGTCAGAATGAGAGCCCTAACAGCTGATAAAAACAACACAATAATCCTCAAGTAACCTATATGACTCCAGTCAATGAATGTCTTGTGTAGTAAAAGGCTGCATGTTTGTAATAAACAAATACTTTATCAAGGGATGATCAAGGGACTTTAAACCATCCATAATCCATAAAAACTCTTCCTTCCATGAAAAAGGCCATCCTCTGTTGTCCTTTTACATCAAACTCAACTGAAATATTTGTTTAGAACTGTTTTGGAATGTTTTCACTTGTAAACGGTACTTGATCTGGGCACATTTCTCTCCTGATTCAGATCAGATGACTTTTTCTCTGGAGAAAGCAATATTATAGAGGACTCGTATCTTAGCTGGAAGCAGTGGTTTGAAGTTAAACGTCTCTTAATGATAGATTTGTTTATTACAAACACACAGATTTTCACAAGAAAATCACAAGACGGTAATTGATGGACTGGAGTCGTGTGGATTACTTGTGGATTATTGTGATGTTTTTATCAGCTGTTTGGACTCCCATTCTGACGGCACCCATTCACTGCAGAGGATCCACTGGTGAACAAGTGATGTAATGCAAAATTTCTCAGAATCTATTCTGATGAAGAAAAACCCATCTACATCTTGGATAGCCTGAGGGCAAATTTTTAGCAAATTTAAATTTTTGGGTGAACTATTCCTTTACCACCATCCCTTCATCCCTACCTTCCGACTTTCAAAACGCTAAATTTGAGATGCTGCTAAGGGGGGAAAAAGCATGATGATTTGCATTGTCATTACAGATCGATTCCTGCTTCTGAATTACTCACATTAGTGCACAAAGTGTACTGCATTTCCCACAAATCATTCCCTGCTCCATTCAAATGACTTTTATCCAATAGCGTGCAATAACACGGCCACTGTGGCATCTGCTGGTCTTCTCAGAAAAAGCTCTAATGGATGATGAAAGGATGGGCAGCTTGTGACCAGCACTTATGAGAAGGTGAGGGCATTAATGCGCACACTTGTGGTCAGCATAATCAAATCTCGTTCTGAAACATTAGAACACCATTGAGACTATACATGCTAGAGGGCCATTAAACTGTCAGCGAGGCATCGATTTGAAAGACAGTGCTGGGCAACAGAAAGACAATGTGTGAACATCTGACACTATGGATCCAGGCCATGAATGATTGCTTGGATGGAGACGAGGACAAGCTGTTTGAAGACTTTTTACAAGGGCTGCATTTTTAGCTTATAAATTATATATGATATTTTGAAGTCCAAAGATAATGAAAGGTTGTATATTTGTCCATCTGTTACTGATTTTGTTTTAAAAACATAATGTCCTCAAGACAATAAAAACCTAAAGGATAAACTTGCATAGCTCTTCAACATGAAGTACATGCACAGATGGGAAAATAAACCCCCACACTCTGGGCAATTTTCTGTTTTCTTTTTCAGTTCGCTTCTGGAAAAGAAGAGATTCACAGCTTTCATTAAGTCAGGACGCATCTGTGCATGAGCTTAAATGACTAATGATGGGCCGAGCAGGGATGAATAATGAGATAAAGGTAATGACTGTTTCATTGGATTTCCCTTTATCCTCTTTGATGCTATTGATCATATTAAATCACCAAGAGAATCTCAAGAGCTCACGCTTCTCAATGCTGGCAATTAAACATATGAACGCAGAGGAAAGAAACACTAACTCTGGGACATTTCACAGCGATCATTCCATTGCACTGACACCAAACAAGGTAAAAGTCGCAGGTGAAAATGTTTAGAAAAGACACAGCACCCATCAAGCATTAAACCTTTGCTAAAGTTGAAAATTCCCTAAACGGTTAATAGGAGCATACGAGCAGGAAGACAGATTAGTGGAAAAGCCAATTGAACAGAAACTTTTTGTAAGCCTTTAGCAATGAAAACAGACCGATGGGCGGACGCACGGACAGACAGACAGACAGACAAGAGAGACAGACGGATGGATGGATGGATGAATTAATGTATGAAAAGAGTGTTTGGAAATATAGGATGTTATGAATAATGATAACAAGAATAGAATAGAATAGAATAGAGAGGAAAATGAAAATGTAGCATATTTAAAATAAAAATGTCACCCTAGGCATTGTGTCTCTTCTAATAAATAATTATTGGCAATTTTTTATGAAACACTAAAGTTTAAATAAAGTTTGTTACAAAAACGGGCCAAATTGACAAGAATATATATGCACACACACACACACACACAATATTTATGTACATAGATAGATATAGATAAAAAACATTCATGTATATAGTTTTTGTAAGTATATGACAACACCATATTAAACAAATAGTTTTCACATTTTTTTAGTTTAATATTTTTTCCAGTCTGTCTTGTTCATGCTGTATCAGCTCCTGTTGCTCAATCCCAACACAAGATCCATCAGCTGTTGTTAATTACTGTAGACCGAACAGCACTGCACTGTAAACCGATTCTGTATCTGTGGTTTTAACTGCATATATTATCTCAGCGGATGGGGATTTTCTGCTCGGACAGAAACTTTTTTATTCAAATCCAGTCAATATGTTAATGGGAATGATGCACGATAGTAATACAGCCATGTGAAATGGATGAGGGGAAAAAAAAGCAATACTCCTGCAATGCAGCTGCCAGGTCTTGTCTAAAAGTGTTTTCTGCAGTTGTAGGCACACAGATACATACAAGCACAAGCACACGCACGCACACACACACACACACACACACACAAACACACACCTTTAAGAATGAAGTCTCCTCAAATCCTCCTGTTTATCAAATTAAATATGAATTTCCCACGACACTTCTATACCCAAATTCATTAAAACATCAAAAGTCTCTAAGAAATTGAATTACTATTACTATTCAGTCATAATTGCATTGCCATTGTACTGCCGTTGACAGAAGTTTCCATCAGTCCTGCTTTAATGTTTGAACATCAGGCTTAGTAAGTTCACATGATTATTTATTCTGAATGTTTTTAATTGGAGACAGAAAATCCTGAAGCTGTCTGGGGGAAACATGAAAGTGAGAAACAAGATAGTTACTCTGAGCCCCAAGAAGGACAATAAGAAACAGAAGCCTTTTTATGTTCAAGGCCCATAAACTCCCCTTTTCTGATGATTTTCTCATTTCTCTTTTAATGTGAGAATACTGCCCTGGTTAGCTAGTGCTTTAAAGGTTTTATTTGTCTCTAAGCAACACAAACAGCAATATAAAGCGAATTGAAATAAAGTGCACAATGTGTGTATGGATCTCATCTTTATTTTCTCATGCATAAAATAATGCATCTAAAGGAATAGTTCACCAAAAATGAAAATTGTCTCAGGCCATTCACAATGTAGTTTGTTTCTTCATCAGAACAGATTTGGAGAAACTTAGCATTACCTGACTTGCTCATCAATGGATCCTCTGCAGTGAATGGGTGCCGTCAGAATGAGAGTCCAAACAGCTGATAAAAACATCACAAATAATCAACACAACTCCAGTCTAGTGTTGTCACAGTACCAAAATGTTAGTAGTCACTATCAATATCAGTACAATTCCATGGTTCTTGGTCCAATTTCGGTACCATTATAAAACTATTTGAAAATAAAATTATTAAATAAAATTAGTTCATTATTAATGCCATTATTAATAATAAAATTATTATAAATGATATGTTATAACGTTATGTCACACATCGCAAAACATGAAAAATAACTTATTCAAATTTAAGAATGGGTTACACCGTAAGCAAGCAAAGAGCTCTCTATATAATCAACGAAGCTGTATAATCAAATATAATCTTCAGTTCACCCACAGCACAAGCTCACTGACTGTGTGAAAGCTCCCTTTATAATAATGATTAAAAAAAGTCTAAACTGCACAATGAATCTCTTTTTTTAAATTGTGTTTATGCTTCGTTAGTTATAACGAAATGAACCATGAGAGCGCTAAGCTCATACTGAACAAACTCTGGCTTAATGAGGGGATTATGATTTAAAAGCCTCTGATTGGTCATTGCTTTTGTGTGCTCAATAAACATGTCTGTGATTGGCTACAGTGTAAGCAGTCACCTCTCAGTGAGCACTGGATTGACCTGGTACTCAGTACTGCGGAAAGGCTGGTATTGTAAGTTTGACTTGGCACCGAAATACTGGTACTTTTGACAACACTACACTGTAAAAAATCAGAAGTTGAGCAAACTTAAAATTTTAAGGCAACCAGCTTCAGCAGATTTTTGAGTTTACTCAACTTAAAGGTCAATTAGTTGTACAAACTTTTGTGCGTGTTTAATCAACATAATATATTAAGTCAAGCGAACTTTTAGTTAAACTTCCGATTTTGTGTTTAGTTGACTAGAAATATGGAGTTATCATTTAGAAATTTAAGTTGACAAAACTTGATAGTTGAAGTCGCTGTAAAAAATCAAAAGCTGAGAAAACTTAAATGTTTAAGGCAACCAGCTTCAGCAGATTTTTTAGTTTTCTCAACTTTTGATTTTTTACAGTGCAGCTTCAGGACTTAAGATTTTACTCAACAAGAGTTTTAAGTTCAGCACAGAACTGTCAATCCAATATGAGTGAATTAATTTATTAAATGCTACTCAGTACAGCAACATTGGTCCTAAAAAAAAAACATTGGTCCTAAAAAAAAAAAACAATCTTTAAATGGACAGAACCACAACCTTTTTATTGCATCAATATGATTTCTTTGTAGAACAGCAAATTTAAATCATAAACCAAATCAGCTAATTTCATTTACAACATCTCTAGCAAATAAAGCTGGGATAATGCCTGTTCAAGAGCTTATTTGTCAGCTTTGAGTTCTATATAATTGATTAAATGGGGAAAGCTTCAAGTAAAAACTAACACAAAATTCAAGTCCAAAATAATGTGCAACAACAACAACAGGTCCAGTCAAAAATGTATTGGCCAAAGTCTTTCATATCTGTTTGGCGCCGTCTGACCTGAGGCAACTCATAAGAACAGGCGGGAAAATTGAACTGACTAACTTGCCACCACCTATGTTGTACAGAAGCGCATATTGTGAACAAATTTTATTTAAATCATATCGTGAATTGATACACATAGAACGACACTTACCGGAGCGATCACAATGATGGAATAAACGGGCGCCGCTTGAGGCAACTCGAAAATTAAGTGGGAGAAATGAAAATGGCGTTGTATATAAAAAAGTGATCGAACTGCGCATGCTCATCAGCCTTTGTGGGCAATACTAATAACAAACTTAAAGTTGTTAGTTGTTCCAACTTTAAATATTAATTTGGTCAAACAAATTGGTCTAAATTTCTATTTTACTTACTTTTCTGTGTTATCTCAACTTTTTTAATGTTAAATAGTTGAATAAACTTTAAAAACTGAGTTTGTAATACAAAATGTAAGTTGGATTTTTTACAGTGTACTCCAGTCCATCAATTAATGTTTTGTGAAGCGAAAAGCTTCATTATTAAGACATTTTTAACTTGAAACTGCAGAGTTCTTTATAATATTGCTTTTGTTAAAAAGTCATATTGTTTGAATTAGGAGAGAAATATGCATAGATCAGTGCAGTGTTTACAAATGAAAACAGTTCAAAACAGTTCTAAACAAATATGTCAGTGGATTTTGATGTGTGAGGACAACAGGGGATGGACTTTTTCACTGGGGGAAGCGTTATTATGGATTATTGACTGGTATTTTGGCTGGAAGCAACAGTTTGAAGTTAAAAACCTCTTAATGATGGATTTGTTTCTTATAAGCATGCAGTTTTACACGTCATATGATGTTAATTGATGGACTTGAGCCATGTGGATTACTTGTGGATTATTGTGATGTTTTTATCAGCTGTTTGGACTCTTATTCTGACGGCACCCATTTACTGCAGAGGATCCATTGGTGAACAAGTGATGTAATGCAAAATTTCTCCAAATCTGTTCAGATGAAAACAAACTCATGGCCTGAGGATGACCTGAGAGTGAGATTTATCAGCAATTTTCAGCAAATTTTATTTATTTATTTATTTATTTATTGTAAACTATTCCTTTAATAGTATAAGGATTTTGATGGATAAATATATTATTATTCTTTTACATTTAGAATTATATATAATTAAAAATAATAATACAAAAAGGTCTACAGTGTAAAATAAATAAATAAATAAATAACTCCAAGCCTAAAGCTTCAGTTGGTGTTCATCCAACTGACAGAAATGACATTGTATACCATTTCTTCTAAATGTTTATTAGCCTGCAGCATTGATTCATTACATGTTTTGATTACTCATAATGTCCTTCAGTGTTTTGAGTGATTGTGTTTTTGAAGGATCCACTTATAATTCAGCTTCAGCTTTCTGACTGCTATCTTCACATTCTCCTCAAGTGGTACGATGTGAAATTCATGATTACCTCCATGATGGCAGGCCAGACCCTGAGGCAGAAAAGCAAACCTAAACCATAACACTTGCACCACCATATCTGACGACTGGTACATAATTTTTTGCATTGCAGCACGTATCTAGATGATAAACCAAATCAACAACAGCCCTGATCTTAAATATTAAATGTTGTCCGGCAAAATTCTTTCATGCATCTGGACTGTAAAACATGTTTGTTAGTTTTTTTCCAACCTTAAATTTGTTTTGTTGGTGTAAGCTAATGTATTAAGATTTATTTAGTGATGTTAAATTATATGTTTGATTTGAATAAAATGCACTTAAGTGCATCTAGACTGTAAAAAAGTTTTTAACTTAAAATATTTACTTAATATGGTAACATCTATTTTTTTTTTTTTCTTACATTTTTGGCAACATTTAAAGCAAAAACTTCCATTTCATCTGAGAAAATCGACCTGACAAATTAAAGTTACATTTTCATTTATTTATTTATTTATTTGTTTGTTTATTTATTTATTTATTTATTTTGTGGTGTATATAGAGTAGAAATAAATGTTTGGGGTAACAATTTCAGACTATATATCTATTTGAGAACAGATATTTTATCTGACTGCATTGCAAAGTTATGCTGTTACTTTCCCACTGTTAACTGACACTGAGGCAACGGCTGCACATAATTCCTTTGATGGTATGATGTTATCCTGGGGAGACGTCCTGCAGCTACTTTCAGTCAGCTCTTCGGCTACAGTTGCTGAGATGATCTGACCTGGACAGATTGAGTGTGGTTTCACCTCTGTTTCTAAGACCAGACCAGACCAGTGGGTTTTGATGTCTGGATGGAGTAATATCTCACAAGTTACTCTCTAATGATGTTCCAATAATTTACATACATATTATTAAGCATTTGTAGCAATGATAATGATAACAGGAGGAAGGTTATGCATTGGAAGACAAATGGCCTGAGCTATGACAGGGGTGTCCAAACCTGTTCCTGAAGGGCCACTGTCCTGCAGAGTTTAGCTCTAACCCTAATTACACACACCTAGACCACCTAATCAAGGTCTTCAGACTCACTAGTAACTTCCAGGCGAGTGTGTTGGAGTTGGTTCGAGCTAAACTCTGATCTAAACCACTGATCTATGACACCATGTCATAATGCTCCCTGAAAAATTATACTTTTTTGTACAGTACACTGTAAAATCGGTAACCTTTCCACCCTTAATTTTTACTGCTGTCTCGCTTATAAAGACAGTCCCTTTTCGCCATCTAATGGCGGAACAATGTAACTTATCACCATCAAGAACACACACACCATTTCTCAATACTAAATACTATTATTAAAGGGGTGGTTGATTGCGATTTCACTTTTTTAACATTAGTTAGTGTGTAATGTTGCTGTTTGAGCGTAAACATAAACAATATCTGCAAAGTTACGAAGCTGAAAGTTCAATGCAAACAGAGATATCGTCTTTAAATCTCTCTCTCTTTCTCTCTATCTCTCTCTCATTCAGCTCAGCTATAACAATGAACTGTTCCAATTATACACTTATTTTCACATAGCTATGAGAAGCGTTAAACATGGACGCGCGTGCAGTTGCCGTACTGTATTAAAGCTTTAATCAGGATAAAACCGTATATTAAAAGCTAACATAAGCAGTAGCATTTACAAATATATATATATATATATCTAAAAGTATGAGACAACAACAAACAAAAAACATAGGCCTACCATTAAAAGCCGCGCTTGCAAAGGTTCTGCACGATCCTCTTCAATAATATCCCCTGCTTCTCAATCGGGCTCAAACTGATAAGCGATATTAAAGAGACCGTTGTTTACAATACAACCGGAGCACATGCGCTGAGGTGAGGTGAGGGGCGGGACGGGACGGTTAGACGCGCACTAGAGGCGGTTTAGCCAATCACAACACACTGGGCTAGCTAACCAATCAGAGCCCATCACCTAGGGCGGGGCTTCATAAAAGCAGGAAATGATCAGTGCGTTTCTCAGAGAAGGGACAGAGCGGTGTGTATAAAGGTAAATTATGTGAATAATAATGATGTTTCTTTTTTTTAATGAAGCATTAACACATGTTAGACTGCACCCCATAAACACAATCAAGCCTAGAAAAAAAAAACAGTGAACCACCCCTTTAAATAATACTATTATTTATATAAAACAGTATTTATTGCATAATAATATTTAATAAAAACAATAACAGCCATTATAAAAGTTGCTAAGCAATAGACTCAAAAGTACAAAGGCAACACTCTGATATAACATTAAAGTTATATAAAATATAACGTTATGAGACTTTGTCCTCAACCAAAACTATTTGCTTTGGAACAAATAATAGATTAATGAGACCAAAGACTGGCAGTTAGAATTACCCAAAACAAATTATATCTCATGTTTAACTACTATAGAGACATCAGAGCCAGCGGCAAATTCCAGAAAAACTGGCAGAAGGCTGCTCTCTGCGGGTTCATGAGCACTGAATGGCCGCTGACACCCTGGAGCTCAAATCTCTGAAAAACGTTGAAGCAAATTTTCAAATAGACATTATCTTCATTAACAAACCGCATATTTGAAGTCTAAACAACTACATTATTGCCTAAAAAACTCTTAAAACTACATTCTGACACACAAAAACTGTATTATTTACAAAATTTGGTCGTCCACCATGACACTTGCTGTGATAAACACGGCAAGCAGAGTGATACAAATAGTGAAAAAGTTGGAGTTCTGTTATCAAATATAAATGTAATAGGTGGAGTTTCATGCATTTTTCTAAATACAGCGTTTTGCCTTTCCTCTTTTCATTTAATGCTGCCACAGGGGAAGTTTTTAGCATGATTATAAAATGAGGCACTAATGAGAACTTCAATTATTCAAAAGCCAAAAGTATCAACGATGAAGCCTAATTAAATTTTGTTATAGGCGAGCCAATGTCTTTGAGCAAAGGCTTCACTTACCTTTTCATTTAAGTATATATTGTACATATTTTAATTATATTTTATAAAAAAAAAATAAAAAAAAAACAGGTGTCCAAAGTTACATGGCACTAAATATCACTCAGAGGCTACATAACCCATAAATGACTACAGTTAATCTGCTAAACTGTCGATAATGTACAGTAGAACTAAAATTGTGTGTTTGCAAAGCTACATGCAATAACACTTCTTTAAAATGACAGTGTTGTAAATATTTTAGATTGTTGTTATTAATATCTTGTCTTTCCTGTGAGAAAGACATCCTGCTTCATTCAGTTTGGTTCATACTTTCATAATGGGTTCGTATTCCCTCCATCAATGGCACTGATGAAATAGTTAATTGGTTCCTTCACAAGTTACATGTAAAATAAGCTGAATGAATGGAAAGAACAAAAAGAAAAAGCCAAGAATCTGTCTTTACTTAATAATGAGGAAACATTAATCCTGTTAACTTCTCCTAGTCATAATATATAGTGTTTATACTATGTGCTCTGTGCCTCTTTATACATTACACAACTCTTCACAAACATACACTACGTGAATACTTGGACTTGCTCACACTGACATATACGCACATACTGACCGTGTTTTCTTCTAAATGGAAATCAGTTCGTAGGCGGAAATGGAGGGAACGGGTGTAGACTGAGTTCTAGCCGTGGGAAATGCCACTCTAATCTACTGCCAGGGATACTGTTTATCCCGTCCAAACATATTTCTGTAAACATTGCCTTGAATGCATTTTCTTTCCTTTTTACCCTTCTACTCCCATGTTTGGAGGGGGTCGTTGTTGTCTCCTCACACGGTACATGAACCCCATTTGGTGTGGTAATATATAGCCTGGGGATTAATTACATATTGAACTATGCTGGTGAGGCAGTCACACTGGATTGTCATTGGCTGAACAAACGTGTCATTGCTTCATGACAGAAATTATCTTTCGACAAACTACTGTGTTTATAAAAATGTGCTTTGGCTTGTTTATCATGTTCTATTTCCACACTTACTGACAACAACAGTCTATCAATTCCAAACTCTGCTGTTTTCTAAACAGGTGGCTGTGTTAGCCCTTAACCTTCATGTTCTGTTGAGATTGTCATTACTTTTAGGTTAAATTACATTTTAATTATTACATTTGTAATAATTAAAACTTTTACTTTGAAGCACATTTTAAATGATTGTTTTAGTAATCTTTTTGTTGTACTTCAAAGTAAATTTTATGTACACATACATGTGTTGACTAACATACTAAAACACATATAGGCCTGGTTTCACAGACAGGGCTTAGACTAAGCCAGGATTAGGCCATAGTTCAATTATAGGACACTTAAGTATTTTATAATCGTGCCTTAGAAAAACATTACTGGTGTCCATCTTGAGACAAAACAAAGGCATTGATGTATTTTAAGATCAATCAGTGCAAGTTTCTTTCAGCTGAAACGGCTCAGATTTACATTTTAGTCTGGGACTAGGCTTAAGCCTTGACTGTGAAACCGGGGGATAAAGTACTTGATTATGAATTTAAGTGTGTCTTTTATGACAGTTAAAAATTATATATTTTAAATGTACTAAACTGCTACTTAATTATTACAAATTACAAATATATTTAAAATATACTACATACAATTTGCCATAAAATGGCATTAAAGTATTTTAGTTTACTTTTTATTTTATTTGTATTTTAGTCTGGTTTGTGATTGTAGCTTCGTGTAGCTTTGTTTTCTGTAAAATCTCTATTACTCTCTGTTGTTTAAAGTGATAAATATAACTTAATCCCCACCATATTTCTGATATTATCTATGAACCTAATCTGATTAATTTGATCGTTCGCTTTTATTCTAAAACCGCGAGTGCAGCGCATCTGCAGCGCGTTAGCATTCGTTAGCTTGTCATTAGCGTTTCCATTCGTGCATATTGCTTTTTTCTTTTTTTTTCTCTCGCTCCGTTTTTTTTTCACAAGTTCATCAAACAACTGTGGTAAGTAAGAATCATTCATCAATCACGGTGAGTAATGGCTTTTTCTCCTGCTATTGTTGTTTGCACCGCTTGCCACATGTATAGTTTATCTCTCTCTGTCGGCGACGAGGGATTCTCATGTGATAAATGCAGGGAAATAGTTAGGCTGACAGAGAAGATTTCAGAATTAGAGACACGCATCCAAACTTTAATTGAGGACAGTAAGAATGTGAGGGCTCTAGATACGGCTTTGGATGCGACTAGCTCAGGGAGTCCTGTACATTGTTCGGTTCCGGTAACAGAGCCTCCGCAGCAGGGCAACTGGGTGACTATGAGGCGGCATAGTCGCGGGTCAAAACACAGCTCT
>NW_015640468.1:1324989-1329799 GCF_001515625.1 Sinocyclocheilus rhinocerous
ACTTTATGGCCTGGTTTCACAGACAGGGCTTAGGTTAAGCCAGGATTAGGCCATAGTTCAATTATAGGACACTTAAGTATTTTATAATCGTGCCTTAGAAAAACATTACTGGTGTCCATCTTGAGACAAAACAAAGGCATTGATGTATTTTAAGATCAATCAGTGCAAGTTTCTTTCAGTTGAAACAGCTCAGACTTATATTTTAGTCTGGGACTAGGCTTAAGCCTTGTCTGTGAAACCGGGGGATAAAGTACTTGATTATGAATTTAAGTGTGTCTTTTATGACAGTTAAAAATTATATATTTTAAATGTACTAAACTGCTACTTAATTATTACAAATTACAAATATATTTAAAATATACTACATACAATTTGCCATAAAATGGCATTAAAGTATTTTAGTTTACTTTTTATTTTATTTGTATTTTAGTCTGGTTTGTGATTGTAGCTTCGTGTAGCTTTGTTTTCTGTAAAATCTCTATTACTCTCTGTTGTTTAAAGTGATAAATATAACTTAATCCCCACCATATTTCTGATATTATCTATGAACCTAATCTGATTAATTTGATCGTTCGCTTTTATTCTAAAACCGCGAGTGCAGCGCATCTGCAGCGCGTTAGCATTCGTTAGCTTGTCATTAGCGTTTCCATTCGTGCCTATTGCTTTTTTCTCTTTCTTTTTTTCTCTATCGCTCCGTTTTTTTTTTTTTTTCACAAGTTCATCAAACAACTGTGGTAAGAATCATTCATCAATCACGGTGAGTAATGGCTTTTTCTCCTGCTATTGTTGTTTGCACCGCTTGCCACATGTATAGTTTATCTCTCTTTCACAGAGGTTTCAAGGTTATCAAATAAACAAAAAAATTCACATTTAGGAATATTTAATTTTAAACCAGAAGCCTCCGAAAAGGAGTTAATGATTTCAAGTACTTTTGCAACCTGATTTGTATTTTCTAAAAACAGGGTTGTATCATCTGCAAGTTGTGAAATTCTAATCTCATGATCAAAAATGGTCAACCCCTTGATATCAGGATTATTTCGAATATTTAAAGAGAGTAATTCCACAACTAATAAGAACAGAAAGGGGGAGATTCCACAACCTTGCCTAACACCCCTGTTGATAGGAAATCTATTAGAAGTATCAAATTGTAAGAGAACGCAAAGATACTATTTAAACTGAACTGAGCTGGATGATGACATCACTGAATTCAATGATGAACTGCCTTTAACTGAAAAATTAGTGTTTACTATTGTCATTTTGCATTATTGACACACTATTTTCCTAATTAATGCTGTTCAGTTGCTTTAAAACAATCTGTATTGTTAAAAGCGCTATATAAATAAAGGTGACTTGACTTGACTACTATAAGAGCTTGTAAGTACACCATATTTCAAAGACAATAGAGTTATGAAATTACATATAGAGATGCATTACTTCCTGTTTAAGTGGGTCAAAAAAGGTAATGTTCAGCTAATTGCATTTCAAATAAATTTAAACTATAATGCTTTTCATTTAATTGCAGTTAACATGCAATTAAGGGTCCAAAAACATGGCATTAAGCTCAGACTTAAGTATTTCTGAAATAAGTACTCTTTTTAAAAGTATTCTAAAATGCACTTATTTTTCAAAGCAGTATTTCTATTATTCTACAGGTTTAAATTCCATGTTGTGCCACTTTAATTCCACATTTCTCACAAACCACGCATCAAAGAGTGGTGTTGAAAATGACTGTGACATGGAATCTGTAATAATTAATGTTGGCATATACAAAGTAAGTATTTTACGCCCTGAAGACCATCTCAAAGTGATCGTGTTGTGCTTAATCAGAGGCAAATCCTACTGCACCTCCTGTTCTTCCAAAAGCATAGGATTGCATTCGGGTGACACCCTAGTTCACGTAAGGTCTCTGTAACCTAGGGTAATGACTGACAATCAACATCATCCCATGCACAAGTGCACTCTAAACAAACAACAGCAACTTTACTGAATGTGAAGAGCAGTGCAGGGCATGGCTGCTCCATGAGAATAATTAGTGTTGCATAAGATATTACATTTATAATGACTAAGTAACAGAGACAACATGAGTTATCGTTTAAGGAAATAATTTCTTCTGTGGAAGTGGCTTGAACCACATTGTATTTTAATATGCATGTTCAAAAGTTTGGTGTAATATTTTTTGTTTGTGTTTATTTGAGAAAGTGATACTCTTATTTTATGCTTTAAATGAATCAAAATGACAGTAAAGACATTTATAATGCTACAAAAATGTATGCTTCACATGAATGCTGCTTTTTAAACTTTCTGTTCATCAAAGAACCTGACAAAATCTTTATTGGTTTCCACACTTTTTGTTTAAGCAGCACAACTATTTTCTGCAGTATTAAAAATATTTCAAAATATTACTGTTTTTACTGTATTTTTGATTGAACAAAAGAATCTTCCTTTACAAATATCTGAGCCCAAAAAGTCTGACCCCAAACTTGGGAATGTAGGGTATATTTATATTATAAATATACTAGTTTAAGTAAAAATAATTATATAGGTCAATATCACACAAACAAGATACAAAGTACACTCTGATGAATTTAATTTAAGATTTAACTTAAAGGGTTAGTTCACCCAAAAATAAACCCCAAAATAAAAATTAGGCTGTGTTTTACTCACCCCCGATGCATCCTAGGTGTATATGACTTTCTTCTTTCAGACGAATCCAGTCGGAGTTATATAAAAAAATGTCTTTGATCTTTCAAGCTCTATCGTTGTACAATCGTTGTACGTTGTACATGAGGTCCAGGCGATTCTGTCGCGGGAATCTTTCCAGATACCAGGTTCTTTGTTCCGTGGTCCATTAGATGGTTTATTTATGCTGAAGCCAGTCACGAAACCTACTGACGTTCTGTTGCTTAAATGAATCCAGATTGGGGGGGGTCAGTTCTTGCTGTCCTAGTGCTTGTCGATACCGGAGGTGGTTTGGTAAATCACCCTCATCTTGTGTTTCTTGTAAAGATAAGCAGAGCGAGACAGGAACTCATTTGAGAAAGTTGGCGCCTGGGCTGACCATGGTTCAGCTTTTACGACTCTCATATGGTTGAGAAGAGATGTTAGTTTTCTGATGGAATGCGGAGATTCCATCATTCATTGGTGTGATGTTCGCAAATGCCTTACAATAGAAAAATTTCCATTATACAAAAGGTGTTTGTAAAGAGTATTTTCCTAGGTGTATATGACTTTCTTCTTTCAGACGAATCCAGTCGGAGTTATATAAAAAAATGTCTTTGATCTTTCAAGCTCTATCGTTGTACAATCGTTGTACGTTGTACATGAGGTCCAGGCGATTCTGTCGCGGGAATCTTTCCAGATACCAGGTTCTTTGTTCTAGATTTACTGCAATTAATACAATAACTGTTACTGATACCTCGGCGGATATCAGCACATCGTCTATTTATACGGACAAAACACACGTGGATTTAACCACAATGATCAAGCTTTCACAATTCTCCCAAAACAAAAATAACGTCTCGGACACTCTGTGAGTACCGCGTTTCAAGTTCACTATTTTTTTTAGTGAATTAAATGGCTAGAGCATTAACTAGCTAGGTTAATCTTCTGAAGCCGGGCGGAGATTCCATCGTTCATTGGTGTGATGTTCGCAAATGCCTTACAGCCATATTGATTCTCTTCAGCCGCCTTGTCAAAACAATCACACAAAAGGCAAAGCAAAGATCAAAACTCACTCAACATCAAGGAAGTGATCAGGGCCGTGCACAGACATTTTGAGGGGCAGTGGCCCAAACCAAAAAAGGGGCACTAGGGGGGGGGGTGCTTGTAAATACAAATTATCCAGTTGTTACAAATATACAATTAAATGTGAAGACAGCACACTCTGTAATCATTTCAGACTTTATTGTAGATGTTTTGATGAGAATGGGCTCTCCCTCACTCTCTGAGCCTGCTTCTGCCTCATCTTCAATGGAAGTAGGGGAGAGTGGGGTAAGTTGAGCCAGTGGGTAAATTGACCCACCCCCTGTTTCTTAGCAACTGTACACTTTTACTGTCATGTGGCCATGTATTTTGGAACCACCCATCATTTCTGCCAGACTGTGAAAAGGAGAAACACATGGGGGAATGGAAGGCACCCATTTACTTTAAAAACTGTGTTTGGCTTGTCAAAGTAAAATTTTAGCATAACAGATGTAATGGTTGTTACATCAGAGTAAATGTATCCAGGTCTAAAAATATTTGTGATACATATATGTGATTTAGCAACATATAAAACCATGCAAATAATTTAGCTAAATATTTGCCTGAACTGGTAAAATGGCAAAATGGCCGCTATGGCGCAAAGTGAGACAAATGCTGTGGAGTAAATTGAGTCAGCATTTTAACTTACCCCACCATAAGGCACTGTAGTTAAGTTAAATCTCTGAATTATGAACTGGTATTTTAATGTGATATTACTGGTTTAGTTTATCATACATACATATTTTGTAGTTTATTTGATAGGGACAGTGTACAAGTGCACCAAATCCTTCTCTGATAAGAACGAGAAAATGCTTTTCATCACATTATAATCAGATATATTTTTCCACCTGTCGTTCCTAATGGCCAACAAACTCTCTGTTTAGTCTGTTTTTAGGAAGGCTACAACTTTAGTGATCAACATATTGTTTCAGAAATGCAAACAATTAAATATTGAAATTTAAACTTCATTTGGTTGGTTTTATGTTGTTAGAGTTAACTTCATGAAAAGAAATATGACTGTCTGTAAAAGGAAATTATTAAATTAGTTTTTAAATTATTTATTTCACAT
>NW_015640468.1:1329809-1333194 GCF_001515625.1 Sinocyclocheilus rhinocerous
CAGATGGTCATTTTACACCCAGATGGTGCATCTTACCCACTGACTCGACTCGGGGCAACTTAACCCTAACCCGGGGCAAACTGAGCCATGAGAACACTTTTTTTATTCTTAAAACCTTTTGTCATAGATACATTCTGATCATTTAAAATTATAGGAATACTTTCAGTAGGATAGGATAGGATAGACACTTTCATTGTACTTCTAACTTATCTTGAGGACCACATAAGTAAAAAATGGCTAATCTTACCCCACTCTCCTCTATAAGTATTAGACATTTAATTTTATATTTTACAGCATAAATCTAGATTATATACTAATAAACAACTCATTTAGAACATTTATATTGTTTTTTAATTATTTATAGGCCTACTGTTAATATGGTTTTTATCAAATATGATGTGTTATAGATTACTAGTATCAAGACAAATGATTATAATGGGAAATATACTTAATTACAAGAATTAAACTGTGACAAACTGCTAAATATTCTATTTGATGATTTAGATGCTGGCTTGCTGGAGCTTTGAATCCATGTTTGCAATGCTGAACTGCCTTTAGCAGCCTCCCTTCTCTCTTTCTCAAATTTTGTGTTATTTATATTAGATCTGATCGGGTACAATAATTTGATTAGACATTCTAATTCTAAGGCTGACTAACGGTGTAGTCAAAAATGGAAAAGTTTTTCCCTTGCGTTTTTAAAAAGTTTCACATATACACGACAACGTTTTCAAAACGATTCACGTTTACACATATCTGCGAAAACAGCCAAAAACGCTGTATTACGTATGCCAGGCCTGTAGTTATCACTGTCACCTTGTTAGTAAACAGTACCTGTAGGGAAGTGACGATTATATGATGTATATGATGCATCTCCGCTGTTGGTTGTAATATTGGTGAAGTAAATCCGCACTTTGTTGAAGAAGCATTAGCAAACTCTTGAGCAGCAACAACAGTACCATATACTCCGCCAATGTTGTGTATGTTTGTTCGCGCTTGCCTTTAAAATCGACACGTACTGCGCATGTCTACATACCTAACATTTTCCAAAATAGGCATTTTCAGTCCCCAAACTGCCGTTGTCGTGTAAACAAACAGTCAAAATGCATAAAAAGTTTCCCATTTTTGGCTGAAAACGTTGTCGTGTAAAAGGCCCCTAAGAACGTGGATATTTTGTTGTTATCACTTTTAAAAGACAGAGAGAAAATCATTACCGACAGAAATACAAAAACAAACTACCAAATGACTAATTCAGCGAATCATTCACTGACTGTAATGTGGATTGTAATGCATCTACCTGTTAATGCAATGTGCAATGGAACTGTGGTCTCCACTCCAGAGAGCAGCACACAGATAAAACACAGAGCGGATTAGTGGAATCAGCGGATCTTTAGCGGAGCGGGAACAGACCGCTTTGAGCTGGGGTGATGGGGGGATTGGTGAGAGGGGCAACTCAGCTGATGAGGGCAAAGGGGCAGTGGCTCTAGCCACCGGGCCACCCCCCTGTGCACGGCCCTGGAAGTGATGTCAGGCCTCGATTACTAATATACTTGAGATTCATAACTGACATTTTATGTGTGATGATCTGAAAAAATGTTTATAAAATAAAAAAATCAGATACCAAGCAGAAAACTATAATCTCTGCAAACTGTGTTGCAAATGGGCATAGACAGCTTTGATGATTATAATGGCCTTAACGTGTTGCAACACTCCCTTGTGACCATTAGTTTAAAGTTTAAACAATGTTATTTTCGCTATTTATGCTTGCCAAAAAATTGTGTAATTGAAAATGTATATTCAAATATATATTTTATATATTATCAAAAATGTATTCACAGTATTCACAGTTACAAAATACTGTATTGTTATAAAATATTTAAATATTTAAAACTAGAGATGTACAGTATATACAGTATATTGGATATTGGTTGTTACATTTTCTACTATTGGTTTATATTAGATATTTAACTGTGCATGCTAAAGTGCAATTTACATGATATTTGCCTATAGCACTCAAAATACATTAAATAACAATAATAATTTTAATTATATAATAAATAAGCATATTTCAACATGAATAGCCATCATGGTTATGCAGTTCAATAATATTTGCCAAAAATGAATGCTTTATTCTTCTTCATATTATTAAGGGTATACCAAAAGTATAGATTAGCCATAAATAATCACCAGCCTATCGATAAAAAAAAACAAAAAAAACTGTATAATTAATTATAAGCCTATCAATGGCATTAAATAAAAATCTATTTTCTAAATGCATGCTATTGATCTTTTGATTGTGAATATTTATTTGTTATTTTTATTTATTTTATTTTATTTATTTATTTATTTATTTTACAACTGACTACAAGTTTGCATTCAGATCTGCCTCCATCCAATCAACAGAGAACCAAGTCCTGCCCTTTTTTTCTTTTTTGGTAATCTGTTTCACTCAAATGTACATCATTACTTTAAAAATCAGTACATCCCTAGACCACATTTTTGGATTTAATTGGGTTGAATCCCACAAAAATGTTTTATCTCTTTATATGTTATAAAATTACTCATATCAGGATTTGGGTCATTTTGCTCATCACACAGTTACTCATGCATTCATAAAACAGCTACTATAAATATTTGTGCGACCCTTAGGCTAAAGGGACCCCTGAGCTCTCCAAAGTTAGTAGCCATGATCTAGAGTTTCTAGATGTACACTTGCAATGCATATGAAAGAAAGATGTCTGAGCTTGCCCTCAGACTAAGGATAAGATTCACTTTTCCAGCTTTAGACCCCATTTGCCCTCGCAGTCAGAGTGGCAGCACAGTGCAGAAATGTTACCTTGCCATTAAGAGCACAGCAAACACTACTTCACAGAGGTTAACTGGACCTTAGCTCAGCTTAACCCAGACTGAAAGATGTGTACAAATCCCTTAGAGCATGCAGACTTTGTTTGGGGAGAGTCTGTTGGTGTGGGCCTGAATCCAGGCGGGGAGGTTTAAAACATTTAATAAGCTCCCACTGCGTTTGCTCCAGGGTCATGGCTTGTAAAAGGACAAGACATTTGAGTGTGAATAACAAGTGAGGATCTCACTCCCTCACTATCCCTCATGTACGACTTAATCAGATACAGAGTACATGAGCTGGGGAACATCAACTCTCCCTTAATTAAAACCAGTCTGACCTGCTTTGTAATTATAGATCTGTGTCAAAGCTGAAAGTGAGTAGTCAAATATCACACATTGGATTTGAACTCTTTTCAAATATGCTCAGTCACCAGAAAGTCAGAAAATTATATTCACTAAGCGTATGAAGCAAACAGATTTGTTTTAGAAATAAGTTTATATTTAATAAGACAAATTTGTTTGCTTTATACTGTTAGTGAATATAAAG
>NW_015640468.1:1334516-1339214 GCF_001515625.1 Sinocyclocheilus rhinocerous
GTGAGAAATACTGCGGAGCGGGCGGGAAAACACGGAGCGGATTAGTGGAATCAGCGGACCTTTAGCGGAGCGGGAACAGACCGCTTTGAGCTGGGGTGATGGGGGGATTGGTGAGAGGGGCAACTCAGCTGATGAGGGCAAAGGGGCAGTGGCTCTAGCCACCGGGCCACCCCCCTGTGCACGGCCCTGGAAGTGATGTCAGGCCTCGATTACTAATATACTTGAGATTCATAACTGACATTTTATGTGTGATGATCTGAAAAAATGTTTATAAAATAAAAAAATCAGATACCAAGCAGAAAACTATAATCTCTGCAAACTGTGTTGCAAATGGGCATAGACAGCTTTGATGATTATAATGGCCTTAACGTGTTGCAACACTCCCTTGTGACCATTAGTTTAAAGTTTAAACAATGTTATTTTCGCTATTTATGCTTGCCAAAAAATTGTGTAATTGAAAATGTATATTCAAATATATATTTTATATATTATCAAAAATGTATTCACAGTATAAAAATATACAAAATACTGTATTGTTATAAAATATTTAAATATTTAAAACTAGAGATGTACAGTATATGTACCATATTGGATATTGGTTGTTACATTTTCTACTATTGGTTTATATTAGATATTTAACTGTGCATGCTAAAGTGCAATTTACATGATATTTGCCTATAGCACTCAAAATACATTAAATAACAATAATAATTTTAATTATATAATAAATAAGCATATTTCAACATGAATAGCCATCATGGTTATGCAGTTCAATAATATTTGCCAAAAATGAATGCTTTATTCTTCTTCATATTATTAAGGGTATACCAAAAGTATAGATTAGCCATAAATAATCACCAGCCTATCGATAAAAAAAAACAAAAAAAACTGTATAATTAATTATAAGCCTATCAATGGCATTAAATAAAAATCTATTTTCTAAATGCATGCTATTGATCTTTTGATTGTGAATATTTATTTGTTATTTTTATTTATTTTATTTTATTTATTTATTTATTTATTTTACAACTGACTACAAGTTTGCATTCAGATCTGCCTCCATCCAATCAACAGAGAACCAAGTCCTGCCCTTTTTTTCTTTTTTGGTAATCTGTTTCACTCAAATGTACATCATTACTTTAAAAATCAGTACATCCCTAGACCACATTTTTGGATTTAATTGGGTTGAATCCCACAAAAATGTTTTATCTCTTTATATGTTATAAAATTACTCATATCAGGATTTGGGTCATTTTGCTCATCACACAGTTACTCATGCATTCATAAAACAGCTACTATAAATATTTGTGCGACCCTTAGGCTAAAGGGACCCCTGAGCTCTCCAAAGTTAGTAGCCATGATCTAGAGTTTCTAGATGTACACTTGCAATGCATATGAAAGAAAGATGTCTGAGCTTGCCCTCAGACTAAGGATAAGATTCACTTTTCCAGCTTTAGACCCCATTTGCCCTCGCAGTCAGAGTGGCAGCACAGTGCAGAAATGTTACCTTGCCATTAAGAGCACAGCAAACACTACTTCACAGAGGTTAACTGGACCTTAGCTCAGCTTAACCCAGACTGAAAGATGTGTACAAATCCCTTATAGCATGCAGACTTTGTTTGGGGAGAGTCTGTTGGTGTGGGCCTGAATCCAGGCGGGGAGGTTTAAAACATTTAATAAGCTCCCACTGCGTTTGCTCCAGGGTCATGGCTTGTAAAAGGACAAGACATTTGAGTGTGAATAACAAGTGAGGATCTCACTCCCTCACTATCCCTCATGTACGACTTAATCAGATACAGAGTACATGAGCTGGGGAACATCAACTCTCCCTTAATTAAAACCAGTCTGACCTGCTTTGTAATTATAGATCTGTGTCAAAGCTGAAAGTGAGTAGTCAAATATCACACATTGGATTTGAACTCTTTTCAAATATGCTCAGTCACCAGAAAGTCAGAAAATTATATTCACTAAGCGTATGAAGCAAACAGATTTGTTTTAGAAATAAGTTTATATTTAATAAGACAAATTTGTTTGCTTTATACTGTTAGTGAATATAAAGAAAATGTATTCACAGTATAAAAATATACAAAATACTGTATTGTTATAAAATATTTAAATATTTAAAACTAGAGATGTACAGTATATGTACCATATTGGATATTGGTTGTTACATTTTCTACTATTGGTTTATATTAGATATTTAACTGTGCATGCTAAAGTGCAATTTACATGATATTTGCCTATAGCACTCAAAATACATTAAATAACAATAATAATTTTAATTATATAATAAATAAGCATATTTCAACATGAATAGCCATCATGGTTATGCAGTTCAATAATATTTGCCAAAAATGAATGCTTTATTCTTCTTCATATTATTAAGGGTATACCAAAAGTATAGATTAGCCATAAATAATCACCAGCCTATCGATAAAAAAAAACAAAAAAAACTGTATAATTAATTATAAGCCTATCAATGGCATTAAATAAAAATCTATTTTCTAAATGCATGCTATTGATCTTTTGATTGTGAATATTTATTTGTTATTTTTATTTATTTTATTTTATTTATTTATTTATTTATTTTACAACTGACTACAAGTTTGCATTCAGATCTGCCTCCATCCAATCAACAGAGAACCAAGTCCTGCCCTTTTTTTCTTTTTTGGTAATCTGTTTCACTCAAATGTACATCATTACTTTAAAAATCAGTACATCCCTAGACCACATTTTTGGATTTAATTGGGTTGAATCCCACAAAAATGTTTTATCTCTTTATATGTTATAAAATTACTCATATCAGGATTTGGGTCATTTTGCTCATCACACAGTTACTCATGCATTCATAAAACAGCTACTATAAATATTTGTGCGACCCTTAGGCTAAAGGGACCCCTGAGCTCTCCAAAGTTAGTAGCCATGATCTAGAGTTTCTAGATGTACACTTGCAATGCATATGAAAGAAAGATGTCTGAGCTTGCCCTCAGACTAAGGATAAGATTCACTTTTCCAGCTTTAGACCCCATTTGCCCTCGCAGTCAGAGTGGCAGCACAGTGCAGAAATGTTACCTTGCCATTAAGAGCACAGCAAACACTACTTCACAGAGGTTAACTGGACCTTAGCTCAGCTTAACCCAGACTGAAAGATGTGTACAAATCCCTTAGAGCATGCAGACTTTGTTTGGGGAGAGTCTGTTGGTGTGGGCCTGAATCCAGGCGGGGAGGTTTAAAACATTTAATAAGCTCCCACTGCGTTTGCTCCAGGGTCATGGCTTGTAAAAGGACAAGACATTTGAGTGTGAATAACAAGTGAGGATCTCACTCCCTCACTATCCCTCATGTACGACTTAATCAGATACAGAGTACATGAGCTGGGGAACATCAACTCTCCCTTAATTAAAACCAGTCTGACCTGCTTTGTAATTATAGATCTGTGTCAAAGCTGAAAGTGAGTAGTCAAATATCACACATTGGATTTGAACTCTTTTCAAATATGCTCAGTCACCAGAAAGTCAGAAAATTATATTCACTAAGCGTATGAAGCAAACAGATTTGTTTTAGAAATAAGTTTATATTTAATAAGACAGTCATCAGAATCATTCATTGATTCATTTTAACAGGTTTAGATTGAGCTCTCATGTAATCTAAATTTTCAGCAGAATGAAAAGCCAGCCATTCATAAAATGTAATAAAGCCCCTACCAATAGCATGCTTGTTTTCCTAAAAATATTTTTTATTTATGACCATTCAGCTGAATTCCAGTTAACTTTCTCTCAAAATCAGCAAAAAGTTATGTGAAGAAAAAAAAAAAAAAAAGTACATATTCCATCTGATATATGGGTCAAAGACGAGATGTCCCATTTTGGTGTCCGCATCAAATTAAATTTACAAAAGTGATTTTATATACATAGAAATCAGATCAAATGCAAGTAAAGTGTCTGCTTTATTGTTTCAAATAACTTTTGTGAAAATAAAATTTGAAAATATGTGTAAGCCAATGTTCCATTGTCATACAGAGTAACAGAAATTAAACAACATACTTATTCTGACCTGTACCTATTAAAATAAAAAAGTAGTTTGAAGGATAGTGTCAAAAATTGGTAAAGTTAAAATTAGTTAGTTAATTAGTTTGGGGGGGCTGCACTGTGATCCTTAAATATAACCCTTCTAATAGAATTGAATGATTATGGTTCTAAATATGCCTGACAAAATTTTTTGATATATGGACTATTGTTACACTGAATTAAAATTTTCTGTAAATCATGGTAAAATCATATGATAATCGTAATTTTTTGCTCAGAAAAATAAATAAATTAATTAATTAAACAGGGCACATTCCAATGTATGAAAAAAATATTAAAGCTGTATTAAACTTTTTAAACGTCCTTTCATCTCGGACTGATATACGTATATGAGGAAGTCGTGGCCTAATGGTTAGAGAGTCGGACTCATAACCCAAAGTTTGCGAGTTCGAGTCTCAGGTCCGGCAGAAATTGTAGGTGGGGGGAGTGAATGTACAGTACTCTCTCCCACCTTCAATACCACGACTGAGGTGCCCTTGAGCTAGGCACCGAACCCCCAACTGCTCCCCGGGCGCCGCAGCAAAAATGGCTGTTCACTCCTGTGTGTGTGCGCACTTTGGATGGGTTAAATGCAGAGCACTAATTCCTAGTATGGGTAACCATACCTGGCCAC
>NW_015640468.1:1339891-1349893 GCF_001515625.1 Sinocyclocheilus rhinocerous
AAATGGCTGTTCACTGCTGTGTGTGCGCGCACTTTGGATGGGTTAAATGCAGAGCACTAATTCCAAGTATGGGTCACCATACTTGGCCACATGTCACGTCACTTTCATATCAGTTTGTTGCTGCAGCTCATCTACAGTAATTATGTTAAGCAGTCATATACTGTCAGCTGCCTCACTCAGCACCTCCTTGCCAAATGTCTTCTCAAACAATCTTGAAAAATAACATTATTTATTCATATACACCCATGGACAAGTGCAAGTGCTTGGCATCCCATCAGATAAAATCATATTTTGCAAAATGAGGTCTGCTGTTGCTTGAGGATAAATGATTCCATCTATAAATTCTTGTGAATCGGAAGGTGTACAACAGCAGCATCCACAACAAACTGTTTGTTTTATGAATAACATGCATAAAATATGCTTTAATGAAGATAACTGGCTTTTCTTGTGACCCAAGGCTTAACCAAACACTTTTTGGGCCTGACAACATACAGTATTACATAACTGCTGCATTCTTTGATGAACAAATGTTTTGAAGAACAGCATTTATTTCAAACAAATCTTTTATAATGTTTGAATTTCTTTAAAACACACACACACACACACACACACACACATTTATTTATTTATTTATTTACATAATTTTTCCTTTTTCTGAGGGCAATACCTGCTGAATTTATTTTTTCCTCCAGCAAGATTGTTTTGTCTGGCACAGATGTAGGTGCACATCAAATTGTCTTCCTAAATCCTAGTGCTCTCTTTCATTTCACAAACCACACACAATTTCTCTCTCTCTCTCTCTCTCTCTCTCTCTCTCTCTCTCGGAATACACAGAAACCGTACACTTCCATACACAGTCCTGAATTCTTACTGCCGTCATATAATGTTTTCACAACAGTTCACCACAGAGGCAGCTGACGGAAGGGACGAGGGGACGAATGTTAAAGAGAGGTATGAAAAGAAAAAAAACAAGAGTACAAGAAGTTGATGGCTTTGCACTCATCCCACAGGTCCTAGTAAACAACCCACCTGTCACTCAAACATGACCTTTTGGGTTGAAGGGGCGCAGGGTCAGGATGCTTGTCTTTGTTTTTCTTGCTGTATAATTACATTCAGATGTTCATATCTGGGGGGGAAAGGGGAGAGAGGCTGAGATGGCTCAGGGCTCACACCAACAAATAATTTTTATGTATTTATTTATTTGTTTGTTTGTTTGTAAGAAAAGGTATACTACTGTTCAAAAGTTTAGGGTTAGTAAGATTTTTTATTAATGCTTTTATTCAGCAAGGAAGGACTGATTGATTGATTTTAAGCTATGTATTTATTTACTGTAGCCAGTTTTAATTGTAATATAAGGTTTATATTTTCAGGTTAATATTTTAATGGTAATTTAAGAAATAGACGATTGAAACAATTAAAATAATTTAACATTCAGCCTGCAGTGCAGTGTTACTGTCTTTAAGAGGGACTTGAGTCTCAGACTGTAAAAATGCAGTGTGTGAATTACAGCTGGAGAGCATTTTTGTGCATTTTCTCATGTTGAATGGCTTCTTTTTTTTTTAATGCCACTCAGCCTGCCAAAACTCACTCAGGTACAATGGTGGTATTGATGTCAAGATGGCCTCAGTTCACAATTTGCCAGCAAGATATCGAGCCAGCATGTCCCCTGACAATAAAAATTGCCACTGTTTCCCTCAAAATAGGAATGCTCAGAAACAGTCATTATTTCAGCCAATCGAGACCCACAGTTGAGTTCCGCAAGTAAAAATCCCATTCATTTAATTTAACATATAAAACTTTCAGACCTACTTTGAGCTCCGATTCGATGATATACACTGATATACACTACCGCTGAAAAGTCTGGGATGGTAATTTGGATTTTGGTTGGTAATTTGGATTGGATTTTTTAGAAATGTTTTTGAAAGACGTCTCAAATGCATACCAAGAATACAATATCAAAAATACCTTCAAAATAGTACTAACATTATTACAATTTGTGAAATATTATTACAACTTTAAAAATTGTTTTGTATTTTAATATATTTTAAAACAAATTCAACATTTATTTCTGTGATGGCAAAGCTGAATTTTCAGCAGCGATTACTCCAGTCTTTAGTGTCACATGATCATTGAGAAACGATAAACATTTGTGTGGAAACTGATACATTTTTTTAGGATTCTTCATTGAACTTCAAAAGAACAGTTTATTTGAAATGCAGCATTGTGAATGTCATAAATGCCCAGGGGCGGGTCTACATGGTGGCCAGGGGTGGCACCGGCCCCCACACAAATCTGGTTGGCCACCCCAGGTGCCCCCTTACCAGATATCTTGTGATTGGCTTGTATCTGGCAGTAGCGGATCCTGGCATGAGCAATATAGGCGGCTACCTAGTGTGGCTTTCTTCTCTTCTATATACTTAATTACTTAATCTATAATACTTTATCTTTGTTCATTGCGATCTCACAAAGTTCTGTTATGACCAATGAATCTCTCTATACACTGTGCAATCAATCTATTATTTACATTGTGTATGCACTCTGTATGTTATGAGAGGATTCGATTGTATAACTCAGAATGGAACAAAAACTGGTGTGTGCTGTAGCCTTTAGGTAAGAGACAAAACCAGCATGTACTGTCATGAGGACAATGAAAGTGTTTTCATTTGAGTACAGCTTTTAAGTCCCTTTAAGTGTTTTTCTTCATTGAATATGTACAATTTCTCATGTGGTAACAACTAATTTATTCGATTTTATTCAACCCAAAAACATTAACCTAATCAACCTACATTAGGTTACAGTGATAAAATGAAATTTAAGGGTCAGATGAGATCAGGTAGAAATAGTTCCCTGATATAATATTTGAAGGTTGGCACTTCTTAATAATGTACCATAGATTCTACAATGTTCTTTTTTTTTTTCCTCATCATGCTCATTTTGCGGCCACCCTCTTTTGAGGCATTGTGCTGTCCGCTGCCATTCCTTCTCTCTGTCAGATCCTGTTGCTTGATCCCTTTGTTGTGAGAGCAAACACAAGAACACAGCATGATCAGAAACACAATTTGTCGAGGGAAAGAAAAAGAGACTGAAGGAGAATAGCTTCAGCGACACAAGGCTGGGTAGCACTTTGAGAGCATGACAAAATTGAGTTAGATTGGTACCTTGACAGTGGGAGTTCAGAGAATCTGGGGCTTGTTTGGTGGCTGGTCTATTTCCTGTGGGGTTTCTCAGCAGTGCAACTGCTGCATACAAATGACCCATAAGCGCATGTCAACTGACACTTGCTGCTAGTCTATAGGCAATCTGCTCTCATTTCTCACTCAGATCTGTAAACTAGAATCTGTTTAAATGTGTATTAATCACGCTACTTACTGCATATCCAGGATATCCAGAAATAAAAGTTAAATGTTGTAAAAGATAAATTGATAAACTGATTTTAAAAAATCATACATAAAATATACAATAACTTTTCCATGCACAAATACTATATGACTGTGCAAATAGCTGTGTATCAAAATTCATCTTTTATTCATAACTTTTATTTTTATATTCACTTTTATTTGTTGTTCAACTGGCCCTGAGAACAATAGCCTGGATAGTGGCCCCCAGGTAATTTGAGTTTGAGACCCCTGCCGTACAGCATGTGATTATCCTGTACATATCATTGTCATAACACACACACACACACACACAATAAATAAATAAATAAAACACTTTCGTAAAATATAGATGAAAAACAATTTTATCAAAGTGGAAGCAGTTGTTGAAAGTCAACTGAAGTAAATTTCCATGTTCATGGGCTATTTCCATTTCATTGAATCTAGATGGCAAATAGAGAAGGACACGTAAGGAAACTTAAAACCTTTTAGACATTTTTTTTTAAAAGGTCATTGAAAGGTTAGAAGAAAAGCAACAAGGACATACACGTCTGTTCAAAAGTTTGTGGTTGTTAAGATTTTGTTAAAGGGATTCTCCTACCAAGGATGCATTTATTTAATCAAAAATACAGTAAACATAGTAATATTGTAAAATATTATTACAATTTAAAATAATTGTTTGCTATTTTAATGTTTTAAAATACAATTCATTCCTGTGATGCAAAGCTGAATTTTCAGCATCATTACTCCAGTCTTCAGTGTCACATGATCATTCAGAAATCATTCTAATATGATTTGCTGCGTAAGAAAAATTTATTCTTATTATTAATGTTAATTGGTAATATTTTTTTCTGAAACGAATTATATATTTTTTTCTTTGAAAGTTCAAAAGAGCAGAATTTATTTGAAATCTTTTGTAACATTATACATGTCTTCACTGTCACTTTTGACCATTTCAATGCATCCTTGCTGAATAAAAACAAAATGCTGGAAATAAAATGACAAACTTTTGAGCGATAGTGTATTTTATGAAGTATTTGGTTTCTGCCTACATTTAGAGGGTTTTTTAAGACTCCCCGTTTTTCACTTTGGCTTGCTCTGCTTCCTGTTGCTCTGACTTTCTCTCGTCTTCTAGATGCTGAGGGTAGAATCTCCACAACATTTGGATAATTCTTCTTCAGGCAAAAACCTTCAGTTTTTGTCCAGGTTGTTCCTATTCACCCTTTGGTCGTGGCGCCCAAGGCAATAAAGGCACATATGCAGGTCCTTCAGTGTATGATATGTGTAGAGTAGAGGTCTACACGGAGGACCCGAGACCCGAGGACCCGGGACCCGACCCGGGATCCGTACGTGTTCGGGGCTATATTTTAAATGGTCAGCCGGGTCCGGGTCGGGTCCCAATCTATTACTTCGGGTCCCGGGTCTGTTTAACATTGTGTGTAATACCCGAGTCGATCGGACTCGGAGAACACCCGGCCGTTATCTGAGTCAGTCAGCACTGTGCGTGTGTTGTTTTTTAACTTTCAACTTGTAAAATTAGGATGAGTCGGTAATTTGAAATAAGGTGGAAAAAAAAACAAAACACGAGCGACGTCATCAGAAGCAGGGTGGGGTTCCGGGAAGTACATTTTTGACATTTCTCGGTTCTGCACGGGCCCGGGTCCAACTTTCAAAATAATAGACGGGTCCGGGACGAATTTTTGGACCCGTTTAGACCTCTAGTGTAGAGTCTACCTTCAATGTGATTTCATTACCATGAACTGATGATGATGATGACACTGCTGATGTCATACATCACATGTGTCAGAGGCTTGTGTAGAGGGATTACCTCAGGCCTTTCTATGGACTGAAACACACTCACACTAGTTTGTTTACCTGGTCCACGATGTCCACCAGTGTACACCATGCACAACAGAAAGGGGAAAAAGTAAATCTATTAGATTTAATAAAAATCAACCCCTGGTACACAAAAGTGCCCACAGCTGAAGAAACACCCATACCTGTATAAAAAATACTGCTCATTATTCACATTTGTAAGTGCTCCTTTCAGAGTTTATATTTCATTACTGATGTATGAATATCCTTTCTCTGCAGAAAGACTTTACTCACTGCTTTGCAATATTAGTGCTGTTCAGAACAGTACGGTTTTATGCAGATTGAAAATATACACTTAAACCCTGAGAGATTTGCTAATCCACACTGCGGTCTAGAGAGAGAAGAGAAGCACAGAAACCGCCTTTATGTGAACAGGCTGAAGTACAGCACCCATGGGAGCCTGCCAACCAGATTCACTTCCTTTCTTCAGCAACATTTTCAGCTTGTTCACTGCTGGCTTTTGCCTCACTAACTTGTCACAGTGCAAAAAATAATTTTGCTTGCACTATTTTAAGGTGACGCAAACATAAGAAGATTTTTGCAGTTGTACTAATGTAACACAATTTAGTATGCACAGTTCTCCCACTTTTATGAAGAGAAGAATGTCCATTATCAATTCTTCCTTCCTTTCAGAAAGGGGAATATACCATGACAGGCATCCTTTATCTTAAGAGTACAGAGCAGAGTTGAAGGGCAGGGAACTTGGCTTATGCGGCACCTCATCCAGCCCTGAGCTCCATGTGGAAAGCATGTCCTCTAGGGAATGTAGACACCAGCCTGAACCGTACACAGCCCGTGGGTCTGGTCTCTCCCCAACTTCCACCAAATCCCTTTAGTTTACATCCAGGTCAGACTCTCCCGCACTGCAGACCACCCTACACATTGGAATCAACACCTCTCTGCAATGCAGAAAGAGAGTGAGGGAAAGTCGCACGTGGATTTGGGCCGTGATATGATGGATGGGTTTGACAGGCTTAGACAAAACCTAGAGAGGTAAAATAAGCAAGTACACAGAATAAGCATATGCCACTGCTTATGCAACTCCACCACCTGTTTCCAAAACAGATGACGGCTGGTGAATATGCAGTTTGTCACACAGCATGTCTGATATCTGTGTTTATTTGACAGGAACCGTTACAAAAAAAAACAAAAAAAACCCCAGCTTAAATAGATCTTGAGTGAACACTGAAGTAAAAAACTAACCCAAGTGTCTGATCTGCATCCTTTGGTTCGAAAGCCGCACGTTCACAAATCAAAAGATCCAAAGTGCGAAGAAAACATATCCGTGAGATGTGCAAATTAAACGTGATGCGCTAAAAACAACATTTCATTCCACGATGGGACTGAAACAAATGGTCTCACATTAGTCTGTCTGGATCACATCCCTCACTGCATCACTAATGAGATCTTTTATTTGTTTACCAGATGAGCTTGACGTTGCTTATGGGATACCAACACTAATAACATAATCAATGGGAAACAAAAACAACAGCAGCAAATAAAGCAGATCCATTAATTCAGACCTGGCTCCCGTGAAGCTTTGATTGTCTGACATTGCTAATATCCTGCCTATTACGAATGAATTGAAAGCAAATTTCACCACACAGTGACATGCCTGATTAGTCCCGTGTTTCAAGGGAAGTTATTCGCCATCAGGCAAATATTAGAAAGGCCCTGGATTAAAGAAAGAAGGGTTGAAACAGGAAGTCAAATCAAAGCTCCCCCTCTATGCACAGCTAATAAAACGTTTTCAAATTGAAGCAATTCCAGAACAGCGGAGAGCGCAGCATGCTATCACAAAAATACACACACATACACATACACATAAACCCCCTGCCTCTCAAGTCAGTTTTCAGAGCAAACATGGACACCCCCACAAACAAAGTACCTATTCCCTGGGCGTTCAAAAGGAAAGGTTAACAAGTCACGAGCTAGACTCTGCTTCCTGCTTCCTTATACTAAAATCTGCTTATTTTAGGATAAAGAACTCATTATTTTTAAACCCTAGCAACTGCATAGCAACACCATAGCAACCACCTGGCAACAATGCAGAACACTCTAGCAACTGCAGAGCAACCACCCAGGACACCTTGCATAGCAACGCCCTGGCAACCACATATCAGCACTCTAGGAACCAATCAGAACACCCTCTCAACTGCATAGCAGCCACCCAGAATTCCCTAGAATCTGCATAGCAACAACAACCACCTAGCAACACTTTAACAATCACCCATAACACCTAGCAATGCCCTTGCATCCACACAGAACACCCTAGCAACTACATAGCAAACTATATGTCTGAGAGACTTAAAACCTTCATACTTTTAGCTTTTAAAACTACTTTAAACTTAAAACTGCTTCAAACTCTAAACTTTTAAATCTACTTCAAAGTGTTTCCATTTGTTCCATTTGTTATTAACAATATGAAGTGTGTTAAATATTACATTATGTCAAGATTTCCCAAACGGGGCTTTGCATCTTTCTGAGAGACTTAAAACCTTCAAACGTTTAGCTTTGAAAACTATTTTAAACTTAAAACTGCTTCAAACTCGAAACTTTTAAAGCTCCTTCAAACTGTTTCCATTTGTTCCATTTGTTATAAACAATATGAAGTGTGTTAAATATTACATTATGTCAAGATTTCCCAAACTGGGGTTTGCATCTTTCTGAAAGACTTAAAACCTTCAAACGTTTAGCTTTTAAAATGGCTTCAAACTTAAAACTGCTTCAAATTTCAAGCTTTTAAAACTACTTTAATCTTAAAACTTTTTCAATCTAGTTTTAACAGACATTTACTGACATCACTCATATATGAGCAATATACTGATACATTATGAGTTTTACTGAGTTAGCTAGCGTAATGTAACCACTTGATAAACATTCACAAAAATGTGATCATGTTTTCTTCAGTCTCTCAAGCCACCATCTTATCCATGTTGTGAATGGAAACTTGCAGTTTGAATTGCCCTTCAAAACAAACATGCGGCATGAGAAATACAGTTCTATTCAAAAACAAATGACTCATATGAGCTGCTTCATTTAGCGAATCAAAACATACAGCACTGTGTTGTCGAACAAATTACTCTTTTGAGTTGGTTCTTTTAAAGAATGGTTCAAAAAGACTCCCGAGTTATCGGTCTGAATCAATTTTGGCGAATCCTTCACTGAATCCGTCAGAGAGGTTAATGATTCTGATTGACTCACTGACTGATACTGTGAAATACAATATATCAAGCCATTGCTAATGAATTTGTATTCACAAGGCCTACTGATTCAAATGACATGACCCTTAAGGAGTGATATGATACACAGCAGTGTACTTTCACCTGTTCTTTTGATTCCTGAAAGAAGTACAGACAACTGCTGTGATAAAGACAGTCAACAAAATCTCACACTTCCATTCCTATCCACCTGCAACAGTATTTCTGTGCAAGTAAAATTTATATCACAACAAGTAATAGTATTAACAAGCACTACATGAAGTCCATATGCAATTCATCTCTCTTCTGGTCTGGTCTGTTCCTGTTTATTCTGCAATCAGACCTGGATGTCTGCTTTCCGCAGCACCGCCAACACTAATGCTGCTCCATAAGTATGGAGCACTTATGCAAAATCATAACTGTAATCTCTTTATTCCATTACCGTCAATGACAAGTTCCAATGAGTCATACATATTTATTCATCAAGAGATTTCCTATATCCCACTGTTTGAAAAGCATTTTGCTCTGCCAGTTATGGAGCCACATTACAATGCCCCTATTGCAGAAGCTTTATTTCAGAGGCAGATAACCCGTTCCAATTTTACTGTGGTCACGCGTTAATTAATCCTCAAGGAGGATTCAAAGTGCTACACTTTAACACAAAGCTTTGTCTCCGGAGCCCAAATGACTCTTTGTTCAGGATTAAATAAGGGAGAAGGGAATCAGTCCCATGTGACAGGGATGCTCCAGCAATGCCGTTAACCCACATTAAAATCGGAATTTATGCACACACTCTTAGGTCAAAGATTATCACCTATCCCCTTAACCCCACACCACTGAGGCTTGAAGAAGGAATGGGGCATCACAACGACAGTTAAATGACCACACTTTGCCTGCTGAGAGATGTTTTAGCAGTGATAGGCCACATTTTCCATCCCACTTAGTCCATCAAGCTGATAACAGAAAACTGTTCAACTGGCTAAAACGAGCAAAATGCCACTGGTGTTAAAAAAAGGTGCGCTGGCAGGGGCGCAAAAAAGTGGGTATGCAACCGTTTTGAACAATGGGTTTATATGCATTTGTAGCCTGGCTATTTGCTTGTAGCTCATTTTGCAACAGTTGAAAATCATTTAAAAAATATCAGATAATGTTCTTGAACAACACAAAAGAAATGAACTGAAACTTTGGTTAGACTTGACTTTAGTTTGAGTTTCCATCCATCTGTAAGAACCAGATGTTTCAGAGACATAAATCTGAGGGTACAGGTATGCTTGAGACCAGTGTTATTTTAGCATAACTGAGATAGTATTCTATATTGTTTTATTAATATTATGAATTAGTTTTTATTTTTAGATTTATTTTTATATTTTTTATTTTAATTTTAACTTTAAACTTATGGTATGTTTGTTGTGTTTGTCTATCTCTGCTCGAGACACAAGCCTGCCAATTTGCAGTTCTTAACAAAACTCTTTTGTCACAATGCAATGAATTACCTTTCATTATTTTGTTCTATTGTTTCATTCCCCCCCCCTGCTCCTTTAAAGTGTTTTACA
>NW_015640468.1:1356370-1396049 GCF_001515625.1 Sinocyclocheilus rhinocerous
AAGGGCTCATTTTAACAGCCTGCTAACTTTTAATAAAAACACCTGACAAGTCAATGACATAAATTGTCAGGTCAAAGGTCAAAGGCCAAAAAGGCATTTATTTATTTATATTTGAAATAAAACATACAGTGATAAAAATACATTAAAGTTTAGTGAGTTTTTTTTTTTTCAGTTTTAGATTCACTAATGAAAGATTTACTTCAGATAAATGAATCCTCACTGATGTAAAGCTTCTGTTCATTTAAAGTGTTTTACAGTGTATCACATGCCAATGTTTGTTCCAAGAATGGCCCCATATGCACAGATGTCTGAGCTAAATCTCGAGTATCCACTGACTCTAAAACCTGGCGCGCTGTGGGGGTATGTGTAAGGAAAACATGATATGTATTATTTCGTATCACAGTGAGTTTTAAAAATTACTTCTATTGAATTTTTTTTGTGTGTTGTTCATATTGTATATAGTTTTCAATGTTCAACGACCAGAAAAGGCCATATAAATTGCCTATGGGTTCTTGACTATGTCACTGTATTGAAAAGTGAGGGCATCAAAGTTTGTATTTCATGACCTCCAACAAATGAGCAACTGTGCCTCTGGGCACTCGCTTGCTCTTGGCAATCATTTGTCAAATAGCATCCATTTGCATAAGCTAGAAATGCCAGATCATTTTAGATTTTTTCCCCCCCAAAAAAAATGCTGTGCTCAGAAGTTTTCAAAGAGCTGTTGTTGACAGTTTAATTGCAGTTACACTCAGTATAGCACATGAATTACTGCGTGGTACTTAAATGTCAGGATATTGACTGAAATATAGAGACTTTTTTTTTTTTTGTGAATCAAAGTTATGAAGTAGAAACAAACTTTAATTACTTTACTTTGTTGAATGGATTGCTAAAATATGACTCTAATTGGCTTAATTCTATCAGGTGTGACTGATTCAGCATTTTAGCCAAGTGGTCAAGCTTTGGCTGGTTAATATGGGCCAGTAGATGCTAACTATAGCATTGTTTCCCTATTGACAACCATTCAAAAGTAGCAGTGCATTCTCAGGGCCTGACGTTTACTTTTTTCCCAAGGAGCACATGCGCTCCTAAGTTAAAAAGTAAAAAAAAAAAAAAGTAAGCAATGCAATGAAAGTTGATCAAATAGTTTTTTTTTTCTTTAATAAAGGGATACAAGGAAACATTTAACGATTCATTTTATTAGAATACAAAAAGTACACTTGGTTTTTAAAGTGTTACCAAAGTTTTATATACTACTGTCTCTCTCTGTGTGTGTGTGTGTGTGTGTGTGTCTATGTGTGTACTGGTTTATATATCCTGGTGGGGACTTAAACCTGACTACACACAGACTTGTGGGGACTCGTGTGACGGTGGGGACCTAAATTGTGGTCCCCACGGGTACAAAAGCTTATAAATTATACAGAATGAAGTTTTTTGAAAATCTAAAAATGCAGAAAGTTTCCTGTGAGGGGTAGGTTTAGGGGGGTAGGGTTGGTGTAGGGCAATAGAATATACGGTCTGTACAGTAGAAAAACCATTACGCCTATGGAGAGTCCCCACAAGGATAGCAAACCAGACGTGTGCGTGTGTGTGTGTAATTTGATACAAATTTGGAAATATTGTGAAAAAATATTACAATTCAAAATAATCCTTTTTTAATTTCAATATATTTAAATTGTGTGTGCGTGTGTGTGTGTTTAATATAGTATTTAAATGTTACTATTGAAAACATTTTCTATATTATTTTTATTAACGTTTTCTCAGAAAACTTTTCTGTTACTTTTGATAAATTTAATGCTTAGTTGCTTGATAAAAACATATCTATCTATCTATATACACATTTTTTATTTTTGTAAAGAGTGTAAAATATATTCAAAAGTAAAATTTAAATGTATTTAAATTAACATTATATTTTGTGTGTGTGTGTGTGTGTGTGTGTGTGTGTGTGTTAAATAATGTTCTTAGTCTTTCCATCATGTGCTAAGGCAACCCAGACAGAAGCTACGAAAGTTTGTTGAATTAAATGCCAGACACAGTTTACTGTGTAACCAAAAAACCCATATTAACCAGGGGAAAAAAAAGCCTAAAATACAATGAGACTCTTATTTTGAAATGTCTATGCTTTACTATTCATGGCTGCTCATTCAAAATGGGGAGATAAAATATACACTCTTACAACCATCTACAACTTATAATGCTTGGCAAAAAATGACCCGTATTAATTGATTATGAACTGCTCGGAAACAGCAAACCTGTAGAATGAGTGCTGCATATTTCAAAATCAAAATGCAGCACTCATTCTACAGGTTTGCTGTTTTAGAGCAGTTCAAAATAAATTAATATGGGTCATTATGTATTTATTGAAATCATAACCTTTTAAAGATAAAGAATAATATTAGGCTGTTCTGCTATTCCTGTTTTTCCATCCCCAAATTTATGACCTCTTAAAATGATAATTAAGATGTTTCTTATCAATTTTAATATACCTTAAATTTCATTAACTTTATTTGCACTTGTCATTTTACAGATCCCACACATCTATTTTTAGTCTAAAGCACCGATTCACCAAATATATTTTCTACAGCAACATTTCAATAACAATTAATGTATGCAATATTTCAAAATGAAAAAAATAGGAATGAATGCATGGATTCCTCAGATGACCTTTATTACTTAAATCAGCAAGTATATAGTTGATTTATCTTGGTATACAGTTTTTGAAAAACCTTACTGTGTTTCTCTAAATATTTCATCAGCTTTTCAAGGTCAGATCAGATCCTCCACCATCTGCATCTTAAAATAAACCTTTATATGTTACATAAATACTGTAAATATATTTTATATTCTATTTAAAAATGGTCATATGGAAGTGAAACAGCAAATCTCCTGTGGCACGTGCTGTGTAGACAGTCAAGAAGCTTGCTATCAGAAATGGAAAGTTTCTAGCAGTGTGCTTCTTAGTGAGATTTGTGTTCATATCTGTGCCTGGCCCAGGTGCGATTTGGATTCCAAGCAGGACTCAGCAAGAGCACCAGCCAACAAAACAAACCAATTTGTCTCATGCAGCCGTACCATTCCCCTCTGATTGCTGCCTTTCAGAGTTTAAATGGCATGTACAGATACCTTTAGTACTGTGAAGGGCATTTAATTTTGTTCTCTGGTGGTAAATTTCAAATTGATATTTAGTCTTAAAAGCAAATTTGAGAGCTCAGGAACATTATGGAGTGACCTTTGAATGCAACATGTTCAAACCCACTGCAATTATGACAAACACAGACAAGTTACAATGTTGAAGTTTGATAGTATTTTTATATAATCAAAACACTCTTAACTCCACCCTAAAAAACTGGTTTCGTATCCATACCGATTCTATTTTGGACATCTCGTGGCAGCACAACACAATATCGAAGTTTACAGTAGTTTATTAATTATTAAGTTAAAAACAAATTTCCTGAAAATCAAACATAAGCTTTTTATTATATATGTGTTTTGTTATTTGCATTTGGCATAGATCAGGATTGCTCTGTGACCCATTATTGTGTTACATCTCGTCAGATGAAACTCTGTCTTAGATGCCCATATAAATACACTTGTTACAGACGAGCATTTGTTAAGGAGGACACACATTTAACTCCAGCCATTAATGTCTAGATATCTATCTCGATGTACACGCACTTCTCAGAGAGCTACCGTCACTAAGAGAAAGATAATTCTTGTTAGGCAGGACAAGTAGCTTCAGAAAGCTTAACAGCACAGAATACATCAATCAAATGTCAAACTTAATCAAATTGGACTGCCGTCACCTTGTTACAGTCCAAGAAATCTCCCTGTTGTCTCGAAGCAATCGGCCATTTGAGCATGCCGGATCTAATTTTATTCAGCAGAAGCTTGATTTTAAATCGTATAGCCATGCAGGGAATCTTCTTTTTGCATGGATATTAAATTAGAGTGCAGGACTACACCAGGAATAGCTTTCTGTTTTCTACCTTGGGGTTAGAGAGAGAGATTGCAGATATGATTCTAGCCCTTGCAGAATCAGTTTAGCTGATTTTTTTTAATCACTCAAAAATGAAAATTTGCTGAAAATGTGCTCACTCTCAAGCCACCCGAGATGTAGATGAGTTTGTTTCTTCATCAGAACAGTGAATGGGTGCTGTCAGAATGAGAGTTCAAATAGTTGATAAAAAATATTACAATAATCCACACGACCCCAGTCCATCAATTAACATCTTGTGAAGTGAAAAGCTATATGTTTGTAATAAGCAAATCCATCAAGGTGTTATTAACTTTAAACAAGTCCTCTATCCATATTGCTGAATCAGGAGAGAAATATGCACAGATCAAGCACCGTTTGCAAATGAAAGCAGTCCAAAACAGTTCTAAAGAAATAAGTCAGTGGATTTTGATGTGAGAGGTCAACAGGGAATGGACTTTTTCACTGGAGGAAGTGTTATTATGGATTATGGACTCCAATATGGTATTTGGCCAGAAGCAATGGTTTAAAGTTACAACACCTTAATGATGGATTTTTTTTTATTACAAACACACAGCTTTTCACTTCACAAGATGTTAACTGATAGACTGGAGTCGTGTGGATTACTTGTGGATTATTGTGATGTTTTAACAGCTGTTTGGACTCTCATTCTGACGGCACCCATTCACTGGAGAGGATACATTTGTAAGCAAGTGATGTAATGCCAAATTTCTCCAAATCTGAAGAATCAAACACATCTACATCTTGGATGGCCTGAGAGCAAGTACATTTTCAGCAAAGTTTTATTTTTGGGTACACTATTTCTTTAATAAAGAGTCTTTAAGTACTGTCCTGAAAATACGGTATAAAATAATAACTGGACTTAAACAATTTACATCTATCACAGAATGCTACCAATAGCCATTAAGGGTTTTCGTACATACATTTTTTTTTTTTTTTTGAAAAATACTGTTAAATTATTGCTCAGAGATCATGTGTGAATGGAAGTTTTTAAAAATGCATCTCAATGTAAAAAGAGAGAGAGAGAGAGAGAGGAAAACCCTGTGTGATCAACCCTCTAGACTTATCACTCAGAATTAAAAAAATATTGTCAGGCAGATAAAGAAAACAGCACAGCATATAAAGCTCATTTCCGATTATTCACAATTTACCAGTATTTTCTGTGCTAAAGTGTAAATAACATCTGAACGGTAAAAAGACAGAAAGTCTTTGCTTATGTGAACAGCAGATATGGTGTATTTACCAGAAAAGTCAATCCAACAATTTTACGGTAATTTACCAGTTTAATGTGTGAATGCAGCAATTGATGTTTGAGGAAGCAACACAAACTATTAAGAATTTGACCAAGAATATGTAAATGTTTAAACAGGATAATATGTGTAATTTCAGTTATTTAGTCTTGTGAAATATATTTAAATATCTGTTATGTGAAATAGCTTCATTTTTGTTGTTAAAAAAACGAAATGATATATATATTTTTTCAAATGTTTAGATAAACATCTTGCAGATTCTGCAAGTGGTCTGTAAACTTACATGAGAAACGCTATATATACTGACACCCTAAATATGTGTGATTACACATTTCTGCTAACAATAATTGCTAGGGAAGTTCTGGGAAATATATATATATATATTTTTTGCCAAAGTCGAATCTGAAAGCCATTGAAAAAATGTAGCATGCGGAAGGCTTATGTCGCAAAGTAAAAGCATCTCCAATCCGTTTCCATTCGTTCTTCATAATTAATTCATTCATGTAATACGAAATACATCTGTGCCAGTCAGACAGGCCTGATCTATAAACCTTGTCATACACATATCTGCATTTATAAACAGAAACATCTCCACACACACTTTTACTGTGTGATAGCAATGAAGTAACATATTTACACATTTAGATTAAATATGCCACTCTCATAAATTAAGAACACAAATTAAATTACATTATATAATTATCGAGAAGTTAAATTATTAAAAAAATATTGTAATAATAATGACAGAGGAGCATGTCACTTGACATATTCGCTTGAATATTAGATTTATATTTGCAATAAGTTTAATAATTTGTAGATATAATATTTAAAAAAACAATTTGTATGTAATATTTAAAGATGTAACCCCCCACCCCTGTCCCATCCCCAACACTTTTTAAGACAAACTTACACCACTGTAAATATATATATTGACCAGTGAAGTTATATGACCTGATTACAGTTGAGATATCTGTATCATCCTGCCACAGGCTCTCTGAGGATCAGATGAGAAGATAATTGTTCTGAAAAGAGACAAAGAAACATGAACTTGGCCATTTGAGGGGCCTGGAGATTTACTTTCCCTGATAATTAAATAAGGGCAAAATATCCAATTGCATTAGTAAGAGTCAGAAAAGGCTGCAAATCGAGTTTGATGTTGTTTATATGAGAGGAGACTGGTGCCTGAATGTTGAAAGGGATGAAATATGATATTTATAACCCAATGTTTAGGGTGGTTTGTCATCGCTTTTTATGTGAGAGTGGTTCCTGTGATGAGGATGGTTGACTATCTGTCATCATGTCTGCAATACCATGCAAACAGGCTGAAATGCTCAGATGGTGCAGCAAATTATCCCATCTCATCTGGGTTTGAGCCTCCGTGCTAGAAAAACAGACACTGGCTTTGTTTCAGACTGGATGGGCCTGTTAAGGGTAACGTTTACTCCAGCAGTGGCTCCTCCAATGTTCGGCATGGAGCATTGCCCCGCCACATAGCTGCCATACACATGCAATTTTTCTTTTTCTCATCCGAATGCTCTCTGTTCCAGTGGAATCGCAAAATAAAATGCAACCAAATACAACACTCCAAGGGATACTCGGTGATCTATACTGGTAAAAAGATTTGAATTTAAATGTTAAAATTGAACTTTAAGAATAAATAAATAAATAAATACACTTTACAATTTAAATGAAAAACAACTAATTTTTTTTATTAATTAAATTAAGATTTCAGTAACATTTGCATTTTCAGATTGATCTTATTTCAGGTCTACTCCACCTATTTCAATCCTATTGCAATTTCATTCAGATTGAGCTCAATCAGTTCAACAAGATTCAGTAATATTTTACATTTTAAATAAAATATTAATATTAATAAAATATAATTAATATTAATATTAATAAAGGATCATTTGGGGGCATAAAACAAAAAAATTGGCAGTAAACATCAACAGAGGATAGTCATACAGAAACAATATGATTTTTTGGCTAGCACTTCACTGAATATGAAAAAAGGCCTTTTTGAACCTTTAAATTATATGACACATCCTAATGTTACTATGCTGAGAAAACCGAAGTGTACTGTAGAAATGTGGTAATTTGCCCAAATTCGTCCATTCAGACGATAGTGATAACCTTGACTAAAATCAGACTTTATGAGTAAGAAGATGAAAAGTAATGAATATAATGAATATACCAGTATGAATGCTATTATTCATACTGAATGTTAAGCCTTAAAGGGGTAATACACCCCAAAAAAATAATTATATCATCATTTACTCCCCCTCATCTCATTTCAAACCAGTATGACGTTTTTCTGCAGTTTTTCTACAATAAACGTCAATGGGGTCCACTGTTGTTTTGGACTTTCATTGTATAGACAAAAAAAAACAAAAAAAAACAGCTTAAACATTCTTCTTTTGTGTTCTGCAGAAGGATGAAAATCATTTAGAACGACATGAGGGTGAGTAAATTATGACAGAATTTTGGGGTGAACTGTCCCTTTAAAAATAAAGTGCAAGTTCTGCCTTAAGATACAATGCACATGGTGCCAAGACCCGAGGGTCTGGTTGTGTAAATGACAGTGTCTGATCCAGCAGTGTGCGGATTGAGGAGCTGCCAGCAATGTTCCCTTTCCAGACGCCAACCTGAACCTATATTTCAATCAATGCTGACACACTTTTCCCAGAAACCTGTTTGTGTATTCCACAGATGCCGCTGCTTTTTCACTCCCACCTAAACATTTGTCTTAGATGTGGAGTTCCCAGGACTGGTCTTCTGTCATGAGTATTAAGGCACGTAAGCTACCTGAGTTAAATGTTATTGACAGGCAGTTTGGGAAGTGGTTGTCAAGGCAGCAAGGTGTTCTCCTTTTTTCATCTGAAATTAATTTTGTCATTCTTCATTTCCGTATGAAAGCCCCGTAATGAAGATGCACACAGAAAACAGTCATAAATTATGGCAGCGAATAGATTGCTACTGCTGCGTTTTGGAAAGTGATTTCATTCATGTCAGAGTAATTGCCTGCTGTTAGATAGGGAATGTGAATGGTTTTAAATAATGGAAAACATGCTGACTCTGCGGCCCCCACCTCAACAAAGATGCTGTTTTTTTTTTTTTTTTTGGTGGGGGGGGGGGGATGACTGTGCTTGTAATATTTCTATAAAGTATGTATTGTAAAAATGGTCTGGTAAAGTGAAAACACTTAAACATATTTTTTTGATTTTTTTGATTACTTGCACAGTTGCAAGAAAATTAAAAGGAGTCCTAACAGGATAGAATTAAGAGTTGACCATTGCTCTGGGTGGGTGGGACATTAATATAGTATCTGATAAGAGATAAGGGGTTTTAGGGAACTTTGTTCATCCAGCCAGCAGATGCTCACAATAAAGGTATGGTCACAAGTGCGATATTTCTTAATGTGTGTAGCACCTACCGTTCTGCAGATCCTTCTGAAGTTTAAACATCACAGCAGCAACAAACCATTGAATTCAGAGGATCAGAGAGAGGCTGGAAAATGGTCAAAAAACTAAATTATTGCTATTCAAATATATTTACTAACAATATAAGCATGTAACATCAGCATGAAAATAAAAATGAATATGACCCCTTTTCAGCAAAATTTAGGGGGGCAAAAAAAGTCAACAGCGTAGCAGTCTATGAAGCACTGCTTACACATATGCCCCTTTCAAACCAGCTTTCTGTTGGTCAGTGTGGCAAATTTGCGTGACCAACTTCAACTTTTACGCCTTCACGCAAAACTCCAGAACATGTGAATTCCTAATGAAATGACTATTTTGCCCATGAAATTTTGCCAAGCAATGGTAAATGTCACCACACCTTCAGGCTTAAAGTATTAGTTCATCCAAAAATAAAAATTCTGTACTAATAATGTAATAATCATGTAATAAAAAATTAGGTTTGACATTAGAGCTTCACGTCACCTTATTTTATGTAGCCTCTGTATACATTCACTGATTAATTTAGAGTCAAAGCTTAAATTTCAATCTGTTCATCATGCAACGTGATCTTATCACTTCAGAAGAATTCAAATATAGCCTACCATATGGATTAATTTCACAGTGCCTTTATGTCCTTTTTGAAGCTTTAAAGTTTTGTATTTATTTTCTTTCTTTGGACAAAACAGCTAAATCATTCTTCAAAATATTTCCTTTGTGTACAACAGAAGAAAAAAGAAAGAAAGTTTGGAATGACGTAAGAGTGTATACATGATGACCATTTCATATTAAGGGCATCAAAGCAAGTTTTAAATCATCAGCTTCATGGCTTGTTGATTTTAAACCCTTAGGACTACTGAGGTAAAGGTTTAAGGTACTGTAAAAACACTCAAAGAACTCAAAACTTCACTCTTAGTGGGGAAAAAAAGGTAATGTATTGAAATAAGGCTGAAAATACATATTTTTCTGAACTTCTGATTTTATGATACCATCAATATATTTGAACAGAAGACCACTCACATTTACATTTAAATTTGGTCCATCTAGTGGGAGAAAGCAGGATATGCAATGCTATTTCTACATCAAAAAAAACAAACTAAAGAGTAAAATGGGGCAAAAGCTGCCACACCTTGTTCTGTTTTTTAAAGGTCCCCTGAAGTGCCTTGAAACACACAGCGTTATTGTATGTGGTGACGTAATTTCAACTGAAACAGGAAGACAGGGAGGGACATATCGAGCAGCCCCGCCCCCTTTTTAAATTAGCCAATAGCGTTTTGTTTATATCTGCTCGGGCCAGAGCCGTTGAGCTCGGTAAAGCCGTATTAGACAGCCACAGTCTAATAGATTACCTTCTAGATTCAGTATGAAACTCTGATCATAATCATGCTGAGGCTGTGTAGTTTTAAAAGTGTTTAATATATGGTGACTCGCGCATATGATCTGCTCCGAGTGATCGCGTCTCTGGACCGGAGCCAAAGTCCGGATGAAGTACGATGTGACGTCAAAAAAATCGTTGAGCCGTTTTGGTGAAAGTGACGAACTAAAAGCTTTGAATGCGTATATCTTCTAAACGCGAATTTTGTCACTGTTTTGGAGCACACTGCCTTATAGATAACCTTAAGACTAATATATTGATACTAACACCCAAAAAACTTTCACTTTAATGTGTGTAGCACCTACGGCTCTGCAGATCCTTCTGGCATCACAGAGCAGCGAGAAGACATTTAACTCTGAGGATCAGACAGGGGTTGGCCATAAATGGCCATAAAAAAGAAATCATTGCTATGCAAATATCTAACAATATAACAATATAAGAGAATATCAGGATGAAAAATTATAATAATAAAAATGTATGATATGACCCCTTTAAATTAAAATCATAAGGCCCAGTGCCACTAATGTTGCTTGATTAACTGGTACTGAAAAATATCAAATCCATTAACTGGTAATGAATAATAAGACATTTGTCATGCTGCTAAACTGAATATGTGCTCATCCAGCACCACAGAACAGAGCTAATGTGTAGCTCCGGATTGTTCTCTGCAGGCTTTGTGTTATTTCAAGCATGTCCTGGTCGCTCAGTGATAGTCTGTTTACAGGGGCTGCTATTATTGCCTCTGACTGCAAAGATTACTGCATATTAATAATGTCAATATTCAGATAAGTGTCAAATAAAAGAGATGAATTTGGCTCTGCCCACAAGTCGGCTGTAATAAAATCTAATCCAGAGCTGCAGACAGTGTGCTTCTAGGCAGTAAGCGGAGTAAATGGGAGACAATTAAAGGAAGTATCTGCAAACCTATTTGATAGTTAACAAATCCTAAACGTGTGTTTTGCCTTCACACCAAGGCTAAGTATGTATACAGAATGTGGCTGTGCAACAATGCAAACACAAACAAGCATCAATTGAGGCAGTCAGTGTATTTGCCTGGCCACACTAGACATGCAGTAGTAAGCATGATGCTACAGTCCAGGCCAATAAGTGTTTTCACTCACTGACTCTCATATGCGCTATTGTTGAGTGCTTGCAACCCTTGAGAGAAACACTTGTTAGAAGAAACTTTGAGCTTCAGGAATGCAATAACAAACAGGCAGATTTATTTTATTTATTTATTTGTATTTATTTATTTTCAGTGAGGTGAACAAATACCTTTGCTTCTGGCCCAGTTTTCTGAACCTTTATTGGTAACAGAAATGAAACATGTCTTCCCATCTATAACTATCTATTATAGACTGCACTGCGGGCCAATTTAATTTGAGGCCACAGAGTAAACGATGTGATGTCTGGTGGCCTTTAAAGTTGATTACACATCTTAGGTTGAAAAAAATATCTCAAAACATGGTGCTCAGAAAAGGGAAAATAAGGCACATTTCTACTTCAAGAGCTACACTTTATTCAAACTAAAAAAAATAAAATAAAAAATGTGTATGTTTCCCAAGTTTGTCAGACAGGTCATCCTTGGCCCATTGCAATTATTTGACATAAATATGATTATTGTGGACTTTCAATTCCAATCATATTTTCATGGAAGCCCCTGTCAGACACAAACAGAAAAATAAAAAAGGTAACTGTGACTATTTTTTTCCTTGCAAGAGATATAAACTTGCATTTATGATTAAAAATAAATTTAAATTCAATTCAAGTTTATTTGTATAGCGCTTTTCACGATACAAATCGTTGCAAAGCAACTTTACAGCAAATTAGGTTTCTACAATATTTAGTAGTAGCTTATCAGTGGTGACTGTCAGTTAATAAACATATGGCAGAAATGTACGGAAAAATCAATTAAAGACGTAATCAAACAGACGATGAACACTATTAACAACAATTATTATATGATGCAATCAAACTTATAGCAAAATGTGGTAGTTCTGTATGTTGTTTCAGGGTTGGCATCATCTGAGGTCCTCTGAGGGGTTGGCATCATCTCTTCTCAGGTGTTCTGGATCCAGACTGAAGCATGTGTAAATCCTAGTTACCACGGGATGTCAAACAAATAGAGACATAATTAGCGTAGCTGCTGTTCCAACCAAGCAAAATGTATTTGTTCAACCCAAACTAAAGAATAATAATGTGCATTTGATCAAATATAACTGCAGTACAAGATTATGAGATGCATTATTTGAATGCTTGGCCAAAGAGATGTGTCTTTAATCTAGATTTAAACAGAGAGAGTGTGTCTGAACCCCGAACATTATCAGGAAGGCTATTCCAGAGTTTGGGAGCCAAATGCGAAAAAGCTCTACCTCCTTTAGTGGACTTTGCTATCCTAGGTACTACCAAAAGTCCAGAGTTTTGCAACCTTAGGGAGCGTGATGGATTGTAGCGTGGTAGAAGACTAGTTAGGTACGCAGGAGCTAACCCATTAAGGGCCTTATAGGCAAGTAATAATATTTTGTAACTGATACGGAACTTAATAGGTAGCCAGTGCAGAGACTGTAAAATTGGGGTAATATGATCATATTTTCTTGACCTGGTAAGGACTCTAGCCGCTGCATTTTGGACTACCTGTAGCTTGTTTATTGAAGATGCAGGACAACCACCTAGCAGTGCATTACAATAGTCCAGTCTAGAGGTCATGAATGCATGAACTAGCTTTTCTGCATCAGAAACAGGTAACATATTTCGTAACTTGGCAATGTTTCTAAGATGGAAGAATGCTGTTTTTGTAACATGGGAAATATGATTTTCAAAAGACAAGTTGCTATCTAATATAACACCCAGATTTTTGACTGTAGAGGAAGTAACAGTACATCCGTCTAGTTGCAAATTGTAATCCAAGAGATTCTGTGTACTGTCTTTTGGTCCAATAAGTAATATCTCTGTCTTATCCGAATTTAATAGGAGAAAATGATTGGTCATCCAATCTTTTACATTTTTAACACACTCTGTTAGCTTAGATAATTTAGAAGTTTCATCTGGTCTTGTTGAGATATATAGTTGAGTATCATCAGCATAACAGTGGAAACTAATCCCGTATTTTCTAATAATATTACCAAGGGGCAACATGTATATCGAAAATAGCAGAGGACCTAGGACAGATCCTTGTGGCACTCCATATTTTACTGGTGATAATCGAGATGACTCCCCATTTAAATGAACAAAATGGTAGCGATCGGACAGGTAGGATCTAAACCATCTTAAAGCCTGCCCTTGAATACCTGTATAGTTTTGTAATCGATCTATGAGTATGTCATGATCTATAGTGTCGAACGCAGCACTAAGATCAAGTAAAACTAGCAATGAGATACAGCCTTGGTCTGACGCAAGAAGCAAGTCATTTGTAATTTTAACAAGTGCAGTTTCTGTGCTATGGTGGGGCCTGAAACCTGACTGAAATTCTTCATAGAGATAATTTTTTTGCAGGAAGGAGCACAATTGAGCAGACACAACTTTTTCTAAAATTTTAGACATAAAAGGAAGATTTGAGATGGGTCTGTAATTTGCCAGTTCACTAGGATCTAGTTGTGGTTTCTTAATAAGAGGCTTAATAACCGCCAGCTTGAATGGTTTTGGGACGTGACCTAAAGACAACGACGAGTTAATAATATTGAGAAGCGGTTCTTCTGCTACAGGTAACAACTCTTTCAGTAATATAGTGGGTACAGGATCTAACAGGCATGTTGTTGGTTTAGATGCAGTGATAAGTTTATTTAGCTCTTCCTGTCCTATAGTTGTAAAGCACTGCAGTTTACAACTATAGGACAGGAAAAATCAATTACCTTTATAATTTTGTGGCAGAAACAGAATTGAGAGATGTAAACTGAGAATTTTTCTTTCACCATTCATGCATATATGCATACAGACTCAACCCGACTGAAAAACAAGACTTTACAAAAAAGTTTTAAGATTTCATATTTTGAAAATATGATTATATTCAGTTATGTTAACAAAGCAAACAATTAAATTGATCAACTTTATTATTAATAACTATTAGTATAATAAATTATTTTGGTTGCCAAGCCCTAGTTATTCCTATATGGGTTTAACAAGCACAATTTTTGGCAAATTTATGATGGACAGATATCACCTGCCCATTTTCAGCTCAAGTTGACACAGACAGTAACAACAGGAAACAGTCGAATAAATCACAGCCTCATGATACACTATTGTGCTAAAATTTACATAAGAAACACAAAACTATTGTGCAATCGAAAACTTTTAGGTATTTTTGTTGCAGAGAAACTTTTTTATGCTTCACAGTTGAACAGATTAAAAGCCAATTTTTTTTGTCATGCTCGACAGCTTTGAGAAGACTTGGCATTTCCATAATAGTAGGCAGCAGTTTTTGGAGAGGATACATGTCCAGATGCCACTGACCAGATAAAACAATTATACAAGAAGCAGACAGTCCGACTCTTCAACTGAGACATTCAAGCAGGGCCAATCCATCTGTGTTAAATTAGGATATGGCACAGGATGCCCAGGAGCCAATGATTCAGCTGAAACTATTACTGGAGGACATTATTGGATGACGAGGAGTTTTATGATTTATCCTGTTGTCTTATATTCTTACAGATTCACAATAAAGATTCAAAGGATTTAGCAGCCTTTTATAATAAAAAAAATATTCTTGTCCTGTGAACAATCAGGACATAGAACAATATATAAACACAGTTGTTACTGCAGTTGTGAACGCAATGTGAAAAGATCCTTATACATATATATATATATATATATATATATATACATAGTTAGTGAAACTGGCTATGTTGTTAAACTTAAGATGGTCATTTTATAAAAAAAGGTAAACAGATTTATGACAGCTAAGAAGTTATCAGATACATCTTTATGCTGTGGCTGTTTTCTTAAAGGAACAGTTTAAGAAAACTAGAAAAGCAATTTAAGAGAAATCTACACCTACAATCGCATCTACAGAAGCTTTCAGCAAACTTTCATTTTTGGGTGAATTATTCCTTTAATGTCTGGGATAAAGTTGTGACATGCTTATCCATTTTATCACTACCACACCATCCCTTCCTGATTTGCAATATTTAACAAAGGCCTTTAAAGAGAATTCAAAAACCTGTTTAGATCAAGCTAACTTGCACACTGACAATTATTTTATGGTTATTATAATGAAGATTTGTTTTGGCATTTCCTGATTTTTATTTTTATTTTTGTGTGTGTGAAATCTTGGCTTCGCACACTGCCTGACCATATTCACAGTCCTCTAATCAAACTACGCTGGATGCCAGACAACTTTAGAGAAATCTTCAGACTCTATATCTTCAAAAGAAAACAATCCTCTCTGTTCATGGTGGAGAATTTCGATCAGCTGTTATTAGACGTACTGCTACCCAGCTCTCAGAGTGGGTCCTCTGATGGAAATAAATGTGCCTCGCAGACCTTCTCAATTTCACACTAACTGTAGCTAAATTACCTCACATCTGTGTGTCCACCTGCTAACTATCTAATGAAATGTTTGCCGGGGCCAAATTAATTGAATTAAACCTCATGCTGCTGTTTTGAAATTGCTACAGATATTCACCTGCTATTGGACTGCTACTGGTTGACAAGTCATATGTGTTAGTTGCTATTGGTGCTGAGGAAGCTTTCATTTGTTGTTGACAGTGTGTCTTGTGGGAACAACTTCAATGATGTAGCAAACTGAATTCTGAGAAAATGTCTAATTAGTAACAACAGGGGATGTGTCTACATCTATAGACTATTGGCACTGTGCTAAAGAATAATTATTACTGTAATGTATCATCCCAGAGCAACAAAGTTTTGATTGCTATACAGTGGGTACGGAAAGTATTCAGACCCCCTTAAATTTTTCACTCTTTGTTATATTGCAGCCATTTGTAAAAATCATTTAAGTTAATTTTTTTGTGCTCAGGACCTCAGACTGGAACTAAGGTTTACCTTCCAACAAGACAATGACCCTAAGCACACAGCTAAAATAACGAAGGAGTGGCTTCACAACAACTCTGTGACTGTTCTTGAATGGCCCAGCCAGAGCCCTGACTTAAACCCAATTGAGCATCTCTGGAGAGACCTAAAAATGGCTGTCCACCAACGTTTACCGTCCAACCTGACAGAACTGGAGAGGATCTGCAAGGAGGAATGGCAGAGGATCGCCAAATCCAGGTGTGAAAAACTTGTTGGATCTTTCCCAAAAAGACTCATGGCTGTATTAGATCAAGAGGGTGCTTCTACTAAATACTGAGCATTTTTCAGTTTTTCTTTTTTAATAAATCTGCAAAGATGTCAACAATTCTGTGTTTTTCTGTCAATATGGGGTGCTGTGTGTACATTAATGAGGAAAAAAAATTAACTTAAATGATTTTAGCAAATGGCTGCAATATAACAAAGAGTGAAAAATTTAAGGGGGTCTGAATACTTTCCGTACCCACTGTATATATATATATATATACTGTATATATACTGTATACATATATTCCTCCATGTGAATGTCAAGTTAGATGAAGTAATAAATCCTGAATGAAAACTATTTGCAACTAAATTATCATCATATTGGACCCTAACAAAGTGCTACTAACATGACTGCATTTGATTGAATAGCTTTTTCGCACCAAGGATGCCTGAACTATACATTTCCATAACAATGGCCGAGTCAAGGCCTATAAGCAACTTTAAATGATCCTTGGCCGCATAATACAGTATAATGGTCATGGTTTTGAATGATTTCCTCTCTTCTAATGCCTTTCCTATCACTCTCTCTTCCTCTCTTCACCACAGCGCCCCTTTCCTGTCTAGATTTGTATTCCAGATCCATAGAAAGCTTCCTCTCATTTATCTATTCTACTGAAGGTCTCTCAGAGTTCACGATATTGCCATGAGTGTTTCTACTTTACAGCCAACAGAGTCATAAGTGCTGCAATGCTTTAATGCAGTGGTGAATAAACTGGAATACTTATGTTAAATAATTGTTATAATTAAAACTAATGTACTCACACTACAGTTCAAAAGTTTAGGGTCTGAAAGATTTTTAAATGTTAAGGTTTCTTTTGCACACCAGGCTGCATTTATTTGATTAAAAAATACAGTAAAAATTTATTTATTTTGGAATATTACAATTTTAAGTACCTGTTTTCTATTTTAATATATTTTAAAATGAAAGAAGCTGAATTCTCAGCAGCCATTACTCCATTCTTCAGTGTCACATGATCCTTCAGAAATCATTCTAATATGCTGACATTTCTTATTATAATCAATGTTGAAAACAACTGTGCTGATTATTTATTATTATTATTTATTTAATTTTTTTGTGTGTGTGAAAACTGTGATGCATTATTTTCATGGCTCTTTGATGAACAGAAAGCTCAAAAGAACATTTTTCAAAATATAATTTTTTTGTAACAATGTAAAAGTATTTGCTGTCACTTTTGATCAGTTCAACATGTCCTTGCTGAAAAAAAAAAGTATTAAATTCTTTCAAACAGAAGTGTTACTCACATCAACATTCCACTCATTAACCTGCAATACTAATGTGATATGGCTATATTCATTTGCTGTCAACTGGTAGCTCTACGTGGTATGTGGTATTTTGTTATTATTGGCTGAACAGTTTGTCTTTATTGCGGGCACAGCCTCCTTGCTTGTTCAGAAACAGTCACTGAATTACTCTACATTGTGACTGATTATAATCATTCTAATATGCTGACATTTCTTATTATAATCAATGTTGAAAACAACTGTGCTGATTATTTATTATTATTATTTATTTAATTTTTTTGTGTGTGTGAAAACTGTGATGCATTATTTTCATGGCTCTTTGATGAACAGAAAGCTCAAAAGAACATTTTTCAAAATATAATTTTTTTGTAACAATGTAAAAGTATTTGCTGTCACTTTTGATCAGTTCAACATGTCCTTGCTGAAAAAAAAAAGTATTAAATTCTTTCAAACAGAAGTGTTACTCACATCAACATTCCACTCATTAACCTGCAATACTAATGTGATATGGCTATATTCATTTGCTGTCAACTGGTAGCTCTACGTGGTATGTGGTATTTTGTTATTATTGGCTGAACAGTTTGTCTTTATTGCGGGCACAGCCTCCTTGCTTGTTCAGAAACAGTCACTGAATTACTCTACATTGTGACTGATTATTTCTCAGAATTGACTAATCAGTTTGAAGAGTGTTTCTTCCAGGCATTTCCCTCAAAAACACTGAATCACTCTCCCTCAGAACTACTAATGTGTGTGTATACATGCATTGATTGCAATCTCTAATTGCAAAAAGGCTCTTATAAAAAAATCAAAGATTTCATTTATGATTGTAGCTTAGATTGTAGAGTATGGACAATGATGCATTTAAGCAAAGATTAAAAATGATAGTACTAATGTAATATTTCATTCCATGGACAATTCTTCCCATAACTCTTGGAGGTTCCAAGAGTTCGTGGTAAAAGTCAATGTATCACACAGACTCAAGTGGCTTTTATAAAACAGCAGCACCAGCAATATGATAAAATATACCAATGTTCAATATTGAGCTAAATGTATTATTAGTGAAACATTTCTTTCACTGGGGTGAGGGTGGGTGAGTTAATATAGAATGTGCGGTCACAGGTGTCATTTTATTGCGGCTTTGAACACGGCTCGTCCAGTTAATATTCAAAGCTGAACCGTCCCTTCTATAATTAGTAATTTCTAACAGTATTGAGTACCTAATGCCTGGGATGTTGTAAGCATTTGTGGAAAGACCTTTCTAACTAATGCTACTAACCTGCAGCGTGTTGACATTATAGCTGTTGATGAAATTGTGTAACCCACCCACCTGTGGTGCGTTTCCTCACCTGTTGTCATAATGAATGTGTTTACCAGTGTCACTGAAGCAGATATGATCATATAACTATCCTTAGTCCATGCTATTTTGTGAACCGCAAAGTCTGTGACGTTAATGTTGCTCTGGTTCTCATATGTGAATGAAAAATTAGCTAACCCTTGTGAAATGGAAGCACACTTTAGCATACTGAAGAAAAAAAAGTATTATGGAAATAATATACTTCAAAAGAAGATACTAAAGCAATAGTTCACGCAAAACGAACATTTTATGAAAATGTACTCACCCTCAGACCATCTGAGATGTAGCTTAGTTTATTTCTTCATCAGATTTAGAAAAATGTAGCATTACATCAATGGTTCACCAATGGATCCTCTGCAGTGAATGGGTGCCGTCAGAATGAGAGCTCAAACGGCTGATAAAAACATCACAATAATCAACAAGTAATCTGCATGACTCCAGTCCATCAATTGTCTTCTAAAGTGAAAAACTGTGTGAAAATTCTGTTATCATTTACTCACAACCAGGCACGGCGCCAGAATTTTTTCTCTACCGGTGCTAAGGGGGGGCTAGACCAATATGTGGGGGTGCTAAGAAAATAAATGATATTGATGACGTCAGAGTTACTTCATAAAGAAATTGTCGTTTTTTTTTTTTAAATAAAAGCAGCTATGGTACACACCATATTCAACAGAAGTGTAGTTTTAATTTATATTTTGCCAACGAATAGGCAAATTCATCAAAATAGATATAATCTTAATACAAGTGACCATAAGACAACGACAAACTTTTTACATACAAAGCTTATTTACTTATAAAGTTATCAAGAGTGTGGCATTTGCATCTTTCTTGAACGTCAGAGGTAGTGTTAATCTCAGTGTCCTTGATTCAGAATGGCACATTAGAGTAGATGCCCTTAGACACAGAGGATTATGGGATCTAGGCTACTCACTGCCGTACCTCTCAGAATGTATCACATTCAAATGTCCCGACAAAACGTCCGTCTCTGGTAATTGGTAGATTTCCATAAGTACATCCACTGATCATTCATTCACCGAACTGCTGGAGTTGAAAACGGAGCAAAATGGCAGGACCTGACAAGAGCAGTGAGAAGATATAGGCTATGCTTGGTTTCAAAAACATTGAGCTGCTTACACAAAAAATATGTCATAAATTCAATTAAGCACATATTGAAATCTAAATTAAATGGTGTTATTCAAGTCAAAATTATTTTAGTTTGTTGCATTGCGACCTCAGTCAAAACATAAATCCAAGATGGCAGATGAAGCATGAGAAACAATGATTGGGGATACATTTACATTTCAATCTGTAAAAAATAATAATAATAATAATATAAATAAATAAATAATAAAATAAATAAATAAATAAATAAATATATATATATATATATATATATATATAAAATTACCCAACTTGAAAGGTTAGCTTAAAGGAATAGATCACCCAACAATGAAAATTTGCTGAAAATGTACTCAACCTCAGAGTTTGTTTCTTCACTGGAACAGATTTGGAGAAATTAATTTTTAGAAATTTTTAGAAATGTCTAAACAGCTGATAAAAACATCACAATAAGTAATCCATATGACACCAGTCCATCAATGAATGTCTAGTGAAGTGAAATGCTGTGTGTTTGTAAGAAACAAATCCATCATTAAGGCATTTTAACTTGAAACCGTCACTTCCAGCAAAAATCAATAATAATGCTTCCTCCAGTGACAAAGTCCTGTTGTCTAAAGTCCCTGCTGTCTTCTCACTTCATAATCCACTGACATATTTGTTTAGAACTGTTCTGGACTGTTTTCACTTGCAAATGGTGCGTTATGCATATTTCTCTCCTGATTCAGACGAAATATTTTTTTCACTGGAGAAATCAATAGTATGGATAGAGGACTCTTTGAAGTTAAAAACATCTTAATAGATTTTGCAGCTTTACGCTTCACAAGACATTAATTGATGGACTGGAGTCATGTGGATTTCTTGTGTTGTTTTTATCAGTTGTTTGGACTCTCATTCTGACGGCACCCATTCACTGCAGATGATCCATTGGTGAGCAAGTGATGTAATGCTACATTTCTCAAAATCTTTTCTGATGAAGAGACAAACTCACCTACATCTTGGATGGCCAGAGGGAGAGTAAAGTTTAGTAAATTTTCATTTTTGGGTGAACTATTCTAGTGCCAAACTCTATTGCAAGTTGATTCTGCCACACGGAGCGCTATTTACTAGAGTGGGTCACTTATGAAGTTAAATGGTGGTTTAAATGCTGACTTATAATGTAGCTATGCAGGCTGTAGGCAGAAAGATCATTCTGTTTTCTGATGTTAACACATCATGTAACGCATGTTGTTGCTACACATTAAACTTAAATATTATTACTTCAAAAACGGTTCAAATTAAACAATGCATCATGACTTACGCTGGTGAACAGTGAGCTGATTGAAGCAGTCACATCTTTTTAGCATATGATAAAAAATTTAACAGACTGAAACCATCTGGTCTTATTTCTCTGGTCTTTTATTTCGGCCGTGGGCCTCTATGGAATAACACTGAGTGCTCACAATTTATCTCCAAGAAAAAAAAAAGGAAATGTAATAATCAAGGATGAGGCATCTCATTCTCTTCTCGGAAAACCGCTGGTGTCACTAACAAGAACACTTCTCTAGTCAGTGGTTTAGGAACGGATTCACTGGTCCCAAATCACATCAAGAGAGGAACGAGATCACAGATGGACTCTCAGGTTTGTCAGGACCATAATAATAATTCTAGCACTAGCACACCCTTCCCCTTTCATTTCCACCCTCAGAGTGAGAGAGACACTACGACGCTCTCTGAGGAACAGACTGAGAGAATAGAGCTGTTCAGTCATGACGTCAATTTGTAGCCCAACCCGCAAGGCTAATTTGCCAGGGTTCTCTGGGGATTTTTTCAATGGGTTTTTAGAATAGTAGTTTTTGATTTATGTGTAAAATAAGGCCCGTGGATAATATTACATTTTGTTCTACAAAATAAATGACACACAGTCATACCTGTAAAATTTTCTTACAGCGGATGTCCGATTCATCATACACAAACGCATCTTATGGTAGTGTTATTTTAACATTATGTATATACTATTTTAGTATTTATAAATTTTTGCATTATTTTTTATATTAATATTTGCAGTTTTCTTTTTAATTTTAGTTTATGTGTTTAATAATTTTGTTGTGTGCTTTTGTCATTTATTTATTTTTTTATATTTCTATTTAGCTTTAATTTATTTTTATTTCAGTTTAAGTAATTTTAGTACTTTATTTTATTTCAGTTAGTTGCCAAGGCAGTGTTTCTAATTTTTACCATTTCTTTTTCTTTCTTTCTTTCTTTCTTTCTTTTTCAATTTTTAATTTTCTTTGTCAACATTCCTTGTTATTCCAGCTTTGTTTCCATTTATAAAAAAATGTTTTAATAGTTTTAGTAAACAGTAACAACATTGATGAAAGTTGAGGACTCAACTCGGTTATGATGTAGCTAATTATGATACTCCAATAAATTCAAAAATGCATAGAATACACAACTACTGGGTAAAACGTACATTTTAAATTGCATTCAAATATTTTTTTCCCTAATTTCCAGTATTGGAATCACAAGATATTTTATTTATAATATATACAAAGTTAATTTACAAAGTTATTTTTTCATATTACAAGCCGTTTTGGAAAATGGATGGATGGATTGGATTTCTCTCACCATGTCCATAATCTTAATCTTTGTTTCATTGAGTTTCACTCAGTGCATTCTGGGATAGCCTTTTAAGCAATCATGCAATACTACTTTAGAATTTGGCTAAAATAAGGAATCTCAGAAGGCAGCATAATTAAAATGCCTATGATACTTTAAAATGCCGCTTCCGTAGTCAGCGCGCTAGGTTCTGGAACAGAGCAAATGCCTCTATACGGAACCCAAGAGTGGCAGATGGCACGGTAAATCTGAAGCGAATAACCAATCACATTAGGTTTCTCTCTCTCTCGTTCTCTCTCTCTTTCCAAATAATGCAAACCACAAATCAAATCACCTCACATCACAAGTATTTCCCCCTAAAACAACCAGTCTCACAATCACATTAGAGCCTCTGAGAGATGCAAGAATCCTAAGGGTCTGGTGGAAAATGGCAAAGGTGTGACCCATAGCATGATAATTCCACCATTATCTGCACATTATCTCCATTTTACGGTCATGTCCTGATGGAAGGTGTTGCGAACAGTTAAAGGAGTAATGCATTTTAGTTTTTTTGCTACTTACGGTAAGTTTTCTGTTATGAAGACGTGTGTGCTGGACCTACAGCATAGACACTTCACTACGTAATATCTTTTGTCTTTGTTCTCATCTTTGAGTGAACGGTCACACTCATAAATTGAAGATAGATCACACAGTGATGGGTTTTGTGACTACGTGAGATGACTGGCATGGATTACACCAGTCCTACTCTCCTCATCCTCTCTTGATTGCTTCCTTTGAGCTATTTGAAAAACGTCTCGCCGCTGGTCCTCAATCATTCTTTTTGCTTTGTCTTCTTGTTCCTCTTTGTCTTCTCTGGGATGATTTATAGATACTGTCCTTTATCCCTGGCTATGTCTCATCACTCACTGCTGTAACTACTCTCTACTTATCTTCATCTGAGCCTATAAACACCACATTTTGAAGAAGTTTGTTGAAACTTTACGTGTCACTTTTTTTCTTCTTCGCAACCGAGGAAACGTGCTTTATATTTTAATCTGAGAGCATTATATCTTCTGCTGTGTAGAAGCCGGTAACTACAATATTCCTTCTTCACTGATGGCCAAAAGAAAGTAGCCATGACAATGCATTATTATTTTTGCTATTATTAATATATTGTATTTTCAAAAGTTTGGGGTTGGAACAATTTTTAGTGTTTTTGAAAAAAGTCTCACCGAGGCTGCATTTATTTATTTTTTTTACTTAAAATACAGGCAAAAAAAAGGAATAGTATGAAATATTACTACTTTTTACTACAAGTTCTCTATTTTATATTTTATATAAGTCTAGTCTTCAGCGTCACATTACCCTTCAGAAATCATTCTAATATGCGTATGTAATGCACAAGAAACATTTCTTATTTTCAGTGTTGGTAACGTGCTGTTTAATATATCTGTGGAAACCTTGATACCCTTTTTTTCCAGGATTCTTTGATGAATATAAAGTTCAAAAGAACAGCATTTATTTGAAATAGAAATCTTATGTAACAATATGAATGTCTTTATTGTCACTTTCGATCAATTCATTGTGTTCTTGCTGAATAAAAGTATTAATTTCTTTTAAAAAAAAAATCTTAGACTCCAAACTTTTGAACAGTAGTATATGTTTATATTACTTTTGCCAGCAACCAATTTTTGGGGATGGCTTTTAAAAGTGTGAAATGGACTGTCTTGCCATCTACGCATAAACAGAATGACTCACAATAAAAATCTGCATCAATAACACGGGCACACCAGTACTTTGTCTCAAAGTTTCTCTACTTTGGTCTAGAATCAGGAGCCAAAGAATAGCAATCTCGGAAATGAAAGAATAGAATGTGATGCAGGGATCACCAGTGGGACTGATGCACATACAGTAGGTAGAACATTTCTTATTTTCAGTGTTGGTAACGTGCTGTTTAATATATCTGTGGAAACCTTGATACCCTTTTTTTCCAGGATTCTTTGATGAATATAAAGTTCAAAAGAACAGCATTTATTTGAAATAGAAATCTTATGTAACAATATGAATGTCTTTATTGTCACTTTCGATCAATTCAATGTGTTCTTGCTGAATAAAAGTATTAATTTCTTTAAAAAAATCTTAGACTCCAAACTTTTGAACAGTAGTATGTTTATATTACTTTTGCCAGCAACCAATTTTTGGGGATGGCTTTTAAAAGTGTGAAATGGACTGTCTTGCCATCTACGCATAAACAGAATGACTCACAATAAAAATCTGCAGCAATAACACGGGCACACCAGTACTTTGTCTCAAAGTTTCTCTACTTTGGTCTAGAATCAGGAGCCAAAGAATAGCAATCTCGGAAATGAAAGAATAGAATGTGATGCAGGGATCACCAGTGGGACTGATGCACATACAGTAGGTAGATCAAATCGAGGTTTAATAAACCAATCTGCAGAGTAAGATGACTGTATGGAATGGAAAAATGCCTGCTTCAGTGACCTTTAGCAGGGGGTCAGCGCTACACCTTTTCTTTCATTATGAAGTGGCCTTTTAGGAGCACAGAGCTATAGCTTTCCATGTGAAGCAATTATTTAGACCATTATTGCATTTTTCCACTTCAGTGTAATTCTGGACAAGTGCAGCTGGTTTTGTGTCAGTAAGCCTAATATATTTTTGCAGGAAGGGAAAGTTATTGAGCAAGCCTTTGACCTTTTACTATCCCATTCAAAATTTTCAAACTCACTATTGTGCAGTCAAACAAGTAATTTACATTTACAAAAAAAATTAGGCTTTTTGTGACATTGGTGTGAATAATAAGAGAAGTCGAGGAGGCACTGATCATCTCGATATGCAGTATTTCCTCAAATATTTCTTCAATTTCATCATTTTCTGACTAGAATACTTTTGTGGATTGCAAAGTCAGCTGCTTTTCCCTCATAGCTGTGCATCCTTAAGATAATTCAAATGCGTTTGTCACGAATCCAAAAGCATTTTTCCATACCTGCGAACTAAACGTCGGCAGTCTGCTCTTAAGATATTTAGTCTATAGCAAAAAAAAAGTGATTACAGTACAACCGAACAAAGTGGCAGAGCTTGTATTAGTGGATTTTTGCTTACCGTTGCTTTCCACATCTGTGGTGGCGTATCTGCCATTTACTCACTTTACATCAACAGCAGATGGTGTGCAAATTCCCATTATTCTACATACATTTGCGGTAACAGCAAAAGGGTGGATACGTGAAGCGCAGACAGGGCTTGTGAACTTCACTGGATTGATGACTACATACTTTCCGCACTGATCTGTTCGATGGAACATAAAAGTCAAGGGAAAACTTCAACATTTTTTCAGGGATGTAGCGGCTTTTCCCCCAACTCGCTTTCTTCTGAGCTTCACAGAGTGTTTCTGGAAACTTTATTCCAGTCAGTGTTTGTCAGAAGTCATCTCCATCTTTCTTCTGCCATAACCCTGACTGCCACAGAAGGTGAGACTGGAAGTTTCTCTCATGCTCTTGTTCTCTTTCTTCTCCCACACATGGTGGGTTGCAAAAGCAGCCGCTTACAAAATGAGCATTTATGACAGAGATTAATGTGTGTGCAGGGGGCGGGGGGGAGAGCAGAGCAGAGAGAGAACAACAGCAAATCCATTACTCTCCTCTTGATAAGCCTCTCTCTTCTCTCTCTCTCTCTTTCTGTCTTGCACGTCTGTATAGTGAGGTTATGGAGGTGGGGACAATGTTTCTCTGGATTATAGTACTCCCACATCATATCACAGACCTAATTGGATCTGAAAGGCCTTCCCTTTCCCCTCTCTCTCTCTCTGCCATTGTGTGCAATGAACATTGGGCTGACTATTGAAATATAGCAGTGGCATAAAAAAAGGCCCACTAAAATTTAAATCTTAATTTGATTTGCTGCCTTAATTTATTTTTAATTTTTTTTCAAATTAAAACCTGCAGTGATAAATCCATTACATTTGATCATTTTGATATAAACTCATGACGAAGACTAACTAAATGAAATACTGCAATGTTAATTAATTTCTAGATATTAAGCAATTTTTTAATGTTACCTACTACAGAAATAACACAAAATACATTATAAATTAATTAATTTGAAAAAATTAAATTATAAAAAAAACATGTTCTTATTACATAAGTGGTAAACAAAGTACTAAAAATATGTTTTAAAATAATAAATTATAAATCCCTTACAATTACATAAACTATAAATCATGGAAAGTATGTTAAATGGAATATACATTCATTTTTAACATTTCAGTTAACTATTAAGTATTTCAGTCAAGACATTTGATACTAAATACAATTTATAATCACAAAAAAAACAAAACATTTTTCATCAATTTTTCGAACTGTAAGTAAATGTGACATTTTAAATTGAGTTGTGTTATCATCAGCTAAAACATATAGCTAGCTTTACCTGAGGTTACAATTAGTTGCGAATGGTTTTGCATACAGGGTTGTAACGAATCAGCTCATTTATGGGGAAATATGAATAATTAATCATAACTAGTTATAGGTCTATGAGCAATTACCACTGTGCCCTTTAGCAGAGCACCTAATCTCAGGTTGCTCCAGGGGAGCTACACCTGTAATGAACATACTGTAAAGAGAGAAAAGCAACTGCTAAATGACAACTTGCTATTGACTTACTAAACATAAATTTCAACATGAACATGATTTTCACATTGCTTATATTTAATTACAGATATAGAACATAGCTGCAAGGAGCAATTATAGGGCCAAGCACAGCCAATCTGCACAATGCCAAGGGTTCAAGGATGACAGAGGTGCAACTTTAACACAACCTTTTGGATAAAATTCCTGACATACATTTAGAGATAATTTTTCCACCAACATTGTCAAATACACAAGAGCATGATTTAAAACTAGCTATAAACATAATAAATCCTGATAAATCTGACAACTTTTATGAGGCTTTGAATGAAATTCACGTCAGACAAACTTGGGGGAAATTGGAAGAGATCTGTAGCGAGAAAAGTAATAAACAAAAGAAAGAAGTTAAAGAAAATAATTCTTCCAACCCAAAGGATTAGACAATTTTAAGCAAAAGATAAGACACTATGAGCTAAAGGTGGCGCTAGAGGGTCTGAGTGGGAGACTCCAAACTTAGTCAGAGGACTAGTCAGGCCCACAACAATCAGCATGCCAAACTTCCTAGAGGCTTTCTAGAGTTTCTAGAGGCTTCTGTAGACTCCCACTGCAGAGGAAGAAGAAATCTAATGGATGACTAAGAGTATGTTTACATGACAATGACATACTAAAAAGTTTTTCCTTTTCGTTTTTTATTTTTTAATTATTATTATTAATTTTTTGTTTTGTTTTTAAGTATTTTGTACAGACAACAATGTTGTCAAAATGGTCCCCGTTCACACGGATCTGTAAAAATTACTAAAAACGCTGCATTATACATGCCAGGCCAGTAGTTGGTGATGTTACTTTGTAAAGAAACACACGGTGTATTATGTATGCACATGACCAAAGCCACTGGAAGGCAAGCCTGCAACCTTTAGCCAAAAAAGCATAACGGCTAATGCTAACACTGTTGCTTTAGCGGTACGTACGGGAGACCAGAAGCCATTGTATGATTGGCTGAGGTGCCTCACGTGATCCAAGTTAGCCGTTACGCTTTTTCAAATGATAAGTACTACAGACCCTCATATCTCCCAATAATAAGACAATCTCTGACATGACGTCACCATTTTCGCAAATTTGTGTTTTTGTAGTTTACATAGAGATGATAATGGTATAGTTTTCAAAAACGTGCACTTTGAAACCCATTTTCAGGCCTCCAAAACGCGGTTGTTGTGTACATGATCAGGGATTATTGAATGTCAGATAAAAAGACATCGTGCTAAAAAAAATAATAATAATAATTTTAAAAATGCTTCCCATGTTTTATTTGTCTATAAAGGCTGTGCATGTAAAAAAAAAAAAACTCTACAGTATAAGAAAACAAGGTCGACTGAAGACGTTTTTTGACATGTCATCACATTCATTCATAACATCACAAGGTAAAAGAAAATATGATCCAAACTACATTAAATATAATTATCAATTTCAAGTGTTAATACTTTTGTGTGACATATGCTGTTCATAAAAATAAGTTTCAGTGTTTGACAAAGGACATTTTTGTTTACTTTGTTTTTTTTTTACTTGTTTATACAATTTTGCTGCTGCGTCCAATGTGAAATCAGAGTTCTGATTCTGTTCACCACTGATCCTGTAATGCAAAAAAACATTTGCTTTTTCCTGGACATTTGCCCTCTCTCTTTCCCGCAGACAGCAGAATGGTCATAGGATGTGAACACACTGTGCATTGCTCAGTCTGAATAATCAACACATCTACATCTTCCTCCCAGGATGTTAAAAGATTTACAGAGGAACAGAGAGAGCGAGAGAGAGAAAGAGAGAGGGAGGGAGGGCAATGTTTGGTAGTAGCAGTGCGAGTGCATATTCATATTTTGTTGATGGAAGGAGAGTGAACAGAAGCTTTATATGCAGGTTATTCCAGTCACATGAGGGTAAGAAAACAGAGGTCAGGAAATGTTGCTCAGGAGAAAAGAACATTGGCACCTGTTTTAGGTGTATTGATTCATTGTTTATTTGTAGCTTCTTTTCCTGTATATGTAACCCCCCTTAAATGATTGCTGTGATGAATATTATTATATACATCATTGTTTGAATTTAATATAATGACCATTTATATGAATGAAAATCTACATAGATTGATAAAAAATATTTATATTTGTGTTTTTGGATTGAACTAAGAAATGAGAAGCAACCAATCGGAGCGTTAGGATGTTGGCTCCGCCCACTTGCCTGTGGCTAGCGTGTGCAGGCTAGTAGACTGATACAGAGCGACAGAGAAACCTGATCTGACGAGAGAGTGTAAAAATAGAAAAATACGATCTTTAATTCATTCAAGCTTCATATTAACTGATCAAAACAGCCCGTAAACACAAGATATTAGATGATTCAGCGTGTTTGTGTTACTCCTGCACCACAAAACTTGCATGTGGAATTGTGTGATTGGGTCAGGCCGCATGTTCTGTGCGTGTCTCTGCGGTTTGCTGACGCCATGTTGATTGCGTATACCTGTGAAAAAAACAGATGAGAATGGACAGGCCAGGTTTTTTTTTCCCCTTGTGAGGATGAACTTTCATGTGGATTTCCATAATTGATGGCGAGCCTCCCACCTTGACTGAAAGGATCACGGACCTGGAATAAAGGACAGTTTTTCATTATAATTTTCTTCTACCAAGTAAGATAATTTTGCTTCCAGTGACTGATACTATTTTTCTCCTTGGGAACTAAAAATTTGAGAGACACCAGTTCCAGTTAAAGGAAAAGACTGATCAGACCTTTTATTCAGATTGACATCTGACTTGGAAAGACTAATTTGCATACCAGTTGCATACTGCAGTTACCCGTTGGTTATCACTAACTGTGGTCATTTAATTTGATTGATTGTGAAGGTGATTTATTGTGTAATGTATAGTTAATTAGCGGGTGCACCCAAGGGTATGGTTATTGTGTTTTCTGTGTTTTATTGTTGTTTTATGTTTTGAAAAAAAGTACTTACTGAAGAAAAAAAGAAAGAAACAAACCCTAAACCATTTACAGTAAAATTTAAATTGTGGTTAACCTACCGATTGCCTCTGATATTTACTCAGCACCACCGCCGCCTCCCATCACCATTCTTCTGAGGTTAATTGCCTGGTCCATCAGAGAGAGAACTACCCTGTTACAGAGGTGTTACATTGTGGCGAGCCAGCCAGGAGGTGGTGCTGTTGTTGAGTATTAATAGTCACAAAAAAAAACAAACAAAAAAAAACAATGAATATAATTGAGGCAGAGGGCATTAAAGTTCCGAATTCTGTAATAGGACAAAAAGTCCTGCCTTATACTCACCAACTATCCAGTGATCCAGGCATCAATTACCAAGTGAAGGCATTGTCTAGCGTCTTTACGCAGCAATTGGGCAGTAGTGTCACTAAATCCTACCTAGAAGGATTGAAAGAACTTGCAAAATTGAGTGGAACCAATTTTGAAGTAGTTTTGAGCCAGATGCTATCTCAAATTGAGTACCGAACTCACATCAGTGTCCTCTGATCTTGAGGCTGGAGATGACGATCCAGATGAACAGCCATCCCAAGCGCTTCCTGGCGAGAACGTTGGCGCAGCAGCTGTTAAGCCAAGTCAGGTAGATGAATCGCTGTCACAGCACACACCTATCAAATCAAATGCTCGACCTCTCTATACTTCTCAGCAGGTGTTCAATCCACCTGAAGTCCAGAAACTCATCGTTGAACATGTTGTGAGGAGTGGTGAATTGGCTGCTCAAGGGCCTGTACAATCACGGCTCAGGGTATTCTCCGGTAAATGTCCTAGACCTGGAAGTGAAGTTGATTATGATACTTGGCGCTCCAGTGTTGAGCTTATCTTGAAGGACCCTGGCTTATCTGATTTGCATGTGTCCAGGAAGATAGTGGACAGTCTTTTGCCACCCGCAGTAGATGTTATAAAGCATCTAAGCCCTGAAGCTCCATCCTCAGCTTACCTTCAGTTGCTGGATTCGGCTTTTGGTGTTGTAGAGGACGGCGATGAACTCCTTGCAAGATTTATGAATACGCTGGTGAGAATCTAATATAGACGCTGGTGAGAAACCATCCGCTTACCTTTATAGATTGCAGACAGATTTGAGGATGACTATCAAAAGAGGTGGCATTTCTCCAGAATAGGCAGACAGACATCTTCTCAAGCAGTTTTGTAGGGGCTGCTGGGATAATGATTTGATTACTGAACTGCAGCTCGAGCAAAAGCGCAACTGTCCTCCTTCCTTTGCACAGCTTCTGTTAATGCTACGTACGGAAGAAGACAAACATACAGCGAAAGTCAATCGTATGAAGCAACATCTTGGGTCTTCTAAGCAGAGGGCTCTGATGCATTCTCAAAGAACGTGGGTCTCTGCTGAATTGGAGCAAAAAGAAGCTTCAAACATGGCTTCACTTGCAACTGAAACGCAGGAGCTCAAGAAACAGATAGCTAAGCTCCAAAGTCAACTAGCCAATCCTACGACCAAACCTAAGATCCAGAAGAAATCCCCACTGCCAGAAGTAGTACACAAACAGGACAAGGCGGCGGCGGGAACGGCTGGTACTGAGAGTGTGACTCCAGTTAATAAAAAATCAACAGGCAGACCAAGACCATGGTACTGTTTTACCTGTGGTGAGGACGGCCACGTTGCATCTTCCTGCACTTCTGAGCCTAACCCTGCACTTGTGACCACAAAGCGAAAACTCCAGCTCCAAAGTCAACTAGCCAATCTTACGACCAAACCTAAGATCCAGAAGAAATCCCCACTGCCAGAAGCAGTACACAAACAGGACAAGAAGAAGGCGGGAACGGCTGGTACTGAGAGTGTGACTCCAGTTAATAAAAAATCAACAGGCAGACCAAGACCATGGTACTGTTTTACCTGTGGTGAGGACGGCCACGTTGCATCTTCCTGCACTTCTGAGCCTAACCCTGCACTTGTGACCACAAAGCGAAAACTCCTAAGGGAAAAGCAGCTTCTGTGCCAAACCTACTTCTACGCCTAGAACAAGAAGGAGTCCTGGTATTGAGCCATCTGATGATGACAACTCTTTCTCTGATCCAGAGGATGAATATCCTAATAGTCAGTATGATGCCCTTCCAGTCATCGAAACAGTACGATTCTCTACAGTTCATGACATCTGTAGATCGAAGGGAGCTTCGGATGTTTCTTTGAAAACAGACTCAACTAATCCAAAACTTTCAGACAGTGATACTGCGCAAGCAAATCCTGTTGACGACTCACCTGCCGATGCTCCAGATACATACTTACCTGTTGACGACTCACCTGCCGATGCTCCAGATACATACTTACCTGTTGACGTTCCAGTTGACGACTCACCTGTTGATGCTCCAGGAGTCCTTGAAACAAGTAAAATACCCAACAAAAACACCACTGAATCAGAAAAGAATTTAACTATTCGAAGAGAAGATGAAGTGACAAACGTAGCTGAAATCCCGAATGCTCCTGTCATAGAGAGAGAACAACAGCCAGAAATTGAGGGAGAACATAATTTGAGTATTCCGCTCAGACGTTCTAGCAGACCGAGAGAGGAACCTGAGAGACTTGCCTACTTCCAACTCGGAAACCCCCTGTCTTTTGTGGTACAGTCTTTGTTCCATGGGTTAAGCACTGCGCTTGTTGAATCCCTCAATGGTGTTGAAAATTCAAGTGCCCTTTCCATTGTGCCCAATGTTTCACCAAATGTAGTGACTAATCAGCCACTCAGAGCACTCAGGATGTTGGCTCCGCCCACTTGCCTGTGGCTAGCGTGTGCAGGCTAGTAGACTGATACAGAGCGACAGAGAAACCTGATCTGACGAGAGAGTGTAAAAATAGAAAAATACGATCTTTAATTCATTCAAGCTTCATATTAACTGATCAAAACAGCCCGTAAACACAAGATATTAGATGATTCAGCGTGTTTGTGTTACTCCTGCACCACAAAACTTGCATGTGGAATTGTGTGATTGGGTCAGGCCGCATGTTCTGTGCGTGTCTCTGCGGTTTGCTGACGCCATGTTGATTGCGTATACCTGTGAAAAAAACAGATGAGAATGGACAGGCCAGGTTTTTTTTTCCCCTTGTGAGGATGAACTTTCATGTGGATTTCCATAATTGATGGCGAGCCTCCCACCTTGACTGAAAGGATCACGGACCTGGAATAAAGGACAGTTTTTCATTATAATTTTCTTCTACCAAGTAAGATAATTTTGCTTCCAGTGACTGATACTATTTTTCTCCTTGGGAACTAAAAATTTGAGAGACACCAGTTCCAGTTAAAGGAAAAGACTGATCAGACCTTTTATTCAGATTGACATCTGACTTGGAAAGACTAATTTGCATACCAGTTGCATACTGCGGTTTCCTGTCGGTTATCACTAACTGTGGTCATTTAATTTGATTGATTGTGAAGGTGATTTATTGTGTAATGTATAGTTAATTAGCGGGTGCACCCAAGGGTATGGTTATTGTGTTTTCTGTGTTTTATTGTTGTTTTATGTTTTGAAAAAAGTACTTACTGAAGAAAAAAAGAAACAAGCCCTAAACCATTTACAGTAAAATTTCAATTGTGGTTAACCTACCGATTGCCTCTGATATTTACTCAGCACCACCGCCGCCTCCCATCACGTGCCTTGTTCTTCTGAGGTTAATTGCCTGGTCCATCAGAGAGAGAACTACCCTGTTACAGAGGTGTTACATATAACATAAGCAGGGGTGGGGGGCTCAGTTCTTCTGCTCTACTTCTAGTACAGGTTACCTTTAATTCTAAAATGTAACATAAGTTGTATGTGTTTAACCAGTTCTCCCTGTCTTGTACAGTGACTAAAAATAGGTTTCATGCATACCTTCAGGAATGATATAATCAAGTTATAAAAATGAGGTTCCATCCAAAGTCACATAAATTTCAGTACTAATAGACCTTTGCAGCTTTTTAACTGAATTACACATTCAGAAATGTAACCGAAACCAAATCAGTTGGGCTAAATTTAAATAATTTTGTATAAGTCCATGAACTAGATTTCTTAAAATACAGCCAACAGTTTTTTTTTCTTCTTGTTAATGCGTATTATATATAAATTGGTTGTCATTTAATAAGTGTAAGGGGACTTTATGTTCTTTGAGGTTACATAATGTTACTCATATTAGTTGGCACTAAACCAAAGGCTGACTTCAAACACAACGTCCGAATCAAACTGTATGCGTCTTTGCATTAGTGGTGAGAATCTTTCTGGGGGATTGTTACATTGATATGCAACAGAAGGGGACAAGGGGACACTCTTTATGAATGAGTCATTTACTCCATCATTTACTTAACTGATTCACTTAAAAAAAACTGATTTATTTAGGAATGAACGAGCAAACAAGTTACAGGCTTAGGATTAAGTTACAGTGAATTTAACTGTTTTATGCTAAAATGTCTTAACATTGTATACTGAATCCACTCTGAAATACTACAGTATTATTGTACTGTTTTTCCTTAATATAACCTCATGCTATCAACAAGGCCTTATTAGATTTCAACCTAAATGTGTCTGCTGGCCTGAATGTGTTATTTAGGCTAGTCTAATTGCTTGTTTGTTTGTTTTGAGCCCTTTGATTAATTAGGTCTCTTCCTTTATGTTTTTCAATCTGCAGCAAGAACATTTAATTTTTATATCAGTATGTGTCCGGAATTTAATTTCATCATAAGTATGAAGGTAGTTAGTAGGAGCCATAAAGTGGTCAGGAAAGCAACAGGGACAAACCTCAATTTTTTTCATTCTATATCTGATACCTGAAGTTCTTCTTTGCTACATTTGTGGCTGGGGAGCAGAATGTCAGAGGAACTTGCAGACGCAACTGCACACGCTCTATATAAATAACACATTGTCTTAGTGAAAAACTGTGTTTGTAAGAAACTGCATTCACTGTAGAGACACCATTCACTACAGAGGATCTATTGGTGAGCAAGTGATGTAATGCTAGATTTCTCCAAATCTGTTCTGATGAACAAATAAACTCATCTGCATTTTAGATGGCCTGAGTGTGAGTATACATTTTCAGCAAATCTTCATATTTGGGTGAACTACTCCATTAATGTGAGGAAATTAAAGGTACTGATATATCTATAACATGATGCAATGCACACATTAGAAAAAAAGTGCTTATTTTCTGTTTATGAAATGTTGCCCTACTGAGGGTAATAACACACGCAGTGCACTGACTTCATAAAGCAATAGTATAAAAGCCTGTAATGGTGACAGTAGCACCAACGCTGGATTACTCATTATAAGACCTTCTCTGTGCCCCTCGCAGGTTATATGTAATAATTCATGAAAAAATGCTTTATCCATTCAAGGTACATCTTTTTAAAAATTCATTCTGAACAATCTTTTAACCCTCTAAAGAAAGCTGTCTTTGTCTGTATGAATGCACATTCATCTTTGTTAAAGTTGATTTTTTTTCTGCTGTTTGTGGGTGGCTGTGTACGAACGTACACTTTTAAAAGCCATCTTTCAAAAACAAAGAGCAGACAGTATGTGTCCATGACAACGAGGATGTGAACTTGTTCCAGTGGCAATGGCAGGGATGTAGAAACCACAGTAGGCAATGACTGGTTATACTCTACAGGAAGCTGAACTAACAGATGACTGCAGACCAAATCAATCAGCGGTCTGAAAACACAACAAAAATTATATATATATACACAAGTTCAACACAGTAGTCTCATCAACAAAGTTGTGATGTTTAACTAAATTTAAATCATTTGCATTTTTTGTGGAATTTAATCAGTCAGCAGAAAAAAGCTTTGATAAATAATTTAAGCAATTATTAAACTATACAGTATTTGTATTGTTTAAATATTTGTAATTAGTGCACATTTATTTATTTTGAAGAACATACCTTTTTTTTTTTGAGAGTTATACATGTAAGAGCAGAGAGTTTATTACAAGTCCATTCCAAATAAAGTGTCAAACACGGATTACACTTATTTTTTGTCGTTTCACTTTCTTTTCTTTTTTTTGTGCACTTACATTCAGTTTAACCTTCAGATTTGTCAGTATAAAGAACTGTTGGCTATGGAATTCTAGCTGCGAAAACAAAAACTGAACAACTGATTCCCACAACTGAACTTTATAGCTATGTTAACTCACTTTTTTCATTAGCCTGTAGCATTCAGTGATGACACCTCACACTAACCCGAAACACATCAGTGCCAGAGCCTGGACCACTGATTCTCGCTAGAGTTCGAGAGTCCATCAACAAGACCACAGTCCTCCAGTGCTGCTTTTGGCTGAGAGAACGAACAGCTATCTTGTGTACAGAAACTCTTGCTAAATTCAGCAAACATTGCCTTTCAGATATAAACCCTCTTGTTACTGGTGGTGAATCAGTTGGTGATTCACTGCTTCACTGATTGATCATAATGGCCTAGAAGAAATGTTATTAGATTTGCCTTGAGGTAAAATTAGCTTCCTAACAAGCAACAACCCAACCCGCTACTTAAGCATATTCAAGCGATTAGATTAATATCCATATGATGAGATGTTGATATTTTGTAAGTATATGTCCTCGAGGTAAGCTGAGGAATTTATTTATCTTCCAATAAGGAAACAACCACAGAGGTCCAAGTTTTATTGCTAGTGTGTGAGAAAACAATGGAGCGCTCAAAGCTGGTATGATGTCCTGAGGCCTTCTCTGCTGTTTGTCTTGTACGGTAGGATCAATGGATGATGTTTCTAATCCTTCTCAGAGCTATACACTGCAAAATGTGGGACTGCCTGTGTGTGTGCAAGCAAAGCCTGAATCATCCATGTTTTAGGTCTGTGCACTCTGAAAAACGTGCTGTTCAGAACATAAAATTGGTTCACTTGAATTTTCACAATATGTGAACACTCCAAACGGCACCTTTAAAGTGAACCAAGGACTGTCTTAGGTGGCAGGTTTCTCGGTCAGCATTGTAGAAAGCAAAGGGCCTCGAGTTCATTTGATGTTACACAATGACAGAGAGAGATGAGCATCATATTTTATTATTTCTATGGAGACAGAATGAGGAACATATTAAAAATGTAAACCGCAGAATAATACACCATGCACGACTGGATTACTGTGGGATTTATTCCCTTTGAAGAATGGATGGAGGAATTAATAAAAAAATGCCTGATATGAGAAATTAATATACAAGATAAATGATGATTATAATACCTTTTTAAAGAGATGGGACTCCTTCATAAATAAAATTGGTTAATTAATTTAGTCTGCTTATCACCTTAGTGAATATCTGAAAATGAGATAATGCAAGATGGATATAGTGACTTCCTGCGGCTGCCTTTGTTTGTGTGCATTATTGTTTGTTTTTTGTATATTGTCCGTTTTATATTCATGTTTTATGTTTGTTCGTGTTGTATACTGTCAGTTTTTCCTCATCATCCTATAAATAAATGCAATTTAAATAAACAATTGTGAAAGATGAAGAAAGATTTTTTTTCTTGTGAAGAAAAAAAACAGAAATATACATTACGTGACAAAACACAAAACTATCTCATGGTTTCTGTCAACACCATTAATTTTACATTTTGAGCTTTCTAAAATTTGCCCCTAAAATTGTCAGTAAATTCAGGTTTAATGCATTACCTCTTTTAAGCCAATGAAACATAATAAAAATGTATCTAATAAAGATGTTTTAATGATGCAGAAGCAGGGTTATTACAACCATAAAAAATCACTTGAAGTAAAATGACCATTAACTGAAATAAAATAATTATTATTAAGGCAAATTTTCTCTTTTTCATTTAGTTTTGTTGAAGTACTAAAACAATTCAAACTAAATAAACTTAATAAAAATTATATAGACATATTTAAAAAAAGAAAATAAATAAAAATTACGAAAACACAACAACATTTCTAAACCTTTAAAAATAAGCTGAAAACAGAAATATTAAAATAAAGTCTAATTCATAATAGTCTATTAATGATAACTGTATATCTGTGGTAAAATAACGCTAAGCAGAAAACCAATAAATGCTTTTTTTCATTATTAGGGCATTAAACAAGTGGGTTGTGTTTATTTACTAAATCACTGGATACTGGGGGCACTTTCTGCATGTAGGCTAATTATACTCAGCAAAATTCTGTATTTTGTTATATAAACAAAAAGCATGTTCCGTACTAATGAACATGTATATGCATATCATGATGACTAAATAATTATGTGCATGTTTATGTCAGAGTGGAAGTGATTAATCAGAATAATCAAAGAAAGATATATATATATAGATATATATATAGCTATATATAGATATATATATAGCTATATATATATAGAGAGAGAGATATATATATATATATATATAGAGAGAGAGAGAGAGAGAGAGAGATAGAGTGGGAGAGAGAGAGAGTGTGTGTGTGAGAGAGACTTTTTGACTTGTAAAACAACTTGATTCATGTAATTTTTTGTTAAATTAATGAAATAAACATTTCTAAAAAAAAATTTTCTCTTATGCCGGTCAACATCAAAATTCAGTGCTTGTTGCCCTGACTTTTACTGTATAACGCTGATGCTTTTATTGCCTCCGTTAATCATATCCGCCTATTTATAATTTTTATAGCTCATCTATACATTATTTCTCCAACTGCAGCTTAGCACTGGCTCTCGTGGAAATCTTAAAACTTTATGACACTGACCTTGTAAAAGATAATCAAAGCAGAATTGTACCGAAGTTGACCATGTCGTAAAACTCTTTATAAGTTGTCTGAGGGGTAACGTGTGTTTACGAATCCAAATGCATATTTAGGGTGTTTTAACGTCCGGGATTTACCATGTCAAAAAGAAACTTAGTCATTTGAATAGTTAGGATAGTGAGCATATATGAATTAGAGACACTAGATCTTAAACAAGCGCTTATAATAAACAATGTTATCGTGAGTTGCTGTGGACACTGATATAGTTATTGTTATAGCTATGTTTATAGTTATCTTTAAGCCTTGTTCACACCAAAGGAGGCGGGCTTGAGAACGGCGCGGCCGGCGGATTCGACGAAGGAGGCTTGCGGCAACCACATGTGACGACCCCGGGCTGGACTCCGCTTCGCCCACGGTGAAAGCCTATCCGGCGATCCACAGCACAAAGTTGTTGTATTTCTTCAGCAACCAGCACGGATCAGCTCTAGGCATGACGAAGCAGATATCGTCCTCTTTTGGAAGGCCAAACAAAGTAGTTTCGCTCTCCCAATGAAACACACAGCGCTTTCACGACATGGCGGCGGCGGCAACAACAATACTACAGCGAGAATAAAAGTTACACCTTCTTTCTTTGCGTGAACATTTGGGCGGCATTATGCAAATCTTCCCACATTGTGACGTAGACATGTGGGGGCGTGTTAGAACGAG
>NW_015640468.1:1396090-1398410 GCF_001515625.1 Sinocyclocheilus rhinocerous
CCACTGATTTCTAGTTGTGTCCTCTTTTGGAAGGTCAAACAAAGTAGTTTCGCTTTCACAAGGAAACACACAGCGCCTTCACGACATGGCAGCGGCGGCAACAACTACAATACTACAGCGAGAATAAAAGTTACGTCCTTCTTTCTTTGCATGAACATTTGGGTGGCATTATGCTAATATTTCCACATAGTGATGTAGATATGTGGGGGCGTGTTAGAATGAGCCGTTTTAGGTAGGTGTGGCTGACTCTTAACTTTTATAAAGAATATCTCTTTGCATTTGAGACTTTAGTCTTTGCAACTTTACAGATCTTCTTTATGCACCAAGAGCTTGTAACACTCCAAAGAGAAAAGAAAAATTTAAATCGCATCATATGACCCCTTTAACAGAGATCATTATTCCAGGCAAGCAAACAGTGTAACATAAAACACAGGGATTAAAGTTCCGTCGTTACGACGGATTTCCGTCATTTCATAAAGACAGTCACTTGCTTCATTCCTGAATGATTCAGCCATTCGAACGAATCAATTGAATGAATGATTCAGTGATAAAATCAGTTACTTGCCGCCACCTGCTGGCGGATTTAGTTTCATTTTTAGTGTATAATTTCAGTTATTTGAATCATATTTCTGTATTCAAATATTTATATTTAAAACATTAATCTCCACATGTCACTGATCACTGATTTTATCACTGGATCATTCATTCAGTTGATTCGTTCAAACTGCTAAATCATTCAGGAATGAAGCAAGTGACTGTCTTTATGAACTGATGGAAATCCGTCGTAGCAACGGAACTTTAATCCCTGAAAACATAAAATTATGTGTGACCGTGTCCTGAACCACATGTGAAATCAGTCCAATGGAATGGCGAGACGTCACGGGCCGGGTGTCGTAAAAGCCCAGGAAGCTTAAAAGCTGAGAGGAGACTCAGCGTCTCGTTCCCCTCGGGGAACCATGGTTACATACATAACCTAGATACGTTCCCCTTCAGGGAACTCGCGCTGCATCAGAAACTCTTTGGGAATGGCAATACCCATTCCGCCATATTGACAAATGCCTGTCTAGTGTGAAATCATGGTGAGCACAGCTAAGAGAGAATCACCTGAGAGTCTGGAGTGGTACCCAAATCTAGATTATAAAATCTAACAAATATGAGCGGAACGGACCAGCCAACTGCATCACATATCTTGCAGGTAAAACCCTGAGAAAAGGCTTTAGAAGCCGCCATACTTCTCCAGGGGCCTCATTTATCAACAGTGCGCACGCACAGATGTGTGCGTAATGAGTGCGTAAGAACAGTTTCACGCAAAGTGTGGGATCTACTAACTTGTACTTATACGTAGAAATTTGTGTAAATATAAGCACACCTCTGAGCATGCTTACGCAGAGAATCTAGTGGTAGAATAGCGACACTACACATAAAAAGCATTTGTGTCACAGTATGCATTAAGCAATCCACATATGTCCTGTGTTTCCTTTAATTATAAAACACTCAATTTATCATTTGTCTGGTTTTAAACAGACAATTTGCGTAATTGGTGTCAAACCCTATAAAACACAGCTGTGACAAATGTTTGTCTCAATGCAATGGCTTATCTTGCATTATTGGAAGACTTGGCAAACAATGTGCTCCGCATAGAACGCGTTTTCAAAGACCGCACTGAGAGTGAGAGCACAGAATGGCTTCTCAGTCGGTACCGCTTTCGTTGCCATGATTTCGGTGAGGACACATACATTCACGTGATTTATAAAGGGAGGTGTTGTCACCATATATGGTTCATTGGAGGCGTTTCCGAATGTAAATGACCGTGAACGTGAACGAGTATGGTACTTACGCACATGTGTATTAAACTTAGTGAATGGCCTAGCCTCACACTGTTCATGTATGCATCCTCTATGGCAGTGGTTCTCAAACCTGTCCTGGAGTACCCCCAGCCCTGCACATTTTGTATGTCTCCCTCATCTATCACACCTGATTCAACTCATCAGCTCATTAGTGGAGACTGCAAGACCTGAAATGGGTGTGTCAGATATAGGGAGACATACAAAATGTGCAGTGCTGGGGGTACTAAAGGGATACTCCACCCCAAAATGAAAATGGTCATCAATCACTTACCCCCATGTCGCTCCAAACTCGTAAAAGCTTTGTTCGTCTTCGGAACACAATTTAAAGGGGTCATATGATGCTATTTTAAAGATCATTATTTTGTGTATTTGGTGTAACAGAATATGTTGACATGCTTTAATGTTCAAAAAACACATTATTTTTCAAATACTGTACATTATTGTAGGTCCTCTATGCCCCGCCTCTCTCAAAC
>NW_015640468.1:1398761-1428782 GCF_001515625.1 Sinocyclocheilus rhinocerous
TGACTCTTAACTTTTATAAAGAGTATCTCTTTGGATTTGAGACTTTAGTCTTTGCAACTTTGCAGATCTTTATGCACCAACAGCCTGTAACACTCCAAAGAGAAAGGAAAACTTGAAATCGCATCATATGACCCCTTTAAGATATTTTGGATGAAAACCGGTAGGCTTGTGACTGTCCCATTGGCTGCCAAGTAAATTGCACTGTCAAGGTCCAGAAAACTATGAAAGACATCGTCAGAATAGAACTTTATTCAACAATTTGTCTCCTCTGTGTCTCTCCGCATCACCGTAGCGCCACAGAAGAGCGTACGCTATGAACGCAAGTAGCGTACGCTCTTCTGTGGCGCTACGGTGATGCGGAGAGACACAGAGGAGACAAATTGTTGAATAAAGTTATATTATGCAGACATGGTTTTATGTTACACTCCGGCCAGACAGGGCATCACAATATGGTAAGGGGCACAATATGGTAAATGCCCTGTATCAATGCTAACAACATTAACCTCCTCGGAGGAAGATATCTGCAACATCAAGCTCTCACTCGGAGGGAGAAGAGACCGAAGTGTGGGCTTCCAATCCTTGATAGAGAGCGCTAGATTCAGGGATGAAAGGCCCGTCTCCAACCCCTCTGCTAGATCCATATGCAATCCCCACAATCTCAATCGCCGCAATGCCTCAGCAACAGCAGGACTGGAATCGCAAAGACCACAAACTAACACACACTCCTCAAAGTGTGACCGGAGGGAGCGGAGCGTTCACAGCGGGAGCACGATGCACAGCCAGCCCCCTCAAGAGCTGACTGTGCGTACTCCGCTCCCAAACAAACAACACAACGATTGTGTGTATTTGCGCCCGTAATGTTTAGCGCGGGCAGAGAAGAACACACGGTCCTGCCTGTTTTTCTTGCTCACCATATATTGTTGTAATTGTGCACTGGCACTGACAAACAACAGATATTTCAGACTGACACACACAGAGTTCTTGCTGAAGACATAGAAGCTAATGCTGTTTGCTAACGCTCGCCATTCCATTGGACTGAATTCACACATGCATCGGGACAAGGTCACGCAGAGGCATTCCTAAAAGGTTTCTGACACAGCGTGAGATCCCTGAAGGGGAAACATGTCGTTTTTATTTCATTACATTGAGCTAAATTCACTGTTACATTAGATTACATTTGCTAAATTCACTGTTTATATGCACTTGAAATGTAGCATGCTGAGAACTGGTGTGGATGCAAATATAGTTTTCATTATAGTTATATGTATCGTTCTTGGTGTAAATGTAACTTTAGAATGATTAATAAAGCTTTATAGTTGTATATATTGTTTTAGTTATTATCCCTGGTGTGAACGGCCCTTTACTGTTATATCTTACGATATGTATATATAATCTATGCAAGGGGTCTCATCTGCTGAACACATAAGTTACAAGGTGCGATCCTTACGGCATCTCACATATTTCATTATTTCCTGTGTCTCAACAGCATAAAGGAGAAATAGACTCATTATATTTAATACGACCACTGACTCCTACACCCTTAGATGCTCACTTGCCCTGGTCACAACTTCATTATGGCTCTTTTTTGCATTTTTATCTTTCTGCATGAATTCTTAATGAATGTTCTGCACTGGAAGGAAGTCTTTTAAAAGAGAGTGTGCCAGCAGAGATCGTTTTTTTTGATGCAGCTGGTTAAAAATACCATGGATGCAAAGGCTCCAGACAACTCCTGGTATTCCCATGGCTAGTTCTGCGCATTTATATTCTGCGCAAAAAAGCACACAAACAAATGCACGGCAACATAGTACTTATGTTAGTCTGAGACACATAATCCAAATATACATGAACAAAGGCATGGTAATTTACAAGCACTGCTCTGCAAATGCACTATACAGCCTCAGTAGCAGCTAACAATGTTAGCTACATTACACAAGCTTAATAGGCAAACAGGTATGGGCAACACCATTTAGCATAAGCGACAGGTCTAGGGTCCCTCTACTGCATGCACATATCCCAGCCTAAATGACTGACAATAGGCAAGAAAGTAAATCAATACAACCTCCCTCATGTCCTCATTACAGCACTGCTCTGTGTTACTCAAGGCGACAGGCTACTGAAATTTTAAATAGCCATGAACAAGGAGCAATGTAGGAGCGCTGCCAGGTGGAGAGGATGTGTCAATGGTGAAGCCACCTACCCGAACACACACACACGCTTTCTCATGCTCCATTCCACAGAAAGTGTATGTGTGAGGCTGCTGAGGGGAGCAGAAGGAGCTTTCACATTATACGGTCAGGAAAGCAGTTGGAGTGGTTTTGTGAAGTGTGGACTGAAATGAGGATTTAATGTGACTAATATCCATTATTAATAGGGGAGACGTATGTAAATGCAGATTACGGATGGAAATCACCAACTTTTTTTTTACTGAAGTTGGGCACAGGCTAGTCAGGCCAAGACCCTGGAGCTCACCCTCCACTCATATTGACTCTTTTTCTCACAAATTAACTCTTTCCTATCGCATGACTGCATTCCTATTTGGTAGCTTCAAGTAACATTTACAAATCTCCCACCCACTTTTTTTCCATTTTCTCTCACTTCCTTGATCATGTTTGCTACTCACCCAATGGAAAACTGCATTGCTCAGAAGTTGCCCTCTTATTGCTCAGAAACCTTCTCAGTTTTACATTTTTCACAAAATTTTCCATTTAATTGGATAATTCACTCAAATATGAAAATAATTCTGATATTTACTAAACTTTCCAATCTAATCAGTGAAATTACTGACAAGTGTTTTTTTTGTGGTAATTTCATCAAGGTATATGCATGTGCTGTGTTGCATCATGAAAATTTAGAAGAAAAAGGAGTGCGTACCTATATCTTTCTGGTTTTGTTAAAGAGCAGGTCATATGGGTTTTCAAAAAATATTTTTTTTGTAACGTAGCTATCCTTCAATGTAAACACTGAAAAATTGTTAATCGAAAAAGTGCATGATAAATAAAGATATCGTCTCTCAAAAGAAAGAGTCGACTCTGAACCGCCTTAACGAGTCGTCATATTTTCGAATCTTCTGCCTGTTACCTATATACGTCACAAGGTAACACATTTGCATAATCCCCGCCTGCCTGCGAAATACGAACACTCTGACCTGCCCACAAACACTTTTGCTAGTTAGTGTGTTTACATGTCGAGAAGACACTGTTTTCAGCCTCACTGGGCATTCTAACACAGTACCCACGTGCACCTCAAATAAGTAAATAATAATAATGAATGCAATAAACTGCTGTCACGTCACGTAAAGTACCACATACAAAGTTTAAACTAACCACTGAGAAACATCCTGATCAAGTCGAGCTTGCGATGGAGTTTCCGGTTGAGCGACTGCATCGGTATCATCCTCGAACTCGGGCTTGAATTAATAAGATAATACAATGCCATTTTTGTAACCTTATAGCATCTTTGTTTTCAAGGAACCCTCCGGAGCAAAAAATTAATTATGTTAATGGGCGATTCGTTTCCGACACACATTGTATACGGAAAGACCAATCAAAACAGACTTGGCCAGCTGACCAATCAGAGCAGAGTAGGCTTATGGAAGGGAGGAGTTTACAGACCTTAAGCTCAGAACTTCTTCGAATGAATCGTTTCAAAATCATTGAAATATGATTCTAATATTAAATGTATTTTCTGAGAATATGACAATGTTTTCTGACCTTAGGTTAATTTAAACCTGCTTTAGGGGACTCCAACACAATATTAGGACACTTTAAAGTACCTCTTTAAATACATGTATAAATTGACACATAACATGAATGAACATTTCACATTTCCCGTTTCACATTTCTCAAACTAAAATGTTACACTAAATTGTGCCATTTTAGTCAAAGTAAAAATTGCTAAAAAATAAATGAATATTACATAATTACAGAATGTTAAGGATATTTTCTTCAAAAGACAAAAACCATGACTAAAACTTTGAAACTTTGTTAAAATCAACACTGCTCCAAACCTATATGACTTTCTTTCTTCTACAGAATGCAAAATTAAATATTTTGCAATATGCAATTACAATTTGTCAGCATGTCCAATGGACATGTACTGTGTGTAAATAAAAGAGGAAAAACCGAGCTTCATAAACACATTTTTGTGCGTGGAACTAAGCCACGGATTCATGATCAACCATTCAAAGGACGTGCCCAAGCCTCCGTGACTAATTAGAAACCGTCACGTTAGAACGTTGGCTTGGTCAATTTCTTGTAAGTTATTCCAGTAACTAGGAGACAGCAAGATACTGGAAGCATCATTCTGTACTCGAGTGCTCAAGTTTAAGTTGGCCAGTCCAAAACAGTGAATCTAATAAAGTGGCGGTAGGTTTAACGTTTGGGTTATATATATATATATATATATATATATATCAAAACAAAATTATTACTGAAAAAAAATTGTCAGTTTACAATAATCAATACATATATATTAAGTAAGTATATACATCATGAACAGATTGGGGCTTAAATTTTAGGAGTCTGTCTTTCGCCAGACACATTCGATATTCAACACCCTTGATGTAGTCTTTATATGTGGCAGGGAACAAGGGCAAGAAGTAGTAGTTAGCAAATTACTTTGGAAATTGCTGCAAAATTGATAATTCTCAATCCGACTTCGCCATTTGGGAATTACACCCAAAAATTTTGCATTACCTCTACAGGACACACACAGGTTCACCAAAAGTGTCAGGCACATAGGCCACAATACAACAAATCCTTTTAGTAAACATTTTTTAATAGACTAACATTAAAATAGTCACGGGCTCACTCAGGGGCGATTCTAGGATTTTTTTTAATGGGGTGGCACAGGGGGGACCAAGAACCAGTCAGAGGGGGCCCATGGGAAAAGACATGTGCCCCAACACAAGTGGGATGACATAAAAATGGCACTGCACAAGTGCCTTTAATCTTTGAAGAAACGTAACATAATTTCTATTTTAAGCGGTGCTGGTGCTTCATGGCTGAATAACACAACTAAGCACAAACTCTAAAGAGCTTAGGGGGGCAAGCATATTTTGTGGGGGGCCGGTGCCACCCCATTAGACACGCCCCTGATCACTCAGCCCCTTTGCAATATTGCATAATAATTTTAAAGTAACATAATTTTAAAGTAACATAAGACGCTACGCACCATATGACTAGTAAGTCAAATCTCAAATAACTGCCCTGATGACTTGTGTTCTACTCTTGTACTGCAGTTATATCTGATCAAATGCACATTATTATTTAGTTTGGGTTAAACAAATCAATTTTGCTTGGTTGGAACAGCAGCTACGCTAATTATGTCTCTATTTGTTTCTCTGTTTTTGCCACGGGATTGACATCCCGTGGTAACTAGGATTTACACAAGCTTCAGTCTGGATCCAGAACACCTGAGAAGAGATGATGCCAACCCCTCAGAGGACCTCAGATGATGCCAACCCTGAAACAACATACAGAACTACCACATTTTGCTATAAGTTTGATTGCATCATATAATAATTGCTGTTAATAGTGTTCATCGTCTGTTTTATTACGTCTTAAATTGATTTTTCCGTACATTTCTGCCATATGTACATTAATTGACAGTCACCACTGATAAGCTACCACTAAATATTGTAGAAACTTAATTTGCTGTAAAGTTGCTTTGCAATGATTTGTATCGTGAAAAGCGCTGTACAAATAAACTTGACTTGACTTGACTTAAAGTACAGCCAAGACAGTGGGGCTGGGGCTCACCAACAGAGGCAGAACATCATGGGCTAAATCACCCCTAGAGAATCACAGAAACCCATGGTGCATGCACTCACAGATTAGTGTTAATAGTGAGCACAACACACAGTGAGAGGAAGGATGCCACCACCAAAATAAAGCCAGTCCTCTGCCCCTGGTGCCCAGACCCTGTCAAGACAAAGAGAAAACACATTAACTCATAGTAAAAGAATAGAGTGACTATAAAATAAATAATTTTTCAGGCTCAGTCAACCACACAAAAAATACCTAACCACAAAAGAAACAATTAACAAAAAAATAAATCAAATATCACACAATAATGAGTCAAGCAAACAAGAGTTGTTCAAAACAAGACCAACAATATATAGACATATAATATATGAGAAACAAAACAATCTTAAAAAAGGAAATCAAAAATAAAGAAATACTATAGACAATTCAAACGTTACAAACAGAACAATGATAAATGCAACAGGTAAAGACCCTAAAGGACCAGATAATTAGAATCAGAAAATTGCAGTATACGAAAAGGAGGCAGTGGTGATGCGGAGTAACTGACAAAGACAAAAGGTAAGTTGAGCAATGTGTTTTACTGCATTAGTTTTTTCTTTCAATTATATCTTAAAAGGGAATGACAATAATAAACAGGAAAACAAAACTATATACCTTGCGTGCACCCTCTAAATGGCTTTGAAATTTCACCAAAACCACAATTACAATCAATGTACTCAATAAGATACCAATCAGTCAACAGTTATCTATACTTTCGTTACATGTAACCACAATTCAAGTCCAGAAAATCAAATTCCACCTCAAATGGAAAAATAATAATAATAATAAGATAAAAGAATCAGTCCTTTCTTTTTTTCCTTTTCCCAAATTGTACTCATGAAATGTTTCAGTTTCTCAAAAATATAGGAAACAGTCTCTAGAAGAGAATCCTCTTACTTGTTTGAAGAGAAGAAAACAAAAATAGGAAATTGTCCCCTTTTTCACGGAAAATAGTCCTTTCCTCTAGGTCTGTTGTGATCCAGCATCAATTGGGAAGCTCACCATCAATTAAAGGTGCACTAAGCAATTTTTGAAAAAAGCTTTTGACCACAGTGTCGGGTCGAGTCCCAAACACACTCGCTGCCAATCAGCAGTAAGGGGTGTGCCTAGCAATGATAGGGAGAAGAGAGCGCTCAGTGAGTGCACAGGACGGATAATTAGCTGATCAATTATAGACACAGAGAGATGGCAGATAAAAAAAAAAAAGAGGAAAATTTCGGAGGAACAAAACATCAAAAGGAAGGGTTACGATCAGGCAAGAGGTAGTACCCACGTAAATATTGGAGCAGCTTCCAGCGATCAAGAGAACTCAAGGAGCGGGAAGGCCTGGAATCGGACACGGAGGTTGCTTTGTTTCTTCTTGATAGGTGAGTTACATTGATTTTGCTTTTTCACACAACTTTTCTGTGTTGGCTTTTGATGAATATGCTGCAGCCAGCAGGCATAGCAGATTCCTCCATCGTCGCTGCCAGGGTTGTGTACGTACGTGTGGGGTGGAGTTATCAAAATAGGGGCGAGGTCCTGTTGGGGTATGGGCGTGTTTGTTTTGGTGCTTTCAAATATCAACATCGTTTGGCAAAAATCGCTTAGGCACCTTTAAGTAAAGTCCAAATCCAAAGAAACAAAAAAACCTGGCCTGATCACAGACCACAACATAAATTCAGTATCACAAACGATTTAGAATGAAACACCCACAAAACATATACACATGCACTCATTGTCATAACAAGCAACATAAATTCAATTACCTGTATTTTCACGTATTTTTTTCTTTTTCTTAACAGGTACGCGTGACGGAAATGGCGTCAGCAAGCTGCAATGAATAATAATCAATACCATGGGGTTCCCTCTCATAGGTTCACTTCAGTGCTGCCAGCATCTTGTTCCCTATTCAGGGAACCAAGGTTAAATACGTAACGAGATGTTTTAAACAACCACATTGTAGGATAATTCTACTTAGGCTATATAACATCAAGATACAAACTTATTTTGCTTCTTAAGCATAAACAAATAAAATATTATCACATTAAATTCGTTGTCATTCATTATTATCATTTATCTTAGCGATAAACTCACCGAGTCAAAATGCTAACTCCACAGCACTCAATCGACACAATCGCGCTGAATCATTCACCATCCTGATGTTATATTCTAATATTTTCAAGTTTATGTTAATTTTGAGGAGTTAACAATTGTATCTTTTTATATTTACACTATCTCAAATATCACCTCCATAGCGCTGTATCTCTCTTCCGCCGTACGCAACCCTATGCTCAAACAAGGAGGGCGGAGCCAACCATCCACTACTCTGATTGGCTGATTTACCCTGTCTCCTAACATCCAATCAGCTAATGGCTCTCTGGAATTCTAAATGTAGATATACAATATTATAACATTTTACTCAGGTTTTTAAATAATATAAATAATAAAAATCATAATTAACCATTATTTAGCCTGGGTTACATAGACATAACCAAAATAAGTTAAATCAAAGCCAATTAATATACACTAAACACAAACAAAACAGAACAAATTAACCAATCAAGAATAAGGAAACAATCACTACAAACACTAAATCAAAATAGTTAGAATCAAATACAAATGCTAATAACTAAAACAAAAGGACACAAAAAATATAAACAAATCAAACAAACAATTTTGACTCAAGCCCAAAATTAGAAACAGAACAGCAGTGCTGACCCAAATGGAATGCGGAGCACCCCCTGATTAGAGCGTGCTAACAGTCCTCGAAATATACCAATCGACTGAAGTTTCAATAAAGCAAACAATAAGACTAGAATAGGAACAACAATCTGGGGACTCTCTCCGTCTCTTGTAGCATCTCGATGTCCACACTTGATTTCTGAAAACAGCGGCAATGGGCCATTAATGCAGCTAAGACATTGCATTGAAGACTAAGACAGGAAGGAACATTCAAAGACTATTTCAAGCTCTCCCAGACGGGAATGAAGTCAAGCTAGCCCAAGCTCCACAACACAGGTTCAGGGGCCTGTACCATGATGGTAGTTGAACAAATTCAGAGTTACAGGATTAGTTTCGAGTTGACAAAACCAAACCACTCCAATTCAGCTTTGTTGGTAGCATGATGCTGATCATGAACATTCTTTGTCAACTCAGGCTTTGATCCTGAGTTTGTGGAGCATGTGCACATGAATGTGTGACATCAGTGGTGAACAGCCAATCACATGCCTTGCAACACAGAGCAAGCGTGATTCACTTCTTTAGAAAATTGCAGGTAAGTTGTGTAAGCTACTATGGCAATGAACCCCATTAAAAGCCAAGCCACTTTCATGGTACCTAAAACCCAGGATTGGTGCAAACTAAACTGAAACTTACCTGGCTAGCCCAAGTGTTCCGCACGAGTCTTAAAAAGTGAAGCCATCGCATTTCGATCGCCCCCAGGTGGCTGGTCCCAGTATAGGTCATAAACCCCGCCCTCTCCATGTAATCTAATGGGACATGAGACAAACTAAATAAATTTCATTTCAAATAATTTTTTTCCAAAAATGACTTTTGTAATTTTATGTAGATTTTATCACGCTGATTCAAGTTCAAGTGTTCGTTTTTTAAATAATTTTGGTTTTAGTTAGTTAAGTGATGCTATAAAAACGGGAGTGTGACGTCATGATTGACAGCTGAGACTGACAGCTTCTCTGAGTGAACTGAGGCGCCAACTGACTTTTGGGGGATCTTTAGGAGGATATTGGAGTTGTATGTACCTTATTTTAACACAATCCTCTCAGCAGACAAAAATTGGAGCAGTCAGGCTAATTAAAACAGGGTCAGGGGAGTATGCTTGCGATCGTGTGTGGCTCCACTTCACTCGCTACTGCGCAGACTCTGGTCCCGAGTTCTCTACTGCGCAGACTCCGGTTCCAAATCAGCGCAATATGGCCGCGCCCTGTTGGGACAATGGCGGCTTCACTTTTCTTCAATGGAAGAGATTGAAGGTGCGTCATCCATCGTTTTTTAGTCTATGGGCTAGCCAGCTAATCCGGCTTCATGGTACAGGCCCCAGGTGTCGTCTCAGGTATCCACCTCCAGCTCCTGAAAGCAAAACAATGTGCATTGATGACGTGACGCAACACAGGTGGAAGATAGGCTCCCGTTTTTATACACTAGAGGACGCCGCCGATAGGGCAAAGTGCTAAACAGCTACCAGGATGACCACCTATCCTACCACATATGGAGCAGTTCGATACAAAAGTTAACATTGAGTAACTTACATTTTAGACACAGTATTCCCTGTTGTTTCACCCAATTTTTTTTTTCTCCACACATGAAAATAGTTCAGTCAGGTCAACTTCGTCAAAGTATATTTATTACAATTATATAGCATACAGTTAGTATTGGTGGTATGGTTCTATTCTGGGCAAAACTCCCCACGCCTGTGCATGCATCCATGCTTGGACAAATCAGGGAGAGCAGCAAGTCAAACCCCCCTGGGGTACAGAACAGATCCAGTATATGCATACATAATTACAATTCACAATTTACATGAGTTGTAGAAAATACAAAATATATATAATAATGCTTGCAATATAGTGAACTGTATATGAAGAAAAAAAATCAGATTAGATTACAGGTTCAATTAGGTGGAGTTGGGGTTGGAGGAGGGAGTTGATTTGCGAGCAGCGATGCTATAGAAGAGATGCTGGAGAATGAGAATTTAAATGGACCGCTGTGATAAGTGTCAAAACTGGATTGGTGCACGTCAGGAGCAGCTGACTATCAGCTGATGCGAGCTTGACTGACATGGCCTGCCTGAACTAATGCAATGCTTGATTTCCCAACAAAGCTGCAGTAGAATCTTTGCAATGCAGCTGAATAATTCAATTACTCATGTTTTGTCATGAATGATTTGGTTGAATTAACGATTCAGTGACTCATACAGACTGTCACTTGTCGCCACCTATTGACTAAAATCCCCACCACCATTATACAGTCTGACAGTGATATAAAAACTCCAAGTGTTATATGAGTATATCAAATTATATGAGTATGTGAAATTCATATAATATGGAATATTTTCTGATAATATTATACTCTAATCTTAATTTGTCTCAGTGGCAGTGGTTCCTTTAAGCTTGTTTTTAAGTGAGATCAAGTAAAAAACACTGAGGAGACCCATCTGAGATATGCAGTCTGTTTCTCAAAAGAAAAATCTGAGAAGCAGAATTCTTAATTTGCTCTTCATTTCATCTCATAGCTGTCCAAGATAAGCAACTGAGATATTAAAGAGATCGCATTTGCGATTTTAATTTCCTATGAGATGCTTCCCTCTTTTCTGGCTCTTTTCACTCTCTCCTTTTCCACTATCCCCTTTCCAAACCTCCCAGCTCCTCTCTTTGTCAGGTGCGGATGGATGTTATCATTTCATTTCCTGCCTGCTTTCCCTTGGGGGCAGCTCAGGGAGAATCCGCTGGAAAAGACCGGGAAAGAGCCAGGGCTCAATTATTCTCAGTAAACAGGGATGAGGAGGCTTGGTCCTCGTTCCCGCTGTCATTTGTTGGAGAAGGATAATAAGTCAATGATAAAGATCAGGCCCAGTCCAACAAATAAGGCTGAGACTGAGTTCTGTGCTTAAGAGTCTTGCCAAAGGCCATGAGTGAAACGGACCAAAGTTATCAGTTCGCTGTCGTGCTGGATCTGTCTCTGACTAGTGAGAGGTCTGACTAGTTTGAGGTCTGGCTTTACTGTAGGCAAGATGAGGTCTGGCTGCATATGAAGAGCAAAAGCCTGGGGATGATCTTAAACAGATGCTACAGAATGTAGACTGGCAGCATGGGATGAATTGTCTTGAATTGTCTTCTTTTGTGTATCGTGGGCTAATGTTCTCTCTCTCTGCCCTCTCTCAAATCGTTCATGACTAATACTGTATACTTCAAGATTTTCAGCTGCACATAAATGAAACAGAAGATGTGAAATAAAGCATTTTTCTTCACATTAAAGGTGATGTGCGTATTTTTTCTGTTAAAATACTTTCTTCAATGTCAGCTAAATATGCAGTTACAACAACAAGTAAAGCATCTGTTGGTTGACGTTCCTGGAAAGTGTAAACACTGTTACCTTTGACCTTTAACGTGAATCATTGCAACAGTCAACATTTCAGGCCTGGAATTCTGCCTTAGAGTAAATGTATTTAGTAATTTATTTACTTATTTATTTTAAATTTACAATATATATATTTTTTTCCAGAATTGCAACTTTATCTTGCAACTACACATTTTTCTCATATTGTGACTTTGTACACAAATTGAGGCAAACGACTTCTGTTACTTTACCATGCTTTCCCCAAAACATCTGTTTATGTAAGTTTGGTAAATGGGTACAAATGTCCTTGAAATGGGAGGATCGCTTTACAGCAGCAACAAATACAAGTGTACTGCCGAGATGGTCTTAATATTGGGAGATACCAAGGTCCAAGGCTCTATCATTGGCAAAATCATAACGGTCAACTTGAATCAAGTGTGTCTTGAAAACCAATCACATCACAGCCTTGGCATCACTGAATTTCTTTCAGAGTTGTGCAACAAATACAGTTTGCAGATACCATAGGAATAAATGAGATGCGCTATAAACTGAATAATACCCGTCAAAAAATTGTCGGTGACTTATTTTATAAAACATCTTTTTTTTTTCTGTGTAAAGCATAAAAATAGATAAATCCAAGATGAACATTTAGTGGCAAATATTTAATGGCAAACATTTGGAAGATTAGCTGATAAGCTGTTGATTCATTAAATGATACAAAAGCAGTTTATTCTCCTCCATGACATTCATGTAAATGTGTACCAAAGGGTTAAGGTTTAGTTTTTTTGGCTAACTTTGGAGGCTTGGCTTAAAGTTGCTTTGTTACAGTTATCTACTGTAATTACTGCAGTGATAAATTTAACTCACTTAACTGTAGGGGGCTCCAAAGTCCCAAGAGCACACAAAACTACATACAGTTGCTTTAAAGATGGTTCACCCAAAATAAGAAAATTGTGTCATCATTTACTCACCCTCAAGTTGTTCCAAATCTGTACAAGTTTCTTTCTTCTGTCAAGCACAAAAGAAGATATTTAGAAGAATGTTGGTAACCAAACAGTTGACGGTAGCCACTGACTTCCATAGTATTTCCCCCCATGTCAATGGCTATTGTCAGCTGTTTGTTTATGACAGAATTTTCATTTTTGGGTGAATTATCCCTTTTAACTGTAGAATGCTATTGCTTCGTTCCAAAAAAAAACATAATGCCATATGGCAGGGAGGCAGCAATGTGCTATGCTACTAAGGAGTGGTATTTGTATGATGCATAAATTTGCTGCATTTTGCTCGACAAATTAGTCTTTTATGACATAGTGAGGCAGCTTACTAGGTTTTGGAACAGTGTTGATGTCTTTGCAGATGCACTGAACATTATACCCATCCTCCCTAAATGGTAACCATCATTGCGTGTTGCCCACAAGGCATCGCTGAGGCACTGTGCAGAATGCAAAAAGTCTTGTGGTCGGTCACCGAGCATGAAATACTAATCAATTTGGCATTCCGGTAGGGCTGGTAGAGTTTGGCTGTGGGAGCAGACTGCACACAGGCAACAGGTGTGAACTGACACCTGTTCTGTGTTTATGATGACAAGCCTCAGCAGGAGGGAGGAGTGAAATACCTGTATTTTCCCCTCAGCCTTCCGTTCCCTCACTGTCTCACTTTTATCATTTCCCAGAAGGTGTGCGGATGAAAGGGAACGAGACGTGCCATGTGGCCAGTGCAGCCAAATTCATCCTGTTTTCATCTTTCAGTCATGTGCACATCTTGAGTGGCTAGATTTGAGCACTTTTAGTCATTTCTAGCCAAGCATTTGGTAAAAACGGCTTGATAGTATTACACACGGTGGTTTATGCAAACAGCAGCGCTGCAGCACCAGTCATGTTGTTGTGAGCACAGTACTAGTCGTCTCACTGAGAAGAACTGCAGTGGGGTAATAGATGCAGGTGTCACGCAGACCGTTCTGGCGCTTTCCTCCTGTGCTCGTTCTCGTTGGAGGAGACTTAGCAGAGGGAGGAAGAGGAGGGGGTGGACTGAAAAATAGGGATAATTGTCCTCGTGCTGCGTGGGTTCTGAATTGCGGCCATTGCTCTCCGCACAATGCCTTTCTTCTTTTTTCTCCTCTTGCTTTTTTCCTCTCTCTTTTTCTGTTACGCAGCCAGTGGCACTCGACGTAGACCTGTCAGTCTGCAGAAGGCTCACAATGCCGTTGGCCACAGAGGTTAATGCTAGAGCGTGTGTGTGTTCATATGTGAGTGAGCGGTAATATGCTTTGAGTCGTGTTGTGTAAGGAGTGGGGGAGTTGGCAGCGTGGCCCAGTGGTCCTCTTACGGTCAACATTCGCACAGGGCCGTGGTTCAATAACCTTGTTGGCCCCTTCTGAAGGCCTGATACAGCCTATAAATGTAATTCAACAACCAATCTAAAAATAACCACTGACATCATATTTGCATGTGACATTACATCTATTTAAGACCAACTTGTGGTCATTAAAACAAGCTCCTTGTATAATGTCATTGAAGGTCTTTCCAAAGCATCAGCACATCAATTATCAATCTTTTATTTTTATAGCTAATGTTGTAATGCATTTTCAGTTAGTTATGTAAGGGATGATGTACACCTGGTCATACTGCAAAATAAATCCAGACAGGAGATCAGGTCCCCACTGTGAAGCAGGTCTTGGTTTATTTTGTGATAATGACTGACTGCCTGACTGAAAATGATCCTGCCTATAAGCTACTTACAAAATAAATAAATACATGGACATGAGAAATTGATTTGATCTTGCTTGTTGATAGTCTTAATACTTCAGAAAATAAATGTAAGAAAAATAGCCAGTAACAACATTTAAAACAATGAGCCTAGCAAGCAACAAGACAAATGGAACAATATTAAAATATTAATTCATAAATTGTTGTTAGCTAATGTGCATTCCAAGTTCTCACTCTATTTTAAGATCTCTGTCATCCAATTATTTTGTATCTACTGGTCCTCATGAGGATGTTTTCATTTTCTTGCTATAACTGGACTTACGAACTTATGTCCATCTATTAAAGGTGTTATGCTCTATTAAAATTTATACTGTGGTTAATACTGTGGTTAAATTAATATTTTTGTTTCAGTCAGCTAGGGTTTCTGCTGGTTTTATGAAGGTAAATTTAAGTAAAGAATAAAGTAAAGAACCTTTATAAGTAAAGAATATTTAAGGAATAAAATGAACTTTCTACCAATCTCCATTAAATGTTAATTCATTTTACAAAAAAAAAATAAAAAATCATTATTGCTTGAATACCTTTGCTACCAAATACTAAAATACGGAATTAACTTTTACTGTACACTCTCACTAAAAAGGTACAAAAGCTGCTATTCACCTCCGAACTGCATTTAATCATATGGGCAGGTCTAGCAAGTGTTGTCTTGCTCAGTATGTTTATTTGGACTTAGATGTAATTTAAATAAAGCTGATTGGGTTGGCAGCACCAATTCCATAAGGACAGAACGCTCCCTTTCTGTGACCTTACCATTAGACTCCATAAACACTCCGTGTCACATGAGAATACGAGATTTTTCTTAACAGTATAACGCCATTCCAACCGAGCTAATCAAGAGGTAAAAAGTTACCTCTAGAGCAGTGGTTCCCAACCCTGGTCCTGGAGGCACCCCAACACTGCACAGTTTGCATATCTCCTTTCTCTGACACACCAATTTCAGATCTTGGAGTCTCTACTAATGAGCCGATTACCTGAATCAGGTGTGTTTGATTAAGGATACATGCAAAGCGTGCAGTGTTGGGGTGCCTCCAGGACCAGGGTTGGAAACCACTGCTCTAGAGGTAGACTGTTATAACTCTAATCATCCATAAGTAACCTCAAAGATTGCACAGAGCAAGATAATCTACCGTTGGCCGTCGTCCAGTTTCGATATGTTAGATCTCTTTACATCTTCACTGCGAGTCAAGTAGCCTACTTCAAGAACTAGATCATGTGCATTTGAAGAGATTAAAAAATATATTCAAGTTACCAAGCATCATATCAGAGGGTGTTTCTAACACTTAAAAAAAAAAAAAAAAAAAAATTATATATATATATATATGCAAATGTGTCCCAAATCATCTTTAAAGTGACAGTGACCCCTACTTTGCTGTCATCCTGCATGATATGCAGTGCGGAGGGTAGAAGTGATCTGGTGAAATGGCTTTAAATGCCATACATTAAGCTGTCAGAATGGCATTGCTCCAACTCCAGGGTGTTAAATAAATTATTTCCATTTTCCGATGTCCGATGTCACTGCACCAGCCGATGTGAAAGCCAGATTGAAATAGAGCAGCGGAGACATTGATATGAATGTGCAGTGAGTGGAGTCAAAAACAATGGATTCTTCAGTCATCTCACTCATCAAATAGGAAATGTAAAATGTAAATAAAAGCGCATAGTCATAACAACCCCACAGTGTTAGGGTGACCATACGGGCCATTTTTACATGACACACCCTTGCCAGGATTTCTATATTGCTTAAAATATCCAGGTTTTGGCTCTTAGGACTGTGCAGATCGATCGTTGTATGACGGTCAAACTACTTTGGATGTTTTAGGCAAAATAAAAATCATGGCCAGGACGTGTCCCGTATAAATGGCCCATATGGCCACCCTACACAATGTGCATAAGAATCTTTATACTGTCAATAGTGTAATCAATGGTGATGAATTGGAATTTAAAAGGCATCGCTCCTGGATATGAAACGGCCATTAAATTTGTCCCATTCTATTAGGCAGTTGCTTATCATCAGAAGTGTCACTGGTAAATTGGATCTACTGGAGCCAATTAACCACTCCAAGACACTGAACGCTGCACATCCTCATGTATTTATTGATCAGACACAATTGCTTTAACGTGGGGTTATCAGCGCTGTACAGCATGTTTCTCCCTTTTCAACAACACATGTACTAAACATGTTATATGGTTATTCTAAGAGTTTGTACTTCCATTGAAAAAAACTAGCTCATATTTGCATCTGGGAAGCAGTTTATTATTCCAGATAGATATTTGCCATTTTAGCAGATGGTTTCATGTAAAGTGGCTTACAGTGCACTAATTAAGCACAAAGCCCGTGGGATAACCTGGGGTGAAGTATTTTGCGCAAGGGCACAATTATGATTGAGCAGGACAGCAAACTCAGTTTACAGTAAACTCATCTTCTAAATTATCATATTATATACAGTATATATATTATGTATATAAAGAACGCTGTGTTCTTTTTCCACCATGGAAAGCGCCTCTAGTTGTGACCAAATAATTCTTAGTTTCATCTGTCCACAGCACATTATTCCAGAATAAGTCAGGCTTGTCCAGATGTGCCTTTGCATACCTCAAATGACTCTGCTTGATGGCAGTATGCAGAAAAGGCTTTTTCCGCATCCCTTCCATTGAGCCGTTCCTTGTGCAAAGTGCGCTGGACTGTGGAACGATGTACAATGACATTATCAGCAGCAAGATGTTCTTGGAGCTCTTTGGGGGTCTGTGGTTTGACTGTGACCATTCTAACCATTCTTTGTCTTTCAGATATTTTTCTTGGCCTACCACATCTTTCCTTTCTGTTACGGTATGCTTCCATTTTCTAACTATATTTCTGACTGTGGAGACAGAGACTTTAAACCTATGTGATAACTTTTTGTATCCTTCTCCTAATTCCTATTGATGAATTATCCTAGTTTTTAGGTCATTAGAGAGTTCTTTTGAGGTTCCCATTTTGCTACTTTCCCGTAGAGATCAAGGAGAAGCACAACTAGCAATCAGCTACCTTAAATACCCTGTTTCATAATTGGTAGCACCTGTGTTTGCAGGGTTAAGGTTCATTGAGTCAATCAAATCAATTTTGTGTTGCAATCAATCAGCATTAAGTGACTACAGGTATTCAAATCAACACAGCTGAGAGGGTGCCCAAACTTTTGCACGGCCTATTTTTCACTTTTTATTTTATTTCACACACCTCACATTATTCAGCGTTCTCTAGAAACTGAATGGCATATCACTACGATCTTTTCTTATAGAGAAAGTTCACATTATTATGCAGCCTCAGAGGGGTGGCCAAACTTTTGCATAAAACTGTGTGTGTGTGTGTGTGTGTGTGTGTGTGTGTGGTTGTATGTATGTATGTATGTATTTTTGTATACACACACACACGCACACACACATACAGATCATGTATATAATATTATATATCATTTCATATTATATAATTTTACATATTATAAACTATTATATAATATTATATATAATAATGTCTATATAATCTATAACCTGTTTATATATTATTATATTTATAATAAGTTTAAGTTTAAGTTTTACTCTATAAGTCGAGAGATACCTGGGGTATTATTGTTATCATTGTAGACAGTGCCATATACAGTATGGTGCCAGTGTTGTATCACTTTACATCTTTACATCTGAAAAAAACTATCAGTAATGTCTATTTTCAGACTTTCCACATTAGACTCGCGTTGCCTTAGTGTCAAGTCTGGTTCAAAGAAATCGTGGGCATGAAACATAACTTGGCACGAGGCTCATGATCTTCACCAAAAATAAGCTTGCAGCACTCTTATTTATTCAGTAAAGGAACACTAAGCACATTTCAGTTGATTTTTGCCCATTAATTTTAAGCATACCACTGAATACTCCAAGTCGACTTCTGTGCAACAATAAGAGAGAAAATCGTTTTTATTAACAAAAAATCAACACCCCCTGAAGCTTTCGACTCTCTCACAACGACGCACACCATGACTCCAACCACGCAGTGTTATTGCAGAGGCTCGCTATTGAGGAGACACAGTGCCCCCTGCTGTCCAACAACCTATTTTACACAACAAAGAACTAGGCCATAGAGTCAGTGCTTAGCAAAGCTTTCATATTTTTCAGCATTTATGCAGAGCTCATCTCACAGCAGACTCCCAAATCTGGAATAAGTGCATCAGTGTGTACTGTAATGATGTCTTAAGTCTGCACCAGTTTACTCAGTTAATGAGTTGCAAAACTATGCTAAAATGTTTCAGTAGCAGATTGCCACCACATCTCTCTTCAGTCTGATGGCAGCAGATAGCTTTCAATTGCCCTCATGTATGCTTTGAACTATATCCAGCCTAATTACAATGATAACAATATGCTGTGTGCATTTAAAACGTGGCCAATGTACAGTAAAATACATACAAACAATGTGCGATGCTGTTCATGTTTCTGGAATGCTCTGAAAGAAGAAAGAAACTGAAGTGATAAAAGCTGTAAAGTGTTTTCAGACATTTAAAAGTCTCGAGACTGTGTGGGACTCATGAACCGTGGCAGGCAGGGAGCCCAGCAGCATCCTAACAGTGCCCCAGTTTCCCTCTGTAAGTCAAGTTATTATTATTCATGTGTTCCTCAAAATAGGAAGCCTGTGAGAGGGAAAGACAAGAGTCTGGCCTGAATAATACAATGACACTTGGCGGAACTCCCTTGTCCATCATTAGCAAGCAGAGGGTTAGGTGCCCAGACAGCAAGCAGTGTCGGCTCAGATCCGGCCCACATCTGGCCGGCATGGATTTCACATGGGCCAGATGTGGGCCGGATCTGGGCCAAAACTATGTTGCTGTCTGGGTGATGGGCGTCATCCATTTTGGGAGAGATCTGCAGGACTTTAATTACCTGTGAGCTCTCATCACAGTCCCGTAGAAATGAGAACAAAAAAAGGGCAGTGTTCAACCAAAGCTAAATTACTCTGAATAAAATCAACTACGTCTTTGTAGATAGTGAAGGTCATAGTAGATACAGCAGTATGCTATTAGGACACTTAGTGTGGAATTCACTAAGAATGCACTGCGCCTGCTGATAGAACTGTTTCAGCTGTTTGTGGTTATGCAAATCAATTAACAGTGCAAACACGTCCACAGAATTTGTGCTGAACGCAAATGCCCATCTTCAGGGTTGATTCTAAGCGCTAGGTTGTGGAGAATACAGCAGACTACAACAACCTGCTATACAGATTCCGAGGCCTGAATTGGTTCTTTAAAAAGCTAACGTTTTGTGCATAGAATGTTACATCTATTGTGATTATTTATTCATCAAATTTTATATAATCAGACAAGCCTACTTTTGGCTTTTTACAATCCAGTTTAACCTCTAGCTAAATGCGCTGAATTGGTGATGCTAAACAGTAGCGTCACTTTTCGCCTGCTGTGTTCTAGAGCAAAAACCTGTCTTATGTGCTAACCACCCACAAAAAGTTTATTTAATGACTAAATGTGATTTGTGAAAAAAAAATGTGATGTTTAAATCTTTTTATTTAAATTAGGCTCATTACAGATTGCACCTTATTCACAATCACAACACACATCTCTATTTGCCGGTGCGATTAGCGTTGCGCTTTATTGATCATGTGAACATTTATTCGCCAAGAAATAGTGAAGTGTGAAATATCCAGGCATTTATTTGGATGTGCACGCATTTAGCTTTTTAAAGATCACCCACAATCCAGTTTAACCAGTAGCTAAATGTGCTAATGTATCGATGCACTGTGAATATTCTTGAATAAGAGTGAATACGCACGAGCACGCTTCTTTTTAAATTAGGCTTATTATAGACTGGACCTTATTCTCAACTTGCATCGCTATTTGCCATTGCAATAATTGCTGCGTTATATTCATCATGCAAATATGTTTTCATTAAATTTTATTTACACAAGCCCACTTTTGACTTTTTAAAGAACACCTGCAATCAGCTAAATGTGCTAAAATAGCGCTGTGCAGTTCATTACAATTTTTCTTAAGGGCAAACTCTCATTATAGACTGCACCTTTTTCACAACACGCATTGTTGTTTGCCAGTGCAGTTAACATTGCATTATACTGATCACATGAACTTGTATTCGTTAAAAAAATTATTCAGACCCGCAATTTAGTTTAACCAGTTTAACTAACATATATTCTTTTTTTTTTTTTTTTTTAAATACATGTCTCCTTACTATGTAAATTAGGCTCATTATAGATAACTCAATGATAATCGCAATGGCAAACAGCAATGCCAGTTGTGATTAAGGTGCGATCTATAACGAGCCTAATTTACATAAAGAAGGTGAGTCTGGGATTAAAATAATCACAATTGAAACTGCGTTACAGCGCAATTTTAGCGCATTTGGTTAAAGTTAAGCTACAGTGATTTACCCATAGAGAGTTAATGTTGGAATGGAATTGAATTGTTAATCATATTGACCAGCATGATGATATGTGTTGCAGATCACAGCTTTTTGAAGAACAATAAAGCACTCTGATAACTATTATCCATACAACGCTATCTCGCAGCCAATTCGTACGTATTTTACGAGGTGGCTAATTCATACGACCTCACTCATACAATTTTGTAGGATTTCTGTGACGGTTACGTTTAGGGGCGAATTCCTACGAATTTGCCACCTCATAAAATACATACGATTTTTCACAAATTGTGGTCGTACAAATTCGTACGAATGAGCCACCTTGTTAAATATGTACAAATTGCCCTGAGATCGTGTTGATCCATATTATGCACATTAACTGATTAAATATTTAATTCATTCATTCATTCATTCATTCATTCACACACTCGCTTATATTTAACTTCATTGTCCTCTTTAGATTCTGGAGCAGTCTTTAGTTATTCTTTTGCACTCCTTTCACCATGATGTTATCGTACGGTGAACTCTCCTCTTCCTCACTGTCCTGCTTTGACAGCAAGGCCCTCCTGGGAGGTTTAGGAACCGCGTAGTCGTCGACAGAAGCGTTGTATGGATACTCGTGACCGCTCGGATCCATTACTGTGCCCAACATCTTCCAAGCATGACCTTTGACCTCCTCCGGTTCATCATAGAGCGATGGAGACCCACTTGGGGCCACACCGCAACCCTCTGGTTCATCATAGATGTGCTCCACTCTTTTGTAAGAATGTGTTTTTCTGTTTTGGAAACGGGTTCTGATAGCAGTTTCATCTATGATGTCATAAAGTGGTTCTGTGTTCTCTATATTGCCTTTCTTGTCATTTTCACAGCTGGGCTCTACAAACATGGGTGGAGGGTTTGATGCGGACAAATTGTCTCCCATAACATTCTTGGCAATGGTGTCAAAGGGCAGTGAGTAGTCAGAGTCCTCAGGGTTGGAGCATGTGGACCGGCGGTCTTTTGGTTCTCTCTTCTCCCCTGGACTTCCCCGATCTGGATCCAGTGCCATGGCCCGGGAATACATCTCATTCTCACTGTTGACCAAAGGACAGCTGCGGAAGTTCTTGACCTGGCTCTTACGCGGCGGAGGCCTGGTGTCCAGGGTCAGGCTCTTGACTCCGGTCAGAAGCTTCTCTGCAGGGATTTCAAGTCTGGATTGCTGAGGGTTCTGGGGTTGTTTGGGTCCGTCTCTGATTGCTCCCTCAGTCACCACACTGTAGATACCCGCTTCCTCTGCCACAGCTCTCATTCGAGGTGAAGAGGGGATGGTATCTCGCTCCCCACTTGATATCTGCTTCTGAGGTAAATTGACTCTGTGTAGATTGATGGCGGCCTCTACAGATTGAAAGATGGTGTTTCCTTGCTTTGTGTCGAACTCAAAGTTGCCTTCTCCAGAGTCGCATCTTCGCCCAGCCTCAAAGGAGAATGTTGCCTGTTTGTTGAGAAATAATAGGTTTAATTAGTAGTAAAATTAGTACAACTGTTCATGCTTTGTTGAGATTTTAATTTCAATTTAATTCAACTCAATGCATGTACACTATCGTCCAAAAGTCTGGGGTCAGAATGATTTTATAAAATGTTTTTAAAAGAAGTTTTGTATTCTTACCAAAGCTGTATATATTTGATCGAAAGCATAGTAAAATAGTAATATTGTGAAATAGTATTACAATTTAAAATAACTTTTTTATATTTATGTATTTTTATATTTATATTTTAATATGTAATGTTTATATTTATATTTTAATATGTAATTTATTCTTGTGATCATTACTCCAGTCTTCAGTGAAACGTTCCTTCAGAAATCATTCTAATATGCTGACTTGCTGCTCAATAAAGATTATTATTATCATTAATAATAATAATATAATAACTTTTTTCAGGATTCTTTGATAAAAGGAAAGCACAGCATTTATTTGAAATATATTTTGTTGTTGTTGTTGTTTGTTTGTTTATTACATTACCATTATAAATGTCTTTACTGTCACTTTTCATAAATTGAATACACTTTTGATGAATAATTATAATTGAAAAAAAAATAATTTTGAATGGTAGTGTACCTTTATAGCTGGTTAGCACACAAAAAACAATTAGAACACAGTTTAGAGATGGTTTATGAAGTATTTCCCTGCTAAAAAACAAAACAAAACAAGGATTAACAAGGCCTCCCCGTCTGACTGCAATATATTTGCCTGCCAGGACGAACTTTTTTTGATCGTGGATTTTTCTGGTGGGCACAGAGATTGGAAAAAAATAATTTTATTATTATTTTAAATAATTTTTTTAATTTAATTTAATTTAATTTAATTACAAGGGAGTCTGGACATCACAATAACATGTAATCCAAATGACAGTCTTTTTACAGTATAATATCCCCATTGCTCTACTGGGGCATTAGGAATAACAGAGAGCACACACCCTGATGGCCTCACAAATATTAAATGAATGACTGCAGATCACTGTCAAAGTCATACCTTATCTCGTCCGAACCTGCGGAGGAAGCGGTAGGGCCAAGAGTAGAGAACCTCTCCGGCCTTGGGTTCCTTCAGAAGGAGGCTATCAAAATCAGTCCGTAACAGCACTGTTCCTTTCAGGCTGCACCTCTCAGAAGCCTCTGTGCGCCTCACTGTCACCTTAAAGTCTTTCATTGCTGAAGACAACAGGAAGGAGAAGCTTTACATAAACAATATGCCAAAAGAACACAACATATGTCAACCAGTTGACACTGATTTTCAGATGAAAAACAACAGTGGATTCAGCACACCTGTTGCTTTCTAAAGGCTTATGAGCAATTGCATCTTTCAAAATACATTTTAAAAACAAACTACATCTGATATGTAAACACAAATGGTTATGTATAATCATAAATGTGTCTAATTATATAAAATGCTTTTCTCCGTGAATTCATATACTGATTTCACCTATTTCAAGTCTTTTTGGAAGCAGATGGTACGTATCAGAGGTTACATTCTCACATATTCAAAGCAGATTTCTTTTGAAGTGACATGTACACAATATAATTGTTTTTTCACACAAGCGTACAGATTTAGCACAAGCACTGCTGAGAAACAAGCATCTTATTAGATGTTCCAGGTTAAGAAAGGTCAACACCCCATTTGTTACTGCTGAGCTGCAGGGTGAACTGTGTGGCGCGCACGATTCTGCTGCTGCTCCAGAGGGATTGTCTATTAAAGGGCTCGCCATGCAGATGTTTTTCTACACCGGAGCAGACATGGCTGATGAAACTCTATTAATTTCCTGAGGTGAAGTGTCAGAAGGAGATTTGTCTGCTTATGCCATTCAGTCCAAAAACAGTCGACCCAGAACAGTGGGCTACGTATTAATTCAGGCTCTGCATAAATTTAATGCAAATGTGGATGTTTTTCAAAGTCTGATTTAATAGCATTTCATATCAGTATAGTTAAAATTACTCTGAAATATATCATTTTGTTATTATCCTTTAGAATTTAAAAATAAATAAATAAATAGAAAAAACAATATCTGGGTGTTTTTGTTTTTGCTAATCCTACAAATGTTTTGTATCCGAAATACAATTAATTCAATATTTATTCATACATTTAAATATTTACTTAGATATTTCATTTAAAAATGATGTAAATATCTATTTTATTTAATATTTTATTTTAAGCCTTACCATTACAGTTTGAGTGGGAATTATACACGATAAAATATTCTGTCACTGCAATATTTTAACTATAACTAACTATTATGATTATCTAAATGTAATGATGAATATCATTTATTCATTCACTCATTCATAAATAAATTAAAAAAACAAAAAAAACGATAGAAAGTCTTGGCCTGGAACAAGGATAAAGAATAAAATCTATAAATACTGTTAAAAGCATGAATAAAAATGTAGCAAAAATATATGCTGAAGACATGATAAAAAGTTTCAAAGAAAGTTTGTTATCTTGACATAAGGAGTGGGAAAAAAAACAAAACACTTCAACAAACAACTGATATGGTAATATTATTTAGATGCTATTGTAGTTTTGTACTGTTGTAGTAATTGGCTTTTATTTTTATATTTCTAGTTTTCATTTTAGTTCTAGATTTTATTATTATTATTATTATTATAAATATTACCATTTCGTTTTTATTTGTTATTATTTCCATTTAATTTCAGTGTTATTCAAGTTAGTAATCTTAGTGTTTGAACTTATTTCAGATAGCTGCCAGGGCAACATTTCAAATTTGTATTTAATTTAGGGTTTTCATCTAATATTTGATGAAAGAGAGAGAAGGGAACTGGATCAGCAAAGGACCTGGAGCTGGGACTTGACCTCGGATCGCGAGGCGCAGCTGTGCTGTATGTCAGAGCGCTGCCCACGAGACTATAGCTCACACTACAAGCATTACTCTAGCCCTTTGTTACTAAGCACCAAAACTCGTTTGCGTAATTATGCCAATAATCCTACTAGAAAGGGGAAGAGAGAGAGAAAGACAAAGAGAATGACAAAGACTGCAATGTGGTTTGGAGGTATCTTTTTTTCCATTTGAAACGTGGCTACTCCAGCCACAGTCAAACTTCATTGAGAGGAAGTGTGCCTTTGCAAAGACAATGCTAGCTTCTGTTTGCAGCTGTCAGAAGCAAACACTCCACACCTCTCAGCAAATGAAAGAGTGGCACTTCCCGCAAAGAACAAAAAAGCCACACTATATACAGACTATTGTAAAAAAAATAAGACTCATTTCCACATTTACATCCTGTTGTCATGAGCAACAAGTGGCAAGATTCATATGCAAGATTCTCTCTCTCTGTTTTGCTCTACATTTGGCAATGCACCAAATTCACAGCAACTGTTTTGTGGTTGTAACCCCTCATTTCCACTTACTTTCCACATGACCTCATTTGCATAACTCTCTCTCTCTTTCTCCCTCCAGGTGTGTGCTTTGTTCAGGAGGTTGTAAATCCGTATAGGTACATACATTTGATGCAAACAATGCATTTCATGTAGACATAAATAGAGTGGGGTCTAGAAGTCTGAGAGCTCTTTCAGTGTGAGATGTGCAGCCACTGTGTTAAAAGTGGCATAAACAGAGGATTTTATCAGGTGGAGGATTTCCTGGCATCCAATCAGATTTGCTAGCAGGAGGTCGCTATCCACCAGCTACTGCGCAAGCATAAGGTTACCATCAGCCAGAAAAACCCCTATCTATTCCAAATATAGTGTTTTAGTCACAAAATATTCTTTCTTGATTCATCATGGCAAAGCTTTTACATTGTTTTGTATTGTTATAAATCACAAAGTAATCATTTGTGACATTGACTGATATTTTTTAAACAACAAATAATATTGGTTTGGGGACAGTAAGTTATTCCTTTATCATGACACATTAAAGTGATTAAAAATGACAGTAAAGACAATATTTCAATTTCAAATAAAAGCAGTTCTTTTGCAACTGTTTTCAACACTTATAATACTAAGAAATGTTTCTTGAGCAGCAAAGCAGCTTATTAGAATGATTTCTGAAGAATCATGTGACACTGAAGACTGGAGTAATGATGCTGAAAATAAATTAAATTAGTTAAAATGTAAAATATACTAAAATAAAAAAAGTTATTTTAAGTTGTAATAATATTTCACAATATATGTTCAAATAAAAGCAGCCTTGGTGACCATAAGAGACATTCAAATTCATTAAAAAATCTCACCAACCAACCCCTTTTTAATTGTAGTGTAATTTTATTCTGTTCAGCTTTATGTTTTGATTTTACTAATGTGACGAATCTGGCATCAGAAATAAACTGGCGGAGTCAAGATGAGTGATGCTTTTCTGACCTCCTAATACTACTGTTTTAGAATCTGGCATGTGGTTTCATATACTACGTGATCTGCTGCTATTTGATGTGGTTTACAGCTTGTCAGTATCACTAATTTCTCCATAGGGTTTGATTCATTGATGATTTTGTGTTGGTTGTGAAAAGGTTGAATCGTGGCGTTAACATCTCTGTATGTACTGTAAATAAGCAGTAGTTTTACAGCCTTACAGTTCCCTTCTGATCGCTGAATTCCTCACGCACCCTGTTACCCTTTACTAAAATAAAGGGTTGTAAATTGTAATTTACTAAATTGAAACAGATGGATTTGATAAAGCGTCTGAATCTGAAATTCCCTCAAGCCCGACGCATTCCAGAGCGGAAAGAATGCAACAGAATGCTGAAGCTCACACAGACACATGGGCCAACTTTTTGCGGACAGAAATAAGTCAATTAGAGTAATGAGATCATTTGAAAGCCATTTCTGAATGCAGGCAAATATAGTAACATAATCATCCATGATTAAACAGTCAGGGTTGTGTTCAAATGCCCAATGAAGTTAGACTGGCTGGGGCAGATTGCCTGGCACCTGTGCTGCATCAGTGATATATGTTTTATACTTCCACTTCTCCTGACTGTCATCTTGCTGAAAGCCACAATGTGGAACATGTCCACTGAGGACTTCTATCTGTCTTTTCCATCTTTGGGGACGTGTTTCGGTTATTTTGTGTTTGTGTATTTGTTTGATAGTCTGTTTGCCTCTTTTTCAATTTGCTCAATGTAACTGAACAGATGGAAGAAGAAACAAGTACCAAGACTGAAGAAAATGCAAAGTTCAATGGATTCATCCTACTCATGCAAAACGTCTCAGGTTACTTATGTAACCATGGTTCCCTGAGTAGGGAACGAGACACTGCGTCCTCTAGGGGTCGCTATGGGGAATGCCTCGTCATGACCCGTGTCTGAAGCATACATTGAAAAAACACCAACTCGTTGGCCGGCGACAGCCATGACGTCACTACCGGTGCGACTATAGTATAAATAAGCGCCGGGAGCTACACATCATTCACTTCTTCGTCTGAAGCTTGCGTCCGCAGCATGGCAAGAAACCTAGAGGACGCAGTGTCTCGTTCCCTACTCAGGGAACCATGGTTACATAAGTAACCTAAGACGTTTTCACCAACTTCATATTTCAATTTGACTAAGCTTAAATTTCAAGGCAGCATTAAGTTGTAAAAGGTTTTTTTTTTAACAGTGAGTCTAATCCATTTAAGCTTGATTTTTGCCCAGAGCCGGCCCAAGGCATAAGTGAACTAAGGGGCTGCTTAGGGCCCCGTGGCCACCAGGGGGCCCCCAAGAGTACATGAAATGGCTTGATTTTTTTCGGAGTGTCTATTTACACTAAGTGCAAATAGCCCGCCTTGTTGGCAGAGTCTATTTACACGAACTCCGCCCACCAACGTGTGATTCGGCTAGTGAACATTACACAAAAGACAGCCAACAGTCATCAGCTCCAGTGGCGCAGATGGTAAAACGTGTGACTTGCTCATTTTGACACGATCGACCCGGGTTCGAATCCACATTTTGGCAAACTTTTTTCTCCCTTTTCAAATTTCAAATCACATCAGAAAAATGTAACATTGAAATTTATTTTCAATGAAGATGAAGGAAATAATCAAAAAGTTGAAAATAAAGTATCGGGTAGGGTTAGGGTAGGTGTAGGGAGGGATGCCACCTTATTGTCCCAATAAGGTGGCATCCATTTAATAATTTGAATTAAATTTAAAGTTTACACTCAATAAGTTATTATTGCATACTGTTTTATAATGTACTATAATACTGAGGTGCAGATAATTGCCACTATTTGCAAAAAGTAAAATCCTGCTATTTGAACATAGTGTAAATATAATCTTCGCTATTTACACAGTGCAAATAGCCGCTGCCGATTTTTTTATTTTTTTTGGTGATATATTGTGTCAATGGCAATGGTAATTATACAAAAACGCATTAATAAATAATTAAATAATCTATACATGTCATCTTATCATTTCCATAGTGGCGCGCCATGCACAAATCAGATCAGAATCAGATCAGAGGTGTTTACTGTAGGTTAGTCAGAATCCGCTCTGAACTAATTGTTTTCACAAGTTTACGGAGTTCTACGCGCTCGCAGATCTTTCCATTATAACAAGAAAAAAGGTTTCTCACATAATCCATTTACATTTTGAAGAAAAGGTTTGTTAGTCTGTTTCAGGGATGACAAATAACGCGAGTGTAAAAAATTACGCGAGTCAATCTGCTAAATTGTTCCACGAGTCATTGCTATGATTGACAGTGATAAATATTGTAGCAATGGACGGAATTAATTATCTGACAAGCCAATGTCAAAATAGAGCTGTGCATTAAGTGATGCAGAGTAAATTCAGCAGCAACTGTGTTGGCTGAATATATATCAGCTTCTACCGTATACTTACTTTAGTACAGTAAAAGTACAAAAAAATGGTATAATAGTAATTTTATAATAAATCCAAAAGCAAGATGTCACAAAAACTAGGGAGTGGAAATGTCAGCTGAGCTGATGAGTGATCCTCTGCTGCCATCTACTGGTTATAATGCTAATTTCATGTCATTTTCATCTTAAGTCTTTGTTTTCCACCAGGAGACACATTTTTGGCCATTTTTTTCATCATCTTGAATGAAAAGTGAATCTTTGAAGTAAATTTTACTGCACAACTGTAGAGTTAAAAAATAATATAGGCTTCAAAATATTTTAAGTGTTTAAAAAAATGACACTATAGACAAACAGTGGGTAAAGGGCAGTGTGTATTTTTGTGTGTGTTATATATTAATGTATCTCACTCCAGCCAGGCAACCAATGTTGGCAACCCTGATATAATATAACATTTTAGCTAATTTTTAGATTAAAGTTTTTGCCTTCTGTGTAAAAATAACTTTCCTGGGTATATATTTTTGTAATAAAACAATTCTGTTTCATAAACTTGGTACTAATAACAGCTTAACATTATTTACTTTTGCCTACCTTTTGGGTCTTTGCAATTATATTCCAATATCATTATGCCTCAGTTAGTTAGTTATAGATTAAGAGTTGTTGTTTTTTTATGTACAGATGGCTTGCTGCTGTGTATAATAATTTATGTTGTTAAAATAACATTCT
>NW_015640468.1:1430053-1436202 GCF_001515625.1 Sinocyclocheilus rhinocerous
CGGTCAGTGAAGACGAAGAAGAGAATGATGTGTGCTCCCGGCGCCTATTTATACTATAGTCGCACCGGTAGTGACGTCATGGCTGTCGCCGGCCAACGAGTTGGTGTTTTTTCAATGTATGCTTCAGACACGGGTCACGACGAGGCGTTCCCCATAGCAACCCCTAGAGGACGCAGTTCGAAGTTCCCATGAAAGGGAAACGACTTAAACTGAGGCATTTTTTTTTCAGGGCTGAAAGGCTGAAATCATTAATGGAAATGCTTCTAATTTGCATTATGAAAATGTCATTGCAAACAATAACATTTTTTTTTTAATTTATGTTTTGTTTTTAGTTTTTTTGAAAACCTGAATTTGAAATTTGTTTATATATATTACAGTTCAGTTTGGGTCAGTATGTTTTATTAATTAATTTTTTTTTTTAATTTTTTTTTAAATATTTTTATTTAGAAAGGATGCATTAAATTCATTAAAAGTGACAGCAAAAAATGTAGAAATATTTTGTAACATTACAAATGTTTTATCTAAATAAATGCTGTTATTTTGATCTTTCTATTCATCAAAGAATCCTGAACAAAATGCATCACGGTCTCCACAAAAATATTAATGAGCACGACTGTTTTCAACTTTGAAAATAATAATAAATGATTCTTGAGGAGCAAATCATCATATTAGATTGATTTCTGTATGATCATGTGACACTGAAACTTTGAAAATTTTCTGAAAATTCAGCTTTGCATCACAGAAATAAATTACATTTTAAAATATATGCAAATAGAAATCAGTTATTTCAAATTGTTATAATATTTCACATTTTTACTGTATTTTTGACCAGATAAATGCAGCCTTGGTGAGCAGAAGAACATAAAAACTTTCAAAAACTTAAAAAATATATATATTTTTTTTTTCTTCAAATCCCAGATTTCCAATGCAGACTCTTTTGGACTTCTCTGTATTAATTGCACATGTGTTTACATTAAATTTTAAAATAAAGGTCAGAATTTGATTGATGACATCAGACAATTCTGAGTCAGATACAGCTTTGACGTACAAGAACGTCTGAATGAGAAAATGTGTGTATGTGATTGGTCTGTTAAAAAATACACACATCTGCTATCAATATTTGCAAATAATTGCAAAAGAGCCAAACTACACTCCCAAAGTAATGACAGCATTACAAAGAACAGTAAGCTATGCCAACCATTAAACAAACAGCACTTACCCAGCATTAATGAAGACAAAAAATAAATAAATAAAAATGGATGTAAAGGAAGTCAAACAAGGCACTGAACAATCTTTGAGAACAGCAGGATATTACGCATTTACACAGATAGTGGTCAATCTGCTAACAAGGCGGACACTTGTTTGACATTTTTTTCCACCACAAGAGAACAAAGATGAGCCACAAATTTCCACTACGTAACAGAGGAATGAAGAAGTTAGCTGCTGGTTTGCAATATTCACAGCACAAAATTAACTAGAGGTGTCAGACTAGTGAACAAGCCTATCTCAGTGCAAGCGTGTCAGCTTTGTAGAGACGGTGTACCAAATTAGTTAGTATTTACCTCTATTGCTGGCCATGAGTTATGTTTTTTGCATGTCTTTTTCACAGAAACTGGCAGATGAGCTGGCAGTGTGACCTCTGTAAGGTTCTTCACCAGATTTCTGAAACCAGCTCATCCATCAGAGCAGTTCCTCAAGCAACTGACTTTAGTCTTATTTGCGTTCATATTAGTGGTTTTGGAATGATTTGTACTGTATTGTACACACTGTACACTGTCTTACCAGTTTCTCTGCTGCAGTAGAGAGTGTTGTCCGCCATCGTGGCATCATGAGATTCAGCATGTAAACTGTTTCCTCTCACTGCTCCTCGCTCTGTCCAGCTCATCTACAACAAACCCAAATATACAGCCATTTATAACACACAACACAAACCTTAGAAATGCAGTTTATTGGATCTTACCTTGTTGATTCACTACAATAAGCCTATAATACCCATACAGCAAAAAAATATATATATAGACTTTTTGGGTACAGGCCCCTTTGCCCACATTTCTTAGCCCATGTAATGTCACAAAGCATTTACTGTAACCCATGGCCAGAGTGGAGCAAGAATGAGGTTTTACATGTTGTAACTGTCCGAAGAGAGGTTATGTACTGAGAGGTTATGTAATGGATTAACATCCATTAAGTCAATGTTACTTGGTAGTTACTCTCATTATTTAAACTATAACTGTCACTCACAACACAAATATATTGTACAAGATATGAAAACAACTTCCTTTCTTAAAAGATAGAAAAAAAACATTCACTTGAAACAGAAGCTCTTCTTTGCACAAGCATTAGCTAGAGCAGCATGAGAAACTCCATGAGTCACACGAGCAAGTTTCTGATCAGCTTTGAAGGGCTTTTACATCTGCTGAGGTGACAAAAAACCCTGGCAAGCTGCTGCCATTTGAATCCTCACGTCTGCAGAAATTTTAGCATAAGGAGTTGACAGGATTTCAGCAAAGACAATATAGTCTTAGCTGATGGCAGAAGTAAGCATAAATGTCTGTTACACTGGCATGCAACAAGAGCTTCAAAAACGCAACTTCATTTACAAAGCCTGGAATAAAAGACAGGACCAAATCTGGAAACTTTGATATAACCGCTCTGTACTTTTGCAATCAGGTGTCAAGTGAGGCGTTGCACCACAATATTCCAAAACAGGAAAAAAATACAAATGTTTTTAAAAGCAGTGTTAAATACCGGAAAGGCGATTTCACACAGTTTCTGGATCCAATCCTCCAGTTCAGCTGTCTCAACGGCAAAAACAAATGTCTTTTCAGTTGTCTCCACCAAAAAGGGTCCACAATCCCGTGGACAGCCTTCGACATCAGCCTCCGAAACGCGAATGCAGTCATTCATTTTTATCACCTGTTTAAACACACACACAAGCACACACACAAATTAAACTCAAAAATTGAGGTTTAATAAAAAAATTTCGACAATCTTATTTACTTATAATAGGTCTGTAATAAACTGCTTAAATATTTTGATGAGGTGAGTCTGTTTCATACACATCAGCATTTAAATATGCTCCAATATTTGCCATTTGAGTGGGTAGGTTGATGCGTGAACGTTTTTTTTTCTTCTTCTCAGAACTGCTCATTACCCATACGCATTTCAGAAGATAGCATTTTTGTGAAAATCCTTTCTACGTTTTTTGGAAGAGGGAATTTTTGTTTGTCATATTTCTTAGCAAAAATGGAAACAGATGTAACGGTACTTCCTGCAAATTGTTTGTACATGTCCTCCCACACATAAACCATGTGCATGACCCCCCCACCGAGTTTGATTGTTCATGTACCATGGCACATCATGGATCTACATCACTCTCCTCAAACACGCCACATCTTATTTGTTATGTTTGCAGTACAGGGAAAATCTGAGCTCCACGGGTGTTGCTCACCTTTTTGTTTTCCTGTTTGCGGTTGGATCTCTCCAGCGTGTTGCCAGCTCCATCTTTACACTCAAAAAACTCAAAGCGAGAGATGGAGCAGGAGCTCTCTCGGTGCAGCACGGACCAGACCTTTCGCCATTTCTGAAACAGAGAGAAGATAAATGGTTGAAAGTGATGTAAACTGTCACACTTTTTAATTTGCGTTGTCCTCTAGGCATGAACAAAATTGAGATATAAAACTAATGGACCTTATTATATTTCAGGATGTCTAATATCAAACAACATTAAAAGAAAGCACCTAACATATCGTCTTGTGACAAAACTTGATTCAAATGTTGATGAGTAGGTTGAATCACTGGGTCATATGATTTACATTTCAAACTTTTTCCCCAAAAAACAAATTAATCATGCACAATCCTATTTTTAAATCTCATCTCGATGCACATTATTCACACTATCATAAAGCAGCCAGAAGCAGGTTTAATATTTTGGCCATTTTAATGTAGTGAAACGATTAACATACTTAGTATTTGTAATATTAATAGTATTTTTAATAACATGCCTGTGTTTAGAATCAAAGTTTACAATCACTGTTAATTAAAATAAAATAAAAATATTATAACATTGGCACAGCTTACCCCAAAAGATGTGACACACTTTACCCCACGCTATTTTGTTTGTTTAATAATTAATTGCTTAGTCTTTAGCCAAATAATTTACATAGTTTTATAAATTAATGTATATTTTTAAACCATAAAATCTTCTGCTGTGTCGAAAATTTACATTGACGTGCAAAAACAGTTTCTTAAAGTTACTCACATGCATCTCTAAATCACATATGATGATCCCTTTTCTAAATATATGGATACAAATAATGCACAGCTATATTAAAGGAGTGACACATCTTACCCACCGACACACTCTACCCCACTCTTCCCCATAGTACAACAAATATAGTTTTCATAATGTCAGTGATGTTACCAACAGTTTTGCACTTTAGCACTTTGTTTTTGACCTTAAAATGGGAAGTGGTTAATGTAAAATTAGCCAGAGTTCATCTTCCCACAATGACAACATGAAGAATTTTAAACTAAAAGTCACCAAATAGTCCAATGGGAAAATGTGTATACATGTCAATAAGAAACACATGTAGAATACCGATTAAGATAATGAGAATTTATTCCAGTTTTAAGATTGGCTCAAGTGCCTGAGGATGGTTGATCATAGGAGCATTAATTGACAGTATTTAAAGTGTGAGATTCCTCAGTCAGGAAATACCCGGAATAAGATGTAGAGTTTAGAGAATCTCTGTGGTACGGCATTACCTACAATTTCAGAGAAATTCATGCCCTCAACCAGCACATAATCTATTACAGATGCAACACCCTCCTTGTGGCTTCCTAAAGAGACAAGCCTGATTCTATTGCTAACATTAGCTCACTTTAATGGACTCCAGCAGCCCATAAGTCTACTAAATTATGCCAACAGGTTATTAATCTACTGCAGTTCCATATGGCAGAACCAACAATATTATCAGTGACATCAATCAAAATGAAGTGAAAATGTTTTTAGATGAGAATATGAACAAGTTAAAGTGGATCACGTTCACAGTTCAGGAAGTTGTTCATGACACTGCCAGTGAGCTTAATGCAATCCATGAATTTCTCTCTTATTGTAATTGCTCTACTGATTTGGAGTATTTGGCAACAAACATGTGGTTCAAAATAGGCAAAGTGAAGGCTGCTCATTGAAATGTATAAGCCCAGCAAGCTGCACACAAAATTATAATGTAGAAGTCTTTTTTTTTCAGTGGTATTTATCTTTTTTATTCACTTGTGAATTGAAATATAATTTCTGTCACAATAACACACATAAAAACACATACATTTACACCCTTATAAAAACAGGAACCTTTAATATCTGATCCCCAAATCTCTATCAGTTATTTCAGTATTGTATATTTTGATGTAAGCAGGGTAAAACTAATTCAACTAATCCATTACGTTACCCACACTGTAAAAATGTTGTAATTTTAATGGCAAAAGACTGTAAAAATGCTATGGTAAAAACCTGTTAATTGGTTAATGTTAAGTTATTAAGTTACTGCATTATGGTTTTAATGTCTGTTACCATGATGGTGTTTTATATTTGTGTGCATGACACTGTGTGTACCTTCAGTATTTTAGTATTTACTTCATCTTGTGGGAAAGATAATTGTGAAGAGCTGTGATTCCTTTTTCATGACCACCTGTGTTTTTTGGTGGTTGTCAATGTATTATAAAAGTTCAAAACAGATTTTAGTACTTCAGTTGGCTGTTATTTTAACATTATATAGCAGCCATATCACCCTGCAGCCCAAAGACTGGTTGCCCACTGAAGCTAAGCAGGGTTGAGCCTGGTCAGTACCTGGATGGGAGACCTCCTGGGAAAACTAGGTTGCTGCTGGAAGAGGTGTTAGTGAGGCCAGCAGGGGGTGCTCACCCTGTGGTCTGTGTGGGTCCTACCGCCCCAGTATAGTGACGGGGACACTATACTGACAAAAAGCACCATCTTTCGGATGAGACGTTAAACCAAGGTCCTGACTCTCTGTGGTCATTAAAAATCCCAGGATGTCCTTCGAAAAAGAGTATAGGGTAACCCCGGCATCCTGGCCAAATTTGCCCATTGGCCTCTGATCATCATGGCCTCTTAACCATCCCCATATCTG
>NW_015640468.1:1436216-1437809 GCF_001515625.1 Sinocyclocheilus rhinocerous
CTGTCTCCTCTCCACCAATAAGCTGGTGTGTGGTGGGCGTTCTGGCGCAATATGGCTGCCGCTGCATCATCCAGGTGGATGCTGCACACTGGTGGTGGATGAGGAGATAGCCCCCTTCTATGTAAAGCGCTTTGAGTGCCCAGAAAAGCGCTATATAAATGTAAGGAATTATTAATTAATTAATTATATCAGTTAATGAATTTTTTTATTTTTTTTTACTGTAAATGACTGCAAACCTAAAATGCTGCTACCATATTTTTTTATGGTAAAGTTCTGGCAACCACAGCTGCCATTTTTCTGACAGTGAATTTAACTTTTACAGTGCATGTTAAAAAGAGAAACAACTGAAGTGATCTATATGCTTGCACTGGAGTACTACCCATCATCCAGAGTACATTAGTGGTTCCTTTCCATGAGGCCTTAATGTTTGCATAGATACCAAAAAACTAATTTACAACCTGCTTTATTATTATATTATATTATATTATATTATATTATATTATATTATATTATATTATATTATATTATATTATATTATATTATATTATATTATATTATATTATGTTATGTTGTTATATTCATCTGCAATATGAACGGCTGCTTTACGTACAACACACTCAAAATTGTAGATGTTATACAGGAAATAAAAAAGAACCAACTGTCCAGTAGTATTTTGCAACAGAACATTTTGAAATTATTTGACATTAAAAAAATAGGATCCAACAAAAGGGTTTTTACAATATTCAAGAATATCATTATTTTGTGGTCATTTATATAATGGAGCAGCTACATCCTGCAGTCAGGCCAACTGAGTCTTTTAGTACAGCCTTCATTTTGTTCTATGATAGACCATTACCGTGAAAGAACACGATTGTTCTTTGATATTGTCTCTTAACGTTCCCCTGCCTCAAAGTCCCCTGGTAAGTAAAGCACGTTCTGTCTTACCTTCCCAAACCGCTGCTGTTGTAAATACAGCATCCCCTTCTTTCTAATATCCTCCTCCATTTCTCTCGGTCTTGTCTCCGACCCAGCTCCTTAAGACTGTCTCATCTAGTGTATCATACTTCTGCTAAACTTGCCTGTGACGCAAACAGCATCTCCAAGTTCCGCTATATCTACTTCCTGTATAGCCCAAAAGAGTTTAACACTTCTTTGCAGAGCTGTGCAAGAGCCAAAGCCACAATGATTACTTAAGATCATGAGTTTCCTCGTGTTTTTTTGTACCCAAATGAAAGGAAACAGCATTGTATTTTAATTTTTTTTTAACATCACAAACTTTTTCAACCTAGACAATTAGGCAAATTAAATCATTTAAAAAAAATTTGGTTGACTCCATAAGGCCTGAGTGTTTGCATATTATTGTCTTATATTATTTTGTTGAGAATTTAAGCAGTAAATTGTTAATCATTTTTTAAAATATTAAACAAGAAAGTAATGTAAATAACGTCACTGATTTATATTTGTCACATAAGAGCTATTTTAAGATCTGAGGTCTTATTTTTCAGGGTCTGTGGTCAACTGCAAACTTCCTGTTCTATGGTGTGTCAAGTTTCCATCTCTCTCTCTCACACACACACACACACACACACACAT
>NW_015640468.1:1437907-1453578 GCF_001515625.1 Sinocyclocheilus rhinocerous
AAAAAAAGTCATCCCACTCCTCTACGTCTACTACTATCATCGCTTGGATTACAGCGTCACGCGCCTTCTTTTTGAACGTGATTTTTCTTCAATGAGTGATTGAAGAAAAATCACGTTCAAAAAGAAGGCGTGTGACGCTGTAATCCAAGCGATGATAGTAGACGTAAAGGAGTGGGATGACTTTTTTCCTTTATAAGGTAGCCTAATTTTTTTTTGTAATGTATTAATTATCACGGGCTGTAAAAAAAACAAAAACAAGTAGGCCTATACTAATACTTAGAGTAGATTTGGTTCGAATAGCCAATATTTTAGTAATATGTGGCTATGTTACAGCTCCCCTTTGAAGCTCTTGTGTTTTTCTCCTTTTCCATCTCTCCAATCATATTCTGCTCACAGGTGATTGGAGATGAGTTTTGTTCCTGCTTTTGTTGCAGTTTGCTGATTTTTGTAAAATAACTTATGTTTTTGCTTTTCAGATAAAAAGGTAGTTTCAGTTTAATATGTTGCGGGCTCATTTATTGGTAATAAATAATTGATAATAAATAATATTGATGATAATAAATTATCAAAAAATATTGGGCTTGTTTTGGGCTTGTTTTTGAAGCTGCGGTTGCTTATTTGTCTCGCGAGAGTTGGCAACAGTGCCGTTCATGCCAGATTGGGGAGAGAGGTGTTGTAATAATGTAAAATATGTGAAAAATAATGTGTTTTTCGAACAACCTAGTATGAGAGCCTGTTCTAGTACACCCCCAAAACAAAATCAAGACTTTGTAAAAGAGCATAATAGGACCCCTTTAAATGTATTTAATCATCAGGTAATGACCCAGTGCAACATTCATTAGGCCTCTGCCTTTTGGCTTGCAACATTAATACAACACAGCTGTCAGACCTACAAACAAACAACCTCTTCCAAGGGCAGTTTGCATTTAGTTGACCAAAATCAAATAGAATTCTGTCTCAAATATTTTCTAAAGAAAATGAGCTTCATGCCTTTGCAAAAGTTGCCTCCACGACAATACAATATTGTGGGTGTTTTCTAGGGACATGGATATGTTTTATGTAGGCATAGTGTTTTTAAAAACATATAGTTACTAGATTTTTCTGGGTGGTTGCTTAATGGTCCAAATGAAATGAGCCCATCCTAAGTTTCTATAATATTCAAATCTCTTCATTAATGTAAGTTTAATTCGCTAATTCAATATCATAAAATAGGCCATATCGCTCAAGTAACAGCTCACCTCTGCTCACCAAGCTCCATAACTTCAGGTGTCGTTTTTGTCTGTGCGGGACGAAATCTAAGCAGAAGTTAAATGTTTAACGGTTCGCTTATACCTCAAATCAAAAATATGAACAGCCATAAAAAGACTTCATGCAACTAAGTAATATCTTCTCACTGCCCTCTAGGGCCTCAAAACAGCACTGCACATGACCTGTCACCGCACTGCACACATTATGAAAGATCGTCGTTTCACACAATTAAATAGCCTATGTTTGACAGCATAGCCTATGCATAGCATAGCCTATGTTTCACACATTTCGTGAAAGCATAATTTAAGTAAGAACAATGACACGATTAAACTGTAAAAGAGTAGGCTAATAAATAAAAAAACCATTGGCAGACAAGGCAGGAAAAGATCTTTCTGTTAGTACTTCAGTTTATATTTGGCTACATGAGTCAACAACCCTTAACCCCTAATGACTTCAGAAACTGTCAGCTTTAGATTTTTGCCTCATAAGTTCATCTGACTCATTATTTTTAGTTTGACTGTCTGTGCTGTTTCTCATTTGTCTATTATTCTTCCTGAACATGAACTCTTCCTGTTGTCTTCCATGCTCACTTTATTGATTAGCCTACAATAAATCCACTCAGAAGAGCGATGATCTTTCACACAGCACATGGATCTCATTTTCCACAAAACTGGAAGGAAAACAAAAGCATGGAAATGACTTGTTTAAAGAGTCTGGAACTGCTTTCCTTTATCAGACAGAGGCGGAGAGACCTTTTTAAGTGGCTATCATTGTGAATACTGCTGGTGAATGCAATGAATGCTGCAGGCCAGGGGGATTTGAGTGCCTGTGGTGACTGTGTTAGTTGATGGAGATCAAAAAGAGGAAAATGAACAATAGTCGTTTTGTTATTTTCATTATTTGCCTTGGAAACTATGCTTTCCCAACCAGCAATAACTAAATATGGTATGCTATATGAAATGTCGCCACCTTGGAATTATAAGGTTCTATCTGCATTCTGAGATATTGAGCTTCAAAGATTTTGCATTCCAAATAGCAAAAATGATATGGGGAACAAGTCTCTTTCATACACGAAAATGACAGAGACCCTAAATGTATTCTAAATGCACAATATCAAAATCCTCTCAAATTTGTAAATGGGGATTTTTGGAACAGATCAAATGCAGATAGAACCTTCTAATTCTAAAAAGTCATTTTCCAGTTGGTTCTTGTTATGGTTCACACACACACGAGGAACAAAGGAGCAAGGAGACACAGCGTAAAGTAACTCACAAGGGTTTATTTGAACAAACGCTTGGGATCACAGGACTCAACACATCAGGATGACGTTTAACGACTGACAAAGGACAAGAACTAGAACACACTTTAAATACACAGGAACCGATGAAGGGAAGACAAGGGACACCTGGAACTAATGACAATTAACATTGGAAACACCTGGGAACAATGAACTCAAAACACGAGACAGAGAAACTGGATGACGGAGCACATAGGGAGCAAAGACACACACAAAACCTGGCCCAGAGCCTGACAGTTCTATCTTGCAAAGCATTAATTAAAGCAATAATTTTCAAGAAACACAAACAGTTTACATAAAATACATAAAATTAGTGATGTAACAATGTGTCAACATGTAGTGAGAAAGGTAAAATGAATGCTTTCTATGGCATTTATTTCATACTTTAGGACGAATTATTTTTTTCTTGTTCAAGTTAACCATAAAAGGCAGTGCTAAATATTTTATGAAGTGCAGATGTAGGAATATGGTGGGTAATTAAACACATTATTACTGGAACAGTTTAAGCAGCTGTAATACATCTGACCAGGACTTTATTCCACATAAAGTGTGACAGATAAAATGGCTTTCTCTCTAGAGATCAGTATGGCCGAGATAACATGCTTACGTTTATTGTTGTAATTAAGACCCCATCAAATAAATTTACTATTTGACCTTTAAGGCTTAATATTGTAAAATTTAAGACATTTTAAGACTTTAAACTGCAAGAAAACAGACAATGCTTCAGCAAAGTTGTTTCACAAAGTTTAACCCTTAAATGCATGAATGTTTCGCCAATCATTACATATTATAATTTATAACATATTATAATTTATAATATTTAGCGACCCAGACCTATATATCTAACACAGATGGATTTAGACAAGAAAGTTGGAGTTTCGACTTTGTAGATAGAACCTTTTTGTTTTCTAAATAAAAAGTCCTAAAATATACACAGCTTTTAAAAAAAACATCACATAATGTAAATAAGTTTTCACAGAATAAGAATTTGTCAATAACAAAAATGTCAGATAGAACCTTATAATTCCAAGGTGACGATTCGTCTGCATGTCTTTTTGGTTGTCTATGTCATTTCCTTAAGCTATTTGTTTGAATTTCAGGCCTTTTCCTCAGTCTGTTCTTGGCCTCCATCTCTGTGCCAGTAATGTCTTTTCATGACACAGGATATTAGCAGATTCTTGGGCAGAGATGGGAAACCCCTCGCTGCTGGCTCTGGAAGTTCACACGATCCCCTGAATATTTCTTCAGTTTTCCATAGAATTTGGGAGAAAGAAAAATAACTGACGGCAATGAAACAGAAACGATCAACTCTCCTAAACTGCTGGAAATTATAGATTTTTGTCTTGGGAACTGCCATTCCGACAAAAATCACAGAGCATCAGGAGGTAAAAACTTAAAAGGAATACTTTACCCAAAACTTAACATTTGCTGAAAATGTACGCACCCTCAGGCCACCCAAGATATAGATGAGTTTGTTTCTTCATCAGAACAGATTTGGAGAAATGCAGCATTACATCACTTGCTCACCAATGGATCATCTGCAGTGAATGGGTGCCGTCAGAATGAGAGTCCAAACAGCTGATAAAAACATCACAATAATCCACAGTCCATCAGTTAATGTCTTGTGAAGCGAAAAGCTAATCAAAAGTATCATGAATGCATTTGAACCTTGGATGAAAATCTTGGATGACCAGAGGGTAAGTACAGTCAAAATCTTTAACACAACACATCTAGTAGAGGTGTTCTGAGTTTTCAGACTGTTTGGTTGTTTAAGGCAAGAGGAAACGGCTATGTCCCAGGGTGCTCTCAATCTGAAATGATTTAGAGCTTACTGCAGGCAGGCTAATTGCTTTAACAGTTGACTGCTGGGTGGAAGTCATGCAAATGTACCCTTAAACCACGTTGATACATTTGGTTTATTATGCATACTGTTTTTGCAAAGAAAGAATGGTGTATAACTCTACATCAGTATTTTTACAGCAGAACTACTGTACAGTACAGTACATTAATGTAAAATTCCATCAAAAGCTCTCCAATCCTCCGATTAGAAGTTTGAAACAACATAGTGTCAAAATGTATTTTACACAGTTTAAATAATGTAGCATCAAAAACATAACCTAAAATTACATGCATAGCTGTTATCATAAAGCCACCAGAGAACATCATGAGAGGGCAGAAGAGAGAACGGGGGTTGAAAAACTGTTATCCACAGCCGTTCTGTTAAATACAGGTCTCTGCACCACTAAAAGGTGAAATTAGAGGGTTAAGAGATGTTTACTGTATATCAGTAAGTAGCCTGATGGTGTTTGTTGTATTTTCATCAAAAGAAGTCCAACCTGTATGCACATGTACCGAAGAATAGGATCCCTGTGTTTATGTCCTAAGACAGGAGATCATAAGATATATTAAAGCCAGCTGTGTGCTCAACTGCCTCACCGAGATCTGACACACACACACACACACACACACACTCGAAGGAAAGGCTGGTAAAAGAGGGATGCCACATGTGAAAACATACATAAACTCAGAGGCTGATACACATTCTGCTGTGAGTAGAAACGGATGGACTGTATTTTCACCTACTGTATAGTAGGGAAGTATGCGTATTCAAATGCAGCCTGTGACTTTCTTTATGAATGAGTCATTACATCATTCAACAGATTCATAAAAAATCACTGATTCATTAAAGGCAGAGTAAGTGATTTCTGGTAGCCAATGTTGATATTTGAAATCACCAAAACAAACACGCCCCTACCCCAAAAGGGTCTTGCCCCTATTCTGATAGCTCCGCCCCACATATACGTACGCAACCCAGGCAACGATTAGTTCTGTGAAACAAAGCAAAACCAATGTTACACCATGTCTACTTGTAAGAGCCTGGCTAACTATACTTTAGCATCTCAGAAAAAGTTTAAAATTTGCCTGTATTAAATATTATTTTGGTATGGATGATTGTTTACCGAACGGTCATGTTAGAAATGTTCTTCATCATGTAGACAAGTTCTTTAAATGTTATAATAGCTTATTCAAATATTTGATCTTAGATATAGAAGTAAAGATATGTGTTATAGTATCAAGATTAACGGCACAGAATTGAAACCTTAGTGTGTTACTGACCATAATTCTCAGTATTAGCATATGGATTGATTTGGTTGCACTTGTTTTCTTGTAATTTGATTCGTTTTTTGATGTTATAATGGCATTTTCTGTGCTTTGCTGTCTAGTCTAAATTCATACGTCAGTCTAAGCCATACTATTTTTAGTTGCTGTAGGATTCCTTGGTCCTTGTATTGTGCCTATGACTGGAATGAAAGCTTTCTCTGAACCTGTCACAATCTCACAAGCACAGGCAGTCGGATATATTTTCAGGTTATGCACTCTGGGTCAACAGTTTGTTGAAGTCTCTCATCCATTGGTGTTTTTGTTTGTTTGTTTGGGTTCATTATTGTGGGTGTATCATTTTGGTCTGGTGGCAGGTTTCAGTTTAACATTTGTCTCCAAAGAATCATCCTATTTAGAATCATGTTTGTCACGTGTGGAAACAGAAGTCTTCGGTTCACACAGAATGCATTTTTGCATTCCACTGTAGTGTGTTTTTAAAATTATTTTCCAAAGTAAACGCACTGTTGCGCCACATCTCATTGATTTTTCAGCATCCCACTTCATGAGCGATGCATTTTTACCATTTTAAAATACAAGCTTTAAAATAAAGTTTAAAATATTCGTGATTTTAAATGCAAGACTCACTTTTATCGCTGCGCCACTTCTCACTCGTTCACTTCTCATTCAGATCGATTTTGTAATGCTCTTTTTGTTTTTAAGCCACATTTTGTCCATCTGCACTTTTTTAGCATCTCACACAATGAACACTATATTTTTAGGACTCTACTTCATGTTAAACAAGCTTTTTAAATGGATCTCGATGCGCCTTCCTTTCCATTGCAATCGCTGTTTTTGAATACAAGTACACATCCTGTGTAAACGGCCCCAAGAGTTTTACTTTTAATTGAGTGATGATCACTCCACATTTCATATGAGTTTCATGCCTATATTGACAGCAATGAATTATGACATTAAAGGCAGGGTAAGGATTTCTGGTAGCCAATGTTTATATTTGAAATCACCAAAACAAACACGCCCCTACCCCAAAAGGGTCTTGCCCCTATTTTGATAGCTCCGCCCCACATATACGTACGCAACCCAGGCAACGATTAGTTCTGTGAAACAAAGCAAAACCAATGTTACACCGTGTCTACATCGGACGTGAGCGGCGCGGCGCAACAGATCCCGACAGAAAACTGCTGCCGGGTTCTATTTATGACGTGCTGACACAAATTTCAAATGGTTTTCAACGGTCGTTTGATCGCGTCCAGTGTAGTCAGACTTTAGCTGTTGTAGACACGGTGTTACTCACCTATTGAGAAGAAACAAAGCAACCTCGGCGTCCGATCGCAGGCCTCCGCTCCTTGAGTTCTCTCCAGCACTGGAAAGCTGATCCAATATTTTACACGGGTCCTACTTCTTGCCTTATCTTTCCGCAGACGTTTTCCTCTTTTGTTTTTTTATCCGCCATCTCTATCTTTCTGTCGCTCGGCTCGGCTAATGTCCGTCCCATGCACTGAACGCGCTCTCCTCCACATCACGAGTAGACACGCCCCTTATTGCTGATTGGCTACAAGTTTGTTTTGCGATTCGGCCCGAATCAGTTTTCTAAAGTGTTTTTGAAAAATCACATACCCTGCCTTTAAGGAATGCCAATGTTGCTTGGAGACAACAATCTTGGTTTGGAACTATTTTCATTGACGGAGTAAAAATGGACAATGTAACCAGCACTATTCTACCTAATATAAATTACTATATTAAATATTACATTTTTTATTGAGATGTTGTATAAATGTTACACTTTTTTATAATTACAATTAAGGATTAACTATTTGTGAAAGGGACAATTATAGCAGGTCATTTCTGTGCATTCCGGTTGTGTACAAATGTTATATTTAATATGTAAAAAAATAAGGTTTTGAACCAAAGTGAAAAGCGAATAATATAAAATAATTTTAATATAAAATTCTATTGATCAAAATTCAAAACTGCACTTATAATACTGTATATAGTTATCAAAAGGTAGATTTATTTTTCATAATCATACAGGTCTCATTCAAATTTCACAGTTCTTCATGTTTTGTTATTCAACTTGTCACTCTGAAGGAGAACACTGGTGAAACAAAAGAGACATTCAGCTCCAGAAGCTACTGAATTTCAGAGCTTCTAGCAGCTTCCAAACTACTCCACTGTCCCGTTGTGTGTTTTTCATCCATTTTAGAGGCCTGTGCCATTGGGAATTTATTTAAGCTTCTTCCTCGCCGTCTCCATGTTTGATTATGCAGATGTAGAAAAAGCTCTGGAGGGGGGTGGTTTTTTTTACAGGCTTACTACTTTTTTTTTTTTTTACAGTCATTGCCTGAGTGCCATGTCTCAAATTTAATGGCTAAAAGTAAAAAGACATTGTTTTTTTAGTTTTTGTTTTTTGAGGGTGTTGGGGTCTGAAATTTAGTAATAATCCCTGTTATAGTCCTGTGATTGGGCATAGTTCATCATTTCATTCATGTTTTGTTCCAAATAGGCAGACATCTCATCTGGGTAAAAAAAAAAAACATTATACTTTACATAAAGCTATTTGAACAGGAAATACTACTGTAGGCCATTACAGCTCAGGGTATATCTTTTACCTGGTGGCAGGACTCCTAAAATCGCTGTGGCTGAGACGTGGCCAAGCTCATTTCGAGCGATGCACCTGTATGTCCCAGAATCCATCTGACTGGCCTCTTCAATCTGCAGCCAACTGGAAAGTTCATACTTCTGAGGGCCACCTCGTGACTATAAGAAAACCGTAGAAATGGAAAGGCTGAGGTGGATCCCGACACACTTTTCCCTATCTACTAAGCAACGAGATCCATATATAAATTTTGTAGTTCTTGACAAGTTCATTAACGGAATTAACCAGGAACAACCTCCATGTCGCAAATCTTGAAGCCATAAACACCTGCAGTAAATCATCAGACATGAACATTCCCATAAAATCTGCTGACTTTATTCACATTTTCTGCACTAACTTTGTGGAAAAATCTGTGAAATTCTGTGTAATGGATTTCAACATGGTATCATTAGCCAAAATAGCTAAAAATGAAAATGTACTCACTCTCATGCCATCCAAGATGTAGATGAGTTTGTTTCTTCATCGGAACAGATTTGGGAAAAAAATAGCATTATATCACTTGCTCACCAATAAATCCTCTGCAGTGAATGGGTGCCGTCAGAATGAGAGTCCAAACAGCTGATAAAAACAACACAATAATCCACAAGTAATCCACATGACTCCAGTCCATCAATTAATGTGTTGTGAAGCAAAAAGCTGCATTCACTGCAGAGGATCCATTGGTGAGCAAGTGATGTGATGCTAAATTTCTTCAAATTTGATCTGACGAAGAAACAAACTAATCAACCTCCGTGAGGTACTAATTAAGGTTATATATATTACTTTACAGAGTTTTGGTTTGGAAGTACTTTACCTGAACAGATACGTGGGGATCATCACCAGGTAAAATAACCTCTTTTCCATCTTTCCTCCATTCCACTAGTGCCATGGGAAATGCAAACACCTCGCAGAGAAATGCTATACTGCTGCCCGTTGCATTTACCAGATTATGCGGCGGCACCTTGATGATGGGGACTTACCGGAAATAGAGAAAGAGTGAGAAAGAGGTCAAATCAGGGATCACATTCAGAAACCACTTCCTATGTCAGCCTGACTTGAAGAGCTGTTTAAAGGTCATACATCTCTTCTTTAAAGTCACTGGGAAAATTATATGGGCTAGGTCCAAAATTCCCAAGTGCTGACAGCCCAGAAAGAAAAACACTCTTGAGATAACACTTCAAATCACTTGTGAAAGAAAATAAGAGAGAGACTAAATAAATAAATAAATACATACATACATACATAATGAAATAAAAATGCTGGTAAGAGAAAATACATCATTTGAGACATCTCTCTGATTATTTTAAAAATAATAATAAAATAAATATTTGTTTTAAAAACACCCTTGAGATATGTTTATTCCATGCATTAAATATAATAATAATAATAATAATAATAATAAAAATAATAATAAAGTAAACATTGGTTGGAAAAGCACTTGAGATATTTTTACTCCATGTAAATAAATAAATAAATAAGTTTGGTGAAAAAAAACGTGTGTTCTATTACTGTAAAAAAAAATAAAAAAAATTGATATATAAATAAATACTCCATGTCTGTTGCATGTATTACAGTTTTTTACAATAGGACACATTTCTCAATACTAAAGTCACTTTTTCAAAACTCTTCACAGTTCTCCTAACCATCTTTCAACTTGACACAGCAGTTCATTTCGCATTCAAAATGCACTAAAACTACCAAAACGCTTCATTAATGTCTCAAATCAAGTCATTCTAACCTAGCAAAGGTTTTCACCAAACAAAAACACTGTAGCACTCGAAACACAACAACCTAAAAAAAACACTAACAACAGGGTGCATTATACAATGTTCTCTTTTGTAAAATGTCTTTACAAAACAAGAATGATACTCTCCACTGTTTGTAATTCACTGCAGTATATGGTACATGGTCCATGTCTACATTCCAGTACAAAAATATTCCTAAGTTTTTCCTTTTATATAGGTGGTAATGAAAGTGAAAGACTAACACTTTATACCTAAACTCGCTAGTTCAAACTTATGTGCCCTCCAGAAGCTTAAATATTAAATTAAATTATTGGTTGAGGGGGAAAAAAACACTTTTAAGATAATTCTACCTTAAATAAATACATACATACATACTATATACATAAATGTTGGAAAAACACTTAAAAGTAAAAGTTTGCATTTATTAAAGATACAATATTGGTAGGGGGAAAACACAGTTCCATGTATTAAAGAAACTAAATAAATAAAGAAACACCTAAATAATGTTGGAAAAAGTTTAGCTATTGTTTGTATTGTTCATACCTGTCCTGCACGGCCCGTCGCTCACATTGAGTCCAGGAATTAAATACGCCGCTTCTTTATATTTGCAGGTATTCATGTAAGTCTGTCCGTCTGAGCCACACAGAGGTTTCTGGGACAAACACACACACTGGGCTTCTGGCTCCTCTCCGTCCGCTCCATCCGACCGGTCCAATTTGCACTCCAGGTTCTCTCCGCACAGTCCATAGACGTTTCTCTGGCCGAGATCACAGGTCTGTCCCTCCAGGTTGGCGCACTGAGAGCAGCAGCCGCAGCTGTCCTGCACCAGCCCCGCTCTACAGCCCAGCGGGAGCAGACACAGCTCCGGCACACACTCCTCACACTCCTGCGTCCTGTTCCCCTCCTCAAACTCATCCGTCCCTTTGTAATAGTCAAAGGTGGCCTCGTCCATGTAGTCCTCGTCCATGTAGTCATCTTTGTAACTGGGGAAACCGTCTGCAGATCTGATGCTCAGAACCAAAACGGCAAACGTAACTGTGTGCATTAACATCGTGAGAGCCTATGACTCGTGGCCAGGCTATGTATGCAATAAATGCAACTTTTCCCCCAAAGCTGCGGCTTCATCCCCGACTGTGTGTCTCTACTTCAGCCTCTCAGCCTCTGAAACCATCTGTGGCTGAAAGAAAATAAACACGGCTATCCTCCCCCACTCCCGCGACCTAACAGCTTCGTCATTGGATGAAATTTTTTTTTTTTTTTTTTAAATCATGGTGAATTTTAGTGGTGTATTAGAAGTTTGCGAAACGATACATTGAGATTAAAAGAGTGTATGTACAGCGGACGAATACTAACTACCACTAGGCGGCGGTAAATGTCTAAACTTTGACTTCAAAATGAAATGGTGTAGACATAAAACGGGGAAAATAATTAGCATTTTTTGAGCCATGCATTCTCAGTTTTTTCTATTATTTATTTTGCTTTTACTTATTTATTAGATTTATTAATATATATATTAGAAATTTTCATGAGGTTTTAGATTTATTATAAAATTAATGTCAAAACATTTTGTTCTACAACATAAATTACACAGTCATAACAACAGGTAAATTTTGAAGCAATTGAAATTTAAAAATAAATAAATAAATACAATTTTAAATTTAAATTTAAATTTAAATTATGTAATATTGCATGGCATGGTTCCGAAACAGGAGAGACTGGGGTTAGTTGTCACACTTTACTCCAATGAATATTTGTCAGGGTACGTTTATTTTTGAAAGTTCATTTCTGTATAGCGTTGTGTAATGTGAAGAATAAGCAACTACCCGGCCTTGTTTTTGATATATTTACATTTTTGCTATACATATTTAGTCAGTGTACTGAATATAATGCAATACATTGGTGCTGTTTACAACTGATGGCACTATAAGATTTTGAGTAGCCTATAAATGCTTTCAGGGTGGGCAGCTTTGGCCCTCAAGGTCCACTGTCCTGCAGAGTTTAGCTCCAACCCTAATCAAACACATCTGAAAAACCTAACTTCAGGATTATAGGCAGGTGTATTTGATTAAGGGGTTGGAGCTGAATTGTGCCACACAGTGGATCTCTCAAGGGCCAGATACTGATTCCGTCCAAAGTATTGAAATTATATTAAACATTTTCATTGTCATTGTAGCTCAGGTAAAGAGATGTTCTTTGGTAACTATGGTTGGTCTTTGGTAACTATGGTCTTTTATGAAATGTCCAAAGAATGCTGTTCAAATATGTTAAATTAATGAAACTGATAAGACATTACAGCATTACACCTAGAATATGACTGGTCCAAGATTTAGATACTGTAAACACATGCAAGCATATAGAGCAGTGGATCTCAGCATTTTTTACTCCAAGGCCTACCACTGTCCACAACAATATTCAAAAGCCCCCTTTCATTAAAACTACTTTAGTTAATGGGAACTCCTACTTTCTGTTAAAAAAAGTAACCAACTTAATTATAATTCAAATAATTACATTTCAGGATTCCAGGTGCTGAATGTGTTCAGGTCTCCCACTCTTTTTAACCAATGAATTTACATGACACTTCTAGTCATTCATGATTTACCGGATGAGGATTTTTTAAATAACTGTTGAATTTTTCTTTTACTCAGTTTCTACCCAATAAAACATTTTAGAGCTTGGCATAAAATGTATTTTTATTATAACATTTTAATAATTGGCATGACTTTGCTAGGTCTTGAAATCACATTTTTAAAATGAGATCACTTCAAATATCCAAGTTTTCTGAAACTGTGTTTGAAGGGGTAAATTAAAATAAGAAATATTTAGTTTTTTAATTGTTGATTTAGCTGATTTTAATATTTGACATGTCTTATTTTAGATTATTTCATCTTGAGGCCCCCCTTGGAGGCTTGCTGAGGCCCCTGGTTGAGAGCCTTGATTGGGATATCAGATCTTCTAGAGAGTCTATCTCGTTTTAAGCCCCATTAAAAAAAACAACAACAATTTAAATAGACTTGCATTTATCAATTTGTAATTGTTGAATTATTTACACCTAATTATATTGTATTGCCTCTTTAATGTTTATGCCCTCTTAATTTCTGGCTATATTTTCATTTAATTTGTTGTACTTTTTGGTTTATAAACATCTGTGTGTTTATCCTGTAAAACAACAGAACAGTTATGTAATGCAACGTCCATGTTAACAGCAAGGTGACTCTCCAAGCCAGTGTGTTCCTCAAACAATTCGTCATTGATGAAAAACATGATCAATATTATGATTATGAAACATATTTAGTGACAAACTAAGATGTTTCCAAAATCTCACAGGATTCACAGTAATTGTGAATAGCAAAGATGCATCAGCCTCTCTCTTTCAGTTCCACATCCAGAGTTGGTCACTCTTGTTGTAGGTCCTGGGCTCTTGGCACAGGTTGTGCTGAATCATGGGATATGGAACAAAGCGCGGCTGGGCGAAAACTGACAACTAATGAAATAACTTTGTGGGGTATCAAAAGAAAAGGGAGGGTAGGATGGCGAGGGTGAGGATGTTTGGCTGGTACTTCTTCAGCCCTCCCAGTGCCAGCTGGTCAGCCTATTAGGACCTGACTATGAGGGTGTTCTGGACAGAGACATGTTTTGGCAATGTTTCCACCCCTGAGCTTGTGGTATATATTGAGCTGCTGATGCCACCCCAGAGTGATTGGCACATCCTGGAACTGGTAAGATATGCATATAATTGCTTGCTTTAATATTGTTAGTATTTTATTTAATTTTCATATATTTAAGTATGACATACAACAATTCATCCTTGTCATTCATTAGGCTTTTGCAATATTCAATTATCTACACAATTGACACTAATAATTATTGTTTGCTTCCTATTCTGTTCCTAATGTTATCTCTGAACAAAGCTCATCACACCCATCCTGGTTCACTATGGCAACTGATCACCAGAACCCTGCAACCAAGCAAAAACAACCAGTTGCCAGTAACTTCAAGGTACAAACATGTTCCCAGAGTATCTGTGGTGTGTGTTACTCATCCGTTACTCCTCCTCATCTTCCTTTATACTATATCTCCCGTCTTCTGTTCTATAGTTGGTCATCTACGAACAGGAAAACTTTCAAGGCCGCTGTCATGAGCTGACTGGGCCCTGTAACAACATCCAGGAGGCGGACGTGGCGAAAGTGGGCTCAGTACTGGTGCTGTGTGGACCGTGAGTTTGTGTGTGAGAGAAAATAGCACGTCTGTGAGCGTAATATTGTGACATTCAATGTACAAGAAGCTAATATTGAGTAACTTAGGGATATATAAAGGGTTCAGTTTGTAGGGATATTTTGTTTCTCTGCCAAGGATAATAAATTCAAGTGAAGCGACAGCTTCAGGCTTTTCTTGATGCCAAGCAGCACACGGAATGGAATTGAATGTGTGAGTGGGCCGGAGCGACATCTCAATATTCCACTCCGGGTCTTTCATTTCACTCGAGTGTGAGAAAAACATGAATGTTTTCCCACGGATTTGGGCTAGTTTTAAACTGTTGCTGCAGGTTGATTTTTTCCCATGTGTTTAAGGTTTGACATATTGCATTAATTATATTTGACATAAATGCTTCTGTTGAATACAATTTATGTTCTACCACTGAGTGGCAATTAAAAAAAATAAATAAATAAAAAGGAGGCCTATAATATGTCATGTTTGGAAGCGTTTTCCATCCATTCAAAACTTTTATATCTGTGATATCTTGAAATGTTTATTTTAGGTTATAAACCATAAATAGTATATTTTCAAATAGTTCAAAAATAAGGATTACCTCCCCAATAAGGATCTTGTTCACCAGCTGTCAGCCTTAAGTTATGATGATTTTATTTATGAAAACAGACTGTTTATGATTACTACTATACAATGATTTTTAGGTTGATATTACATCATGCATTATTGAGACTGTAAAAAATATATTTTAGGTATGGGCCTGAATTTGACTGGCCAATGCACTGGTTTTGTTACACAGATCTGGCAACCGTGTTCCAGACACAGTGAAACCACTCCATACCACTCATATACTCTTTTTTGGAAATCTATGAACATTGACAAGCGGCCTGATACAAACAGTGAAATGTCCCCGTGCTGCTGGATTGTTACACCAGCATTGGGCTGATGGAATTTGAGAACTGTTTAAAGGAAAATGAATGAGAAAGAAAGCATGACAAAGATGTGCACTTTTTGTTCCAGGTGGGTGGGATATGAGCAGCCCGGCTGTAAGGGGGAACAGTATGTGTTTGAGAAGGGTGAGTATCCTCGCTGGGACGCCTGGACCAACAGCAGACGCAGTGACTGCATCGTCGCCTTCCGCCCCATCAAAGTGGTAACAAACAATTAACTGCAGGACTATAAAATTATCTTTTATATACATGACCATTCAAAGCTTTGGACATTCATACTTAATTATGACTATTTTGCACATTTGAGAATAATAGTTAGGTCATCATCAAACTTGTGACAAAACAAAACCAAGTAATAATTTAGCTTCTTCATGTCTTCTGGACATTCTCAACCAACTTCAGAGCAAACGATTTTTAAGATCATAAAACTTCAAGTGTGTCCAAATGTGTATATTAAGTTATTCCAAGGG